>NW_023270454.1:24796843-25004630 GCF_011800145.1 Mirounga leonina
AAATAAATAAATAAATAAATAAATAAATAAATAAATAAATAAATAAATAAATAAATAAATCCCAGCTCTCATCTTCCCTCTGGGGAGGAAAGAGTTGATCAATGTGTATAATATCCCGCCTTCTCCCAGACTCCCCAAAGAGCTAGCACCAGTCTTACCATCTTTACTGTTTGTGTTAACAGAAGAATGAAAATAACCAGTTATAAATTTGTACATAATTTTGTTAAGGCTCTTGAATATTTTAATAGCACAAAATGCGAAACAACTTAATATATTGTGAGAAAGTGTTTTATTATAAAATAAATTAGGCTTTCTCTAAAAATATGAGGTAATCCAAAATTGAAACCTCAAGGTAGATAATTGCATTACTAATAAAGTATATACTTTAAGATGAGTAAATTGTAGGGGCGCCTGGGTGGCTCAGTCGTTAAGCGTCTGCCTTTGGCTCAGGTCATGATCCCAGGGTCCTGGGATCGAGCCCCGCATCGGGCTCCCTGCTCCGCAGGAAGCCTGCTTCTCCCTCTCCCACTCCCCCTGCTTGTGTTCCCTCTCTCGCTGTGTCTTTCTCTGTCAAATAAATAAAATCTTTAAAAAAAAAAAAAGATGAGTAAATTGTAATTATAAAGTAAAATATAAAAATAACAAATATTAATATTCTAATATTTAATAACAAATATGTTTAACATATTTACAAACATTATTAATAATAATTTAATAATAAATATGTATAGTAAATACCTAATTGTTTGACAGAATATTTAATAACTATGTTTAATAAAATATTAACTAAAATGACTATATAAATATATTTTAAATTACAAGCAATGTAATAAAGTAAAATCATAAAATATATGATATATGTATTTTATTGATGTAATCAGTAATAACATGACACTATGCTTCGAGGTGTAACTTTTATGTAGAGTAGTACATTTCCTAACATGAGCATTTATTTTATTTAATTTCTTTAATTTTTCTTTGGGAGTTTGAAATGTGCACAATTGTAAAAGAATGAGCAAATAAAACCAGTTGAAGGCCATTGTGACTCTATAATGTATACATAGAGAGGGAGAGAGAGGTGGAAAGTCACATGTTTTCCTCCACTTCTTCAAGTGTGCCAGGACCAAGTCTTTTGGTATCTAGGGTCTCCACTGAACCCCTGACCACACAGGGTAGTAGTTATTAGAAAAGCATATGGATTACAATCACATGTAACACAGGACCACATGATGACATCCCCGAAGAAATAACATCATTTTCTGAGTGACCAGTAATGATTAGTTGTATTGTATTCTGAGACAATGCTGTCTTTATTACATTGTTCACATTCATTCCAATCCAGATCTAAATTACAACTCTTATTAAGTCCATAATGCTTCCCAGTTTTTACAGTATTTACGTGGCATCTCTGCATCACTCAAACTCTATTCTACTTTTCTGACATTTTAAATTTGTTATCTGTATTTCTAGTTAAATTTTCATGGACAGATGTTTAATTACTCTAAGTAGTCTGCAATTTATTTTAGAAAGAATATTATACTTTATATTTCATATTTACATTCATTTCTAGGCACTTAGTTATACCATTATTTGATATAAGTAACCAGGTCTGAGGAAAGATGATAACATTCACCAATTTCATCTCTTAATAATATTCTCTCAGATGGATGAAATTTAGAAATAAAAAAATATTCAATAAAAATTACACTTTTTATACATGGATTTATAGACACATAAATATATGCAGTTTGTCATTATTTGGTAATACCCAGAAGGTAGTATTATTTTGGCTTTTTGTTTGTTTACTTGCTTATTTTGCTTAACTTTTAGTTTGTATTTTTTCCTGAGTTATTTATTATTGTTACGTGTGTGTGTGTATGTGTGAATCCTGGATATATTTTATTCAATCCACCCCTGCTTTCTAAAATAAAAAAAATAACACATACAATATTAAAATCACATAATAAAGGGGAGGAACTCTTTTAAGCAGATCAAGTCGTCAAGTAAAATAGTTAACATTTTGTGACTTCCATAATGATATATTAGTATTTATTTGTTTATTTATTTATTTATTTATTTATTTATTTTAAAGATTTTACTTATTTATTTGAGAGAGAGAATGAGAGAGAGCACATGAGAGGGTGGAGGGTCAGAGGGAGAAGCAGACTCCCTGCTGAGCAGGGAGCCCAATGTGGGACTCGATCTTGGGACTCCAGGATTATGACCTGAGCCGAAGGCAGTCGCTTAACCAACTGAGCCACCCAGGCGCCCAGTATTTATTTTATTGATCCTGAAGTTAATAATATTCGCATTTTTAGATGAAGAAGCATTAATAATTTCAGGTGGGCCAGTATTGTTTCTATGTGTAGATAAAAGGGTATTAAATGCATAACGGAGAAAATGCATCCATTTCATTGGCCATAGAATGCCTTTTTAATCATATTCATAGCTTACAGTAAAAGTTAACTTTTATAAAATATTTTTGTTTTTCTTTATGGTATTTCAAATATTAGGGTTTCTTGTATAATTGGACTCCTCATGAATCATAGATGTACAAAGATAGGACTTCATGGATTAAATAGTGTCATCTTTTTGACTAATGATATGAAAAGGCTTTGTCTAGTTTAAAATATCTTGTCTAATTTCATTATTTCAGTTCCTGGCTGTCTCTTCACCTAAAACTATTGCAATGCCATCTGCTCCCAACATCCACTGAAACATCTTTCCCTAATTTCAAAGTCATCCTACTTAGTTACGATATAAACCAGGCATTTTTCAGAACTGGATTGATATAACTTTTCATAGCATTTGAAATTCTTAAGCACTCTATATTTCTAGAAATTCTCAATGGTATTATTTTTCATATTTCCTTCGATGTTTCTTTCACAACATCTTATTCATGGGCTCCAATTTCTTTTCCTTTGGTCTTAAGAAAGGGTCTTGGGGCGCCTGGATGGCTCAGTCAAGCGTTTGCCTTCGGCTCAGGTCATGATCCCAGGGTCCTGGGATCAAGCCCCGCATTGGGCTCCCTGCTCAGCGGGGACCCTGCTTCTCCCTCTCCCACTGCCCCTGCTTGTGTTCCCTCTCTCACTATGACTCTCTCTGTCAAATAAATAAATCTTAAAAAAAAAAAAAGAAAGAAAGAAAGGGTCTTTCTCAGATACCTTACTTAGTGCTCTTCCTTTCCACAATTTTTTCTGAGTTCCAAAGAATTTTCTATTCATTTTATGCCTTATCTTCAAATAAATAATTTTCTCTGTGACTTCAACGAATATTTACATTGTAATTAACTCTTATTGAAAATTTATCCTGAGCTTCCAGGTTCATAGGTCCAGCTACATATTTAGCACCTGCAGTTGGACGTCACACAGATGTGTCTCAAACTTAGTAAATCCAGAACTGACTCAATACCATTTTTCAAAAACTATCCCTACTCTTTTTTTTTTTTTGTATTTCAAAAACTGGAATCAATATCTATTCAATTATTCAAATCAGGAAATAAGAAAATATTCCAAATGTGTATGATCCTTAAACATATCATCATTATATATTCTTTTTTGACATGTCCAGTCTCACCTTTTATTTTAGTACCTGAAAATGTTTCTAAAAAAACAAAATTTTACAATATCTCAAATATTCTTCTGAATATTTTCAACACTGCTTCTGGAGTACTTTTTAATGTCCAAATTTGCTTATATAAGAGCCTTACAATGCCATCTGCAATGCAATGCCATTTTAAAATTGCCTCAAAACTTCTTAGAAGAGCATATTAAGACTCTCCATGAACTCTCATTATCCACCAGACTCCATCAGCAGCTTCTGCCTGAAGGATAATGCACTATATACAGGTATAGGAATACATCTTACTCATTGTCAACTTCACGCATTTCTACTTATATTCTGGCTCTCTGATATGACAATCTTTCCTCACAAAATGCACCACCAGACTGTCCTATGTTATAGTTCGTTCTTTTAGTTCAGTTTTCATATCATCTATAAATTCTTCCCTTGTCTTTGCCCTGAGATGGTTAGTCATCCCCTCACCTGAAGAGTCATCAAGCCTTACAAATGTATACCATGCTTAAATTGTTATAATACTATGTTGGTGTTTGTATTGGTTTGTTTATATGTGGGAATTTCCACTAGCCTTACTATCAGGCATCTTTCCTCTCTATATTACCTGTTCTCAGCACATACTAAGAAGGAGGCATTAAGAATCTGTTGAATGAATCTTAATATGGCAATGTGTCTTACTATTATCCAATCACTTAATAGGTCAGTAAAGTCACAAGTCATTACTAGTTTTTTAAAATACATTTTTTAACAAATTGTCTCTAAAACCCTAAGAATATTTTTTTGATTTTTTAGAATGGCATTATATATCTATTAATATGCTATTCATAAATATATATGTTACAAACACGATAGAAGTTACTTAATGAATGACATTACTTAAAGAGATATTCCTAAACAGCTGTTGTTTTTCAAAATGAAAATCATGTGAAAATGCACGTTAGATAAAATACTATATTGAATTTGAATATATAAGAAATTTAACTCTATCTTTTGATCTCAAGGATAGTATAACTTTTTGGAATCATAACATATTTTAATGTTTTTCTATGATTCCTATGTACTTCTTAATAGTAGAGAGAATAATCCTAGAAATTTAAGCCTTTCAATTTTATTTTCAAATTTTGTATTATTTCCTCCTGAAAATGACATAAAAGAATACACTCAGGTGATGAAAATGTCAATTTAAAAACCAAGCAGATGGTGCTTGCTTGTCTTATCAGATGCAAAATATGAGGTATGTTCCAAAGGCGAAAATCGCATTTAAATGTCCAAATAAGAATTTGCAGTATGTCCACTGATTAGGTATTTGAGAATGACTAAAAGCCAAAATGTTTCTTAATACTAAGTCATGCAAGTCACATTTCAACTTTTGGGCAACATGTAAAAATTGTTATTTTCAAATATGCTTAGCATCATAGTAATTTATTACCAAAAGGGACCCATTTGTTATCTGATACCACTTTCCCCCTCAAAATAACAATGCCACATCCTAGGGGCCAGAGATATTTTAATATGTTTTCTAACCTTATTACCCCCGTTCCAAATTTTGGACATAACTCTGGCTAAATAATTTAAGGAAATGAAGATTGATTTGTTTATTGATTCATTCATTCACTCATTCGTTTATTCATTTAAGTTTCTCTTCAAGATTTTTTGAAGTCTTTAATATTCTGGCATCATTGTGTCTCTGTTGAGAGACTATAAAATGACTGTTTCCCAAACATTGTCAAAGAGACACTTTTCATTTAATTTTATGTTTTTGAAACATACAGGAGCATCTTCAGTTTAACACTACTGATACTAATGCTTTCACCTTATAGACAAAGAATCTCCAGACCAAAGACTTTAAGACCTTCTCTAGACTACAAAACATGGAAACAGAGAGGCTAGGATTCTCTTCACTCATAATCAAATGTTTTACCCACTACAAAACTATGCCTGCAAACACAATTTCATGTTTATCAAAATTTTTAGTTTAAACAAGGTAAAGCAAGTATGGTCAAGTTAAATGTTTTCAACAAAAACAATAGACATTCAGTTTTTAAAAAATTCAATTATAGATATCTTTACTTTTAATTCTTACTATCCTCTTAAGAACTAGGAAAGTATATCATAACAGACAGCAAAACATCTGGAATTAATTGACAGCATGTTCATTTATTTTCAAAGTGCACATCTCTGAGTTTGCTAGGTGTTCCAAAAGGGCAAAAAAAAAAAAAAGTGTATAGGGTCAGAGGGAGAAGCAGGCTCCCTGCTGAGCCGGGAGCCAGATGTGGGACCCGATCCTGGGACTCCGGGATCATGACCTGAGCCGAAGGCAGTCGCTTAACCAACTGAGCCACCCAGGCGCCCTATATCATATATATATATATATATTTTTTTTTTTTTAAATTTTATTTATTTATTTGACAGAGAGAGACACAGCGAGAGAGGGAACACAAGCAGGGGGAGTGGGGGAGGGAGAAGCAGGCTCCCCACAGAGCAGGGAGCCCGATGCGGGACTCGATCCCAGGACCCTGGGATCATGACCTGAGCTGAAGGCAGTCGCTTAACCAACTGAGCCACCCAGGCGCCCTTTTTTTTTTTTTTTTTTTAAATTTTATTTTATCATATATATTTTTAAAACCATTCAAAGCAAGAGGATAATTCTGGAATTCTACTGGATCTTTGCTTTGTAGTCTTTATTCATCTCAAAAAATGCTTCTGATTCTAGACTTTCACTGTTATAAACTTAATTATTGCTCTTTTCTTGTGAACAAAATTGCAAAATGTGTTTGTTCCTTGTCATTGTTGCATACAATCATTTAAGGAAAATTGGCAGGATTTATCTGAGATTTTGGCTCTGTGGTTTGAAGACAATCTGCATACGCTTATGTAAAGGCAGGTGGCAAAATGTGAATCCAAAACTATATCCATTATGTTCATTTACTTTACCATTTAGAAAGCACAGATGTTAACTATATAACAACAAGGTGGTTTTTATTGTAATCACCTGCTGTTAGGGTCCCTCCTGGCACAGTAGCCAAATGGATTCTTGTTTCCTTCTCATTTACAAGGTGTTTGTTATTTGATGGCTCAAAAGAAAACTGGAAATCATTTTTCATTCATAAGAAATGCTTAAAACAAGATAATTTTGAAGAAAAATTGGTGTAAATTTGAATTGCATACTATCATAGTTAATTGTATACATTCATCATAATGTGATTTGTGTTGATTTTCAGCTTAAAAATCTCATTCTCTCTTGGTTTGTCTTTTGATTTGCTATTGTTTAGGCAGAATTCTTTCTAATCACTGACAATCCTGAAAATGATTACTTGATTCTTTTTTCCTTCAGCTCTCACCTACTAAATGGAATATTTTAATATTTCCCTGTGTTTACTATCTAATTAAAATTAATATTTTAAGGAGCTTCTGCTCTTAAATAACAGAATACATATAAATATATAGTCCTAAGTAATATTTGTATAATATATTAAAACATTATATATATAATACATACATATGTTACAAGGATTTTTTTTCATTAATGTACTACCCAGAAGTCTTATCATCAAAGAAATAATTATTCTAAAATACAGAAAGACTCTGCTCCTAGAGGTATCGTCCACTTGCCTTCCCTCTCGTCTCATGTAACTAAAGCTCTTTTAACTTTTTGTTCTATTTTCTTAATTAGCTAATTTATTTCTCAAGTAGTCTAAATTTACCACCATTGACACCTACAAAGTGCATGTTCTAAAAGTTCATTCCTCTCAGTACTTCACTCTTCACCTGAGGCTTGTTGAAGGACAGGGCTTCATATTTTGCTTTTACAATCAGAGTCTTTGACGTAACTTTGTACTGGAATTGGGCTTATCCATAGTCAGGCCAAATCAAAATATTATTCTCTACTCTCTGTTGATTTTCCCTTCCTGTCTGCATGTGTATCGCATTTGTAAGAGGTTGTAAAAACTAACAAACATGTGTTATAGTAATGATATATGATAAATAAAATGGCTAACATAAAATTAGATACAAAAATGCATAGATTTATTTAATCATTCAATAAAAATGTATTGAACATCTATCATTTGCTAAATATAAGTAAACTCTGGCCTAGAAAAATTAATGATATATGACCCCACACTCAGAAAATATTTAGTCTAATGGAAGAAATCACAGATTCTAAAATTGTCAGATAACTTTTCTAAATGCCTTTTTTGTAGTTAAAAAAAAAAAAACTCCTCCCCCCCCAAAAAAAACTCCTCCCAAATAAAACATTAAAAAAAATAAGAATCTTAATATGACACAAGAGAACCTATCAAATCTTCATTGCTTTTTAATTAAACCTGTTTTAATCAAATACCATTACTCAAAAAAGTTTACAAATATATACATTTTCTATTTGTAAAGTTTTTTTTTTTGTAAATCAACCTTTGAATTCTAATAATTAAGAATCTTTGAAATATCATGATATTAATTACTGAATGCTAGGGTGCTATAAAAAATAAAAATATTGTGATGGCTCAAATATGATATAAAAACCAAAACATGTTTCTAAAGGACAACTAGTTCTCCAAGGGGTAATTCAGAGACTTGGGATTCTTCCATCTTATGGCTACATCTTCAACATATGTCTTCAAAGGAAATGAACAACAGGGATCACTTACAGGTCCAGGGCCCTAGAATCACCACATATCACTTCTGCTCATTTTCCATTGTCTAGATCTCTGTCATTCAACCACACTGCACTACAGAAACACTGAAAAATGCACACCCCCATGAATCCAGGAAGAAAAAGAAATGGGTATGGTAATGAACACAGGCAGTAACCTCTTTGATATTGGCCATAGGGACTTCTTTCTAGATATGCCTCTTGAAGCAAGGGAAACAAAAGCAAAAATAAACTATTGGGACTTTATCAAAATAAAAAGTTTCAATCGACAAAATCAAAAGGCAACCTATGAAATGGGAGAAGATATTTACAAATGACATATCTAATAAAGGGTTAGTATCCAAAATATATAAAGAACTTATAAAACTCAACACCCCAAAAAAATCCAATTAAAAAACAGAAGACAAAGGGGGCACCTGGGTGCCTCAGTCAATAAGCATCTGCCTTCGGCTCAGGTCATGATCCCAGGGTCCTGGGATCGAGCCCTACATCAGGCTCCCTGCTTGGCGGGGGGCCTGCTTCTCCCTCTCCCACTCCCCCTGCTTGTGTTCCCTCTCTCGCTGTGTCTCTCTCTGTCAAATAAATAAATAAAATCTTAAAAAAAAAAAAGAAAATTCTTAAAAAAAAAAAAATAGAAGACATGAATAGACATTTCTCCAAAGAAGACATCTAGATGAACAACAGACACATGAAAAGATGTTCAATGTCACTGATAATCAGGGAAATACAAATTGAAACTACAATGACATATAACCCACACCTATCAAAATAGCTAAAATCAACAACACAAGAAACAACAGGAGTTGGCAAGAATGTGGAGAAAGAGGAACCCTCTTGTACTGTTGGTGGGAATGCAAACTGGTACAACCAGTGTGGAAAATAGTAGGGAGGTTCCTCAGAAAGTTAAAAATAGATCCTCCAATTACACTACTAGGTATTTACCCAAAGAATACACAAATACTGATTCAAAGGGATACATGTACACAATGTTTATAGCAGCATTATCTATAATAGCCAAATTATGGGAACAGCCCTAGTGTCCATCAGTGATGAATGGATAAAGAAGAAGCCCTCCCCCTCCACACACACAGGGATATTACTCAGCCATAAAAAAGAATGAAGTCTTGCCATTTGCAACAACATGGATGGTTCTAGACACTTTAAAGCTAAGTGAATAAATCAGTCAAAGAAATACAAATACCATATGATTTCACTCAGATGTGGCATTTAAGAAACAAAACAAATGAGCAAAGGAACAAAAAAAGAAAGAGAGGCAAACCAAGAAACAGACTCTTAAGTACAGAGAACAAATTGATGGTTATCAGAGGGGAGGTGGGTGGGGGGATGGAGGAATAGGTAATGGGGATCAAAGAAGGCACTTGTGATGAGTACTGGATGTTGTATGATGAATCACTATATCATACATATGAAACTAATACTACACTGTATGTTAACTTGAGTTTAAATAAAAACTTAAAAGATTTTAAACAAATAAATTTAAATGAATAAATTTAAACAAATAAACAGCTATTTGTTGTTTCTCAAAGACCTATTTTTCAACTGAAATGTGTGTGTGTGTGTATGTGTGTAAATAGTATTAAACTGCATAAATATTGGAATTAATTCTTAAAATATACCTATTTGAATAGTGAGAATCACAAGAAGTTCTTTTTTTAAAAAAATATTTTATTTATTTATTCATGAGAGACAGAGAGAGAGAGAGGCAGAGGGAGAAGCAGGCTCCCAAGGAGCAGGGAGCCCAATGCGGGACTCGATCCCAGGACCCTGGGATCATGACCTGAGCTGAAGGCAGACGCTTAACCATCTGAGCCACCCAGGCGCCCCGAGAATCACAAGAATTTCTTAATGGTGATTCTGAATTTCCTTTTTTTCCCCTTCCTTTGATTGTTTTTCTTCTTCTTCTTCTTTAAACATGGCGGGGAGGGATATGTAATAAATCATTTCCTGTAATCTTTATCTTCCAACTCTGTAATCTTATTTCTAAGTTGTAAAATATATCAGTTGATACTACTCAAAACAGTAGGCAATGTAAGAGGAAAATTCTGGTAAATTTTTGTAGATAGTTTGCTCCTCTGTGTTAATGAGAACAACCTTTGGCAAGCATCAGGAGATAAATATTTTCCACTTTAGAAACGCCCCATAATAGAATAAAAAATTAAAGACTCCAGCACTTTACTTCAGTGCCCTTTAGAGGAAAATGCTCTATAAGTTTTAAAAAGTACTCAATTGACTCTACTTTTTTGCATTATGACCAAAAAAAACCCCCCAAATACTATCAGTTTTTGATATAGATGTAACATTTTGAAAAAATAATTGACTCAGAAGATGTGAACTAAATTTTCCTCTAAGTTACTATTATCAAAAACTATTATTAAATCATGGATTTCTCATGTCGACTTTATTAGAATATGATATTTATACTTAAATTTGAAAAGAGATTGCCACAGTTAAAATGTATTTTAAAATGATCAAAACTGATTTTTTATTTCCTTTTCTAGTCCAAAATTTCCTTCCATCTGGTGCAATGATTTGAAAGTAAATTAGTGTATCTGATTGATGTACTTTTGCTAAAAAGGTCACATTCATTTTGGAATGCTTGAAATTCACAGAGAGACAGATAGATGATAAAAATTGGAAGCTAAAGATTATTTCAAGAAACTTTAAGCCCTCTTTATGTTAGTTATACAAAATAAAATTTCAGGGAAGTATCTTGACTATCATTGCATGAAATAAAAGGAATCAACTCAGAGAATGAATTACCTGTTGTTTGCTGAGTAAGTTATTTGACAAAGAAAGCTATTGCTTATTTCCAGGAAACATTTTAACTCTCCATGAATACTGAAAAAATCTAGCCTTTCAGTTCTTATAATGAAACACAAAGAAATGTTTTTTACCCAAAACATTATCAAGTTGGTAATTATTATTAGATAAACACATTGCTTCATATTTTAAAATATAGAGAAGTAAGGTTAATAATATATTTTATTGCAATAGGCAAATGAATTCATATGTACCATAGGCATTGCTATTTAGAATGGTTAAATTATACTATACATTTTTCTTTACTTCAGTATATGCATTTTTTTGCCTTTTATCATTAAATAAAACTTTTATGAAGCCTCAAGTGTTGAGGAATACAGTAATTACTCAAGGTGGTCCCTCCTCAAAAAAAAAAAAAATCTAGCACATATGGAAGTTATAGTTTTCTTGGAAAACCAAATATATCCAGCAAAAATAATAGGTAGATAAAAAGACACCTATCAGTAGATATAAAAATCATATAACAAAGGTTTTTGTTGTAATTACTGGGCAGAGGTTCTTCAGTTTTGGAGTAGTTCTCATTAGCTCAAAATACAATGAAATTTTAGAAGGTCTTCAAAGAAAGAGGGATAATTCCTTGACTAGTAAATAATGCATTATTCTAAGATTCGTAATGCAAACTTAGATCAGAATATTTGAGAATTTAAAAATAATTCTGATCCAAGACCCTTTCATCTGAAAGTAAACACACACATACATACACACACACACACAAGTCCTTCACATTTAATTTTCAGGTATGTTCTGTGGTCAGCACCATTTAAATTTCTATAAAACTTGGAAATGGTGTTTTAAAAATACATTTAACAAAACTACTATTCAATAAGTATGTGAAGCAATTATAGCAAAACCAATAACAATGAAATTCAGCAATCTTCTAAAACTATATATAGAAAATGGGTTACTAAGAAATATACTAAATTAGGTGCTACATGTATTAATCTTTCAACAATGTTGAAACCATTCATATTTGAGGTATTAATGTAGTATAAAATAACTCTTATTTAGAAAAGCATTTTTAATAATCCTAATTGGATAAACAAATTGACTTAATTTATTTGGGCATCAGAATAAATAGGCATTTGTATTAAGATGAATATAAGTGACAAGTAGATTTTGTTTTAGGACAATTAAATTACCAGAGTAACAAAATAAAATAGTACAATAAATGGTTGTTTGTATTTATGGAGTTAAAATTCTAGACAAATATTTTGCTATGTAGAGAATGATACATAATGAGATGACTATTTTTATGCCTAGGGTATAAATATTTATATAATTGAATATTATCTTTATCTCCAGGTTGATATACCATCAATGAAAAGAGGCAACATACTATTTTCCAGGCATATGCAAATAAGTATCAGCTGAAATTATTTGTATTTCTCACATGATATTGTCAACAGTCCAAACTAAGATACTATGATTCCTCAGAGCATCACATAGGAGTGGTGTACCAAAGGGAAATTCTGTTGTATATGCTAATTTTCTCTCTAATTTCATGATTGTTATCCTTCTCTACCTCCTCTCTCTTCCCTTTCTTCCTTCTACTCATCTTTGTGCGTATTTATGTATTCAACCATCTTTCACTTACCCAAACTTTTACTTTCTTTCCTTCTCTTCCTTTTGTCTTTCACTGCCATTTGCTCTTTCTCTATTCCTCTTTCTTCTTTACTCAATCACTTGCTGATCTGCTTTTTTCTTTGCACTCCTTCATTAACTCTTCATTACACAGAGAAATTTCTTTATTGACTAGGTTCTTTAATCAAAACTTGTGTTTTCTATTTAACTAACATATAAAAAGAGAGGAAAAACTAAAATAAGAAATACCTTGTACTTGAACTTTTTTTCCTTTTTAGTATTGTAAGGGTCAGAGATCTTGCCAAAAACTTTTTCTTTAATTCCCAATTCCTGATATAGAAGAATAAAATAATCATGATCTTATTAGGTATAATTAGAATACATTATCTCCTCTATACTCTGCCAGCAGTGATTTTTAAGGAGGTCATATTTATGAAATACAAAAGCTAAAAATTCCAGTTCTAGAGGTGCTCTATTTTTGAAAAGTAAGATGGTGGTCTACAATGTACCAGTATATACCCCACAAAATATTGAGGGTCTACTGGAGATAAACACCAACTAGCCATTCTCATAACAACCTCAAAATGAAAGTTACGATTCAAAGAAATTAAACAACTTTCTCATGATCACTGCATAAGTTGCTGATTCTGAGGTCCATATTCTCTCTCCACTAGAACATGCCACCTCAAGTAACATTTTATTAAGTACAAATCTCTTAATTGTTCACACTTTAGCATATTTACTAAATATGGCCTTAGAGTGATCTTATGTGATTGTCAAGAATCTTCCATAATCCTATATCCCCATTCCCTTAATCTTGTCAAAAGACTTGATAGAGTCCATGACTCATCTAAACAGCATCACTGACCTGAGAAAAACTTTTCTACTGATTCTTACTACTTCTTAAACAGAATCATTTTTGGTGAGATTCGGTATCCTGTTTAGATGAAATTATTCCCTTATACCTAAACATTCACATCTATGCTTACTCAATAAAATACCTACTCGAGTATGCATCATGAGCAGCATGAGGAATAACAAAGGTTGGGCTCATCTTATTGAAAAAGTAGAATAAGATAGTAGTGAAATATGCTAAAACAGAATTTCTCTTTGGTACACTGCTCCTCAGTGATGTTCTGAGGACTCACAGTGTCTTAGTTTGGGCTGCTATAACAAAAATAACAAGACTGGGTGGCTTAAATAACAAACGTATATTTCTCACAGTTTTGAGGGTGGGAAGTTAAAGATCAAAATGTCAGCAGATTCAATATCTGGTGAGGGCCCCTCTTCCTTTACAGATAACCACCTTCTTGCTGTAGCCTTATATAGGAGGGGAGGGGAGGTGAGTGGGATCTTTTTATAAGGGGACTAATCTCATTCATGAGGGCTCCACTCTCATGACCTAATTACCTCTCAAAGGCCTCACCTCCATAAACCAATGACATTGGATTAGGGTTTCCACATATGATTTTAGGGGAGGAAGATTACAAACATCCAATTCATAACACATTGTAACAATAGCCAACTATTAATGAGAGCCTGTGGTGAGCCAAATAGTACTTAAAATCCTCAAAATATTAATTTCTAGTCTTCATGAGAACCACAGGAGATCATTTTGTTTTCTTTTTATGTATTTTTTTCTTACCTTTAGATGGGAAAATTGAGACACAAAGCAGTTAAGCAATTCACACAAAGTCACACACTGAAAAATGGCGGAGCTGGGTTTTGTCCCCAGTGTGGTCCCAGAGCTCAGCTCTTAGCCACCCCTTCATAGTACTGTACAAGTATTATACCTGGCTCTATGATCAGAGAAAGAAAATGGAAAAAGATATGTCTATGTGATCCTCCCTTGAAAATTCACAGTGCCCTTTTAAAAGGCCCAAAAAGTCTCTTTACAGATATTTACTTCAGTATTCCCCAAATATATTTGTCCCACAAACTTTTTTAATGAGGCATATATTAATATTTTATAGAACTAATGTTTCCTAAAATACAATTTGGGAACAAATCTCTATAATATCTATTGAATTTTCAGCTACATTGTGATTTATGTAGTTTAACATAAAAACAGAGGTTCTAGGATTCTGAAAGATAAATATTTCTTATTAATATTTATATTATATCCAAACATCCCCAGGGATCATTGTCAAGTGTTACTTCAACATAAAACCCACTAGTTAGAAATACCTATAGGGTGGTAGTAGAAGTGGTTTTAGGAATAGTGATCCTCAAAACATTTAACTTATAATCAGTGAGGCAGACCCATGAGCCAATTAATGATATTTATTTATTTTAGATAAATTATATGTTTATATTTAATTCTTAAATATTTGATTGGAAGGAGTATTGTATATAACATTAAATTTCAGGTGAATTGTGTGTGAAATTTGCTGCTTTACAACAGAATAATGGCATCTCAGTATAGTATTTGTTTGCAGTGGTTTCATATATTAACCATGATTAATGACGTATTAATGCCTGTCTTGATTTTAACATCAAGTAGGATTTGGGGTCAATGTTTCATTTGTGATTTCATCTCCATGTTTTCAGACTTATTGTACTCTATGCAAAATTCACTCTCTTCTCAGTAGAGTCATTTTAAGATTAACTCCGTAGCTTGTTTCAGCAAAAGCTGAGTGAAGGAAATTTAGATTCAATTGTAGTGTATGTAGACAGTCCATTAAAATGCTGTCACAATGTACAAGTCACTCAATAATTCAAGTGCTTGGCATCTATGTGAAAGGAAAGCATTTTAAAAATCTCATTATAAAATAATGTTATGATTTGATTATCCTGCAAGAAAAGTCATATGGTTTATAATTTTTAACTCTCTCTTGTTTTGACTTCAGTGAAATTATATTGTTCAATCATTTTTGGCACTGTGCTGTTCTGTCTTTGGGTCCTCCCGCTTCTCTTATTGCTCCTTTTTAGCAACTAAAAAGTATTCTTCAAGATACTGCCCATATGTCTCATCCCCTCTCTATATAGTCACTTTGTATTACCGATTCATAAAAGTGGTGGAGGAGAGTAAAAATAGGTCGCAAAGGTTTTTGACGATTAGAGGAGCAAATTCAAGTGAAATGTCTAGAACAGGGTTGACATAGTTACATAGTGAGTGTTCATGCCTTCAGATGGTAGCTACTCTTGTTGTGGTGCATTGTTTTGTTGCTGTTGTTACTTTATTATTATTATTGGACACTTATCAAGTGCTTAAGTCACTTAATCTCAAAAGTTATAATTGTTTTTGTTATGGGTAGTTCTAACCACCTTCTCTATACTAAGGAGTTTATATAAATTACTGTTATTATTACATTATATAAATTATATCGATTAATCCTCTTATAATTAAGTGAGTAAGTTTAGAACAAAGATAGGAAGTAAATATGGTCTTTCTCACTGAGACCTAAGCAATATACCAGTGGTTACACTGGTAGTAGAATTTGAAATCATAATCTATTTATGTCTAGCTATACATTTTAATTGTGTAGGAAATTAAAACATTTTTTTAAGATTTTATTTATTTGACAGAGCAAGAGACAGCGAGAGCAGAAACACAAACAGGGGGAGTGGGAGAAGGAGAAGCAGGCTTCCCGTGGAGCACAGAGCCCGATGCGGGCCTTGATCCCAGGACCCTGGGACCATGACCTAAGCCAAAGGCAGACACTTAATGACTGAGCCACCCAGGCGCCCCGGAAATTAAAACATTTTACCATAACACAACCACCAGTTTAATGTCTCTGGTCAAAATCATTCTCTCATACCCTGGTCCTGAATTTTCAATTTCCTGTTGACATTTCTATAGCTTTCTTTCTTGGCTGCTCAAGCAAATGCACTCAACACTGGGGCTATCTTCTTGTATAACATTCATTTTTCTCCTCTTGCATTCTCTATTTTATTAGTTTCATTATCATTGTACACATTTTAGTTTTAGAAGCTTGAGGTAATAATAATTAAATAATTTGTGTTGATTTTTTCTATGTGCCACGTGTTGTGTTAGGTACTTCATAAGTATTATCTCATTCTATCCTGCAACACCATCATGGTTTAAGTTTTCATATCATGCTCATTTACAGATGTTTAACTGAGTCTTAGAAAGGTTAATTGACTTGTCCAGATTCATCAATTTGTAAGCAATGAGATTTTGAGTCAAACTTACACACCCTAATTCCAGAGCCAATCAATTAATGATCAAAATATTTGACTCTATAGAATTTGTTTTTAAGAGAATGATGTAAGTACATCCGCATTATTGTGCGACCACCATTACCATCCATATTCAGAGTTTTCTCATATTTCCCAACTGCAACTCTATGCCCATTAAACATTAATCCCCCATCTCCCTCTTCCCTCAGCCCTGGCAACCACCTTCTACTTTTTATTCCTATTAATGTGATTACTCTAAGCACTGCATGTAAGCTGAATCATGTAATATTTGTCCTTTTGTAACTGGCTTATTTCACTTACTATAATGACGTCTTCAAAGTTCTTCCATGCTGTAGCATGTATCAGATTTTTTTTTTTGCCTTTTTAAAGCTGAATGATATTCCATTGTATTTCTATACCACATTTTGGTTATTCACTGATGGATTAGGACACTTGAGCTGCTTCCACCTCTTGGCTATTCTAAATAATGCTGCAGATTTCCTTTTGATCTGAGATTCTGTTTTCAGTTCTTTCAGATATGAATTGTTAGATCAAATGGTAGTTCTATTAGTAATTATGTGAAGAACATCCATACTGTCTTCCATAGAGGGCTGAATCATTTTGCATCCCCACCAACAGTGCACAAGAGATCTAAGTTCACCACATCCTAGCCACAACTTCTGTTATTGTATGTGTATGTGTGTTTTTATTGCAGCCATCCTAATGCATATAAGGTAATATTGTGATTTTGATTTTCAGTTCCCTAAATATAATTTTTTTGAGCATCTTTTCATTTCTTGTTAGCCATTTCTGTTTCCCTGAGGAAATGTCTATTGAAGTCCTTTAACCTTTTTTTTTTTTTTAAAGTGAGGTTATTTTTGTTGTTGTTAAGTTATAGGAGTTCTTTGTAAATCCTGGATATTAATGCCTTATCAGATATATTATTTGCAATTTTTTCTCTCATTCTGCAGGTTTTCTTTTCCTTCTGTTGATTTTTTCTTTCAATGCACAAGCTTAATTTTGATACAGTCCATTTTATCTATTTTTACTTTTTGTGCTTTTGTTGTCATATGCAAGAAATCATTGCCAAATCCAGTATCATGAAGCTTTTCCCCATGCTTCTTCTGAGTTTTATAGTTTTAGGTCTTATATTTATGCCTTTGATCCATTTAGAGTTAATTTTTATATGGTATAAAAGTACAACTTTTTGTTTATCCATTTATCTGTTAGTGGGCACTTCAGTTTCCTTTTTTTGGCTATTGTAAATAACGCTGCTATGAACATGAAGGAGTCCCTGCTTTCATTTCTTTTGAGAATATGCCCAGAAGTGGAATTGCTGGATCATATGGTAATTCTATATTTAATTTTTGGAGGATTTCTATACAATTCTTTTACTTTGTTATCATACACTTCTATTTTTCTATCATCTATCTACCATCTATCACTATATTTTTAGGCCCACATTATTTTAAATTTTTATCCTTTCTCTGAAGGTTATATCACTTAGATTATTTTCTTGTTTACACTGCCAAAAAACATAATTCATTTCATTATTTACACACATAGAAAATTGCTATAGCCTGATTTTACTATATTTTATTTTATCTAGTCCTTTTGTTTCCCTTTCTTCTATCCAGTAACCCCAATGTACATGTTATCTGTCCTCTTTGCCTTTTGATCCTTTCAATTACTCACTGTCTATTTGCTTCCTGATTTAACTAGTTATCATTTCTAGTCTGGTCCATCCATCATGGTCATCATTTTATTTATTTATTTTTATTATGTTCAATTAGCCAACATGTTTTTTAGTTTTTAATGTAGTGTTCAACAATTCATTAGTTGCGTATAACACCCAGTGCTCATCACCACATGTAAATACTCTTTTGCCTACATTCTTGACACCCATTCTTTATTGCCCATCTTGTTCACTGATTGGCAAACTTTACTGAAGGCCAATAAGAGTTTCTTCTTCCTTGTCTACAGCCAAATGGATCTACATTCCTGCAGAACAAGGGTCTTTAACCCATGGCCCGTGGGCTAAATTTAGCTTACAGATTATTTTTGCAAAGAGGGTTTTATTGGAACACAGCCATGCCCATTTATTTATGTATTTTCTATGGCTGCTTTCATGTTAAAACAAAAACTGAGTAGTTGCTACAAAGACCTATGACTCACAAATCCTGAAATATTTACTATCAGACCTTTATAGAACATGTTTGCTGATCACTGCCTGTACGATATCACAAATTTCTCAAAATAATACCATCGCAAATTCAGCCACGACTTGAATACCAATTTTGCCCAGCAATGTTTCTGCATGTTTTTTGAGTTATCTCTATCTGCATAGTCCACAATAACTATTTCAAATGGTCCCCCTTTTTCTTCAGACATTCTTAGTAAATGAACTTGATTCATCATTCAAAGTGAAAATTATTGCCATTAATTTTATGCCTTTAAACCAACTGATCAACCTATATCCAGACTCATTGCTTCTTATTACTTCCTTTTATAATAGGAACTACTCCTCTAACCCAAGCAAGGTTTCTCAACCTATGTCAAGCTCATACTCCCTTCTGGTTTTTCATTTACTTTACTCATTAATCTGTTCCTTCTTAACCTTAATTTCTTCAACTCTTCTTCCCATTAATAATGAAACATAGATATGATTGGGGCGCCTGGGTGGCTCAGTCATTAAGCATCTGCCTTTGGCTCGGGTCATGATCCCAGGGTCCTGGGATCGAGCCCCGCATCAGGCTCCCTGCAGGCTTCCCCCTCTCCCACTCCCCCTGCTTGTGTTCTCTCTCTCGCTGTGTTTCTCTCTGTCAAATAAATAAATAAAAATCTTAAAAAAAACCCATAGATATGATTATCTTTTATCTATATTTCTATCTTTCATCATCTATCATCTATCTATCTATCTAGTACAGTATATAAGATATGTATGAGACCGCCTTTGAACCCACCTCTCCCTTGACTACCAAACTCTCTTTATCCCTTTAATAGTCACTCTTGACTATTTCTACTGCCTCTAATCAACTCAGGTGCTAACTATAATATGGGGTTACTCCCACTCTTCCAAGGCATTTTTATGTCATCTGCCATTTGCTTCTTGCTATGTCCAACAGCCATTTTCCATCTTTTTCCTCCTGATATTCAATATCCACCCTTCACTGTTGAATATTTTTTCAAGCACTCCTCACTTGAATTGACGCATTCCATTTTCCTCCAACTACTTTTGATACTTCTCTGAGTCCCTGATAGACTATATTACTTATGGTGGTACGGCTATGGGAGAAATGGGCACAAACAAGAAAATACTCCACAGAAAAATTTTATATAACTTAATGTTAAGAGTGTTCATCCAGGGGCGCCTGGGTGGCTCAGTCATTAAGCGTCTGCCTTCGGCTCAGGTCATGATCCCAGAGTCCTGGGATCGAGCCCCACATCGGGCTCCCTGCTCTGCGGGAAGCCTGCTTCTCCCTCTCCCGCTCCCCCTGCTTGTGTTCCCTCTCTCGCTGTGCCTCTCTCTGTCAAATAAATAAAATCTTAAAAAAAAAAAAAGAGTGTTCATCCAAATGCTACCATTACTTATTGTATAACTTGAGAAAATCTCTTCTATTGGCTTTGTTTCTCATCTATAAAGTGTATTTTAATAATTGTACCAATTTTTTTAAGGATTAAATAAGTTAATATGTGTAAGTACTTCAGTAGTGCTGTACACATAGTTATATCTATGTACTGTAAGGGTTAGGAATGACCTCCAAAGCCTTCATTTAACACCTCAGGGTCAATGGATCTTTTTTTTTTTTTTAAGATTTTATTTATTTATTTGACAGAGAGAGACACAGCGAGAGAGGAAATACAAGCAGGGGGAATGGGAGAGGGAGAAGCAGACTCCCTGCTGAGCAGGCAGCCTGATGCGGGGCTCGATCCCAGGACCCTGGGATCATGACCTGAGCCGAAGGCAGACGCTTAACGACTGAGCCACCCAGGCGCCCCAGGGTCAATGGATCTTAAGATTTTCATATTTGGGGGGACACCTGGGTGGCTCAGTTGGTTAAGCATCTGCCTTTGGCTCAGGTCATGATATCAGGGTCCTGAGATCGAGTCCCTGTTTCTCCTTCTTCCTCTGACCCTGCTTATGCTCTCTCTCTCTCTTGCTCCCTCTCTCTCTCTCAAATAAATAAATGAAATCTTAAAAAAAAAGATTTTCATATTTGGATAATGTCAAAAAAACTTAAATGTCTTAAAAGTCCCTTCATAGTTTTCATAGTTGACTATACTTTCCTGTCCAGTCTCACCTGGTACTTAACCAACTAAACAATTAGCCTCATTTTTTTTCTATTAAGAAACTGAATTTAATTCTTTGAAACCCTCTAGCCATCTGCTCCAATCAACAAACCTTATTAAATATTTGTTAACTTTTATGTAAAAGGTGATAAAAATCAACCCATAAATGTAATAATTATCTCATAAATAGGAAAAGTATGATTGTTGTTTTTCAATTTGAAGAAAAATGATAATTGTACAGAAAGTATTTAGTCATATTAGGAACTGTTCAATATATATTTTGGTACGTGATATTTTTAATGAACAGCAATGAGTAATTAGAGTTTGAAAATAAAGTGTAATTGAAACAATTTAATAGTGAAAATAGGATATGTAAAATAACTAATAACATATCTGTGATGGATGAAAACTCTCCTCCACTTTTAAAGATACTCACATCCCAGGGACGCCTGGGTGGCTCAGTCGGTTGAGTGTCTTACTCTTGATTTCAGCTCAGTTCATGATCTCGGGGTCATGGGATTGAGCCCTGTGTTGGGCTCTGTGCTCAGCAGGGAGTCTGCTTGGGATTCTCTCTCTTTCTTTCTCCTTCTGGCCTCCCCCCAGCTCTCTAAAATAAATAAATAAATCTTAAAAAAAAGATATCCACATCCCAATTCTCAGAATGTGTTAATATGTTATATGGGAAAATGAACATTACTGATATAGTTATGGTTAGGGACCTAAAGATAGAGTCTCCTACATTATCTTGATGGAGTTAGCTAATCACAAGAGCCCTTAAAAGCAGAGAGCTTAGTTTGGTGAAGCCAAGAAGAAGCCACAGAAAGGAACATCAGAGAGATTTGAAGGATAATAAAGATTGGACATACTATTGATGGTTCTAAGATGTAGGGGATCCCATGCACATACCATAGAGGGGGCCTTTGGAGCTAAGGGTGACATCAAGAAAACTTCAGTCCTACAATTTCAAGGACTAAATTTGGCCAACGTCTGTATGAGCTTTGAAATGGATCTATCATAGAGCCTCTAGAAAGAAATGCAACTGACACCTTGATTTTAAGCCTTGAAAACTCAAAGCAGAGGACCTAGCTGAATTATAGCGTACCCAGATGTTTGACCTAGAGAAACTGTGAAATAATAAAATTTGAGTTGTTTTAAACTGTTGTTAGTAATAATTTGTTAGGACAGCAATTGGAAATTAACAAACATCTTATTACTGTAATTGTTATATAACTTATTAATCAGTATTTTTGCATATAGGAAAGTATCCGTTCATACAAAGTTACTTGTATGATAAAAATGACCTTCACCATCATAAATATTTTTGAATATTTTCAAATTTTGAAACTGAAATTTGGCTATTATGAAGTCAGTAACAGAATATTTGATCATCAGTGTTTTACAGACTCACAGATACTAAAAGACTGTGCAGATTGTATATTATCTCTCTTCAAGAAGTTACAACCTATTAAATTCCAATGTTTTATTTATATGGGTCCTTTTAAATGGATTTGAAGCATAACTCTGAAGCTTATTATGCTAGAAGATTAATTTTACCCAGTTAATCAATCACAAAGTCAGTGATAAACACTGAGCACTACCATTCACAGAAATAGAATAAAGGTTTAAGGCATTTTCAGGATGCCTTATGCAGAAATCATGTATTCTTTTCAACACAGCAGCAAATTAATTCAGTTCTGAATTTGTAAACCAACAAGTATAAAGCATACCAGGTACTAGGATACCAGGAAGGCTCAGAGATCAATATACATGTCTTCTGCCTTAATTCTCTGTAGATTCTTACCATAATAATAGAAGAAAAATAACTTTGCTCAGATAGTGAATTATTAAGTTTCAAAAATTATTTTCAAGCTATTGCTACAAAATATATTCAATGCTGCTATCTTCAAGTGTGAATCTCACAAAGCATCCTTCTACTGAATAATGCCATGGACATCATTAGTGATGGAACAGAATGATTTTTTTTTTAATCTTCCCATTCACATATGAATGGAGTTATTCTTCAATAACAGCATTTGTATTCTTTGTCTCCTATGTTCTAGCAGCAGCAATACATGAATTAAAGACACTCTCTGACACATAACGCTCGTGAGGCTTTAATTTTTTACTTACAATAGAGCACAGCATCTTAGGTATTGATCTGATAATAAAGATAATTAATACCATGACATTTGGAAGGATGGAACATACAGGCTTAGCAAAGCTGCTCATCTAGTAAAGTTTATTATCTCTTTTTACCTAACTCAACGAATGGTTATCAGAGTAGAGCAAAGTGATAGTTCCATATCATTTCCCCTGAGTGCATTGCCTATCTTATCATTTGTTAGGGTCCTCTGGTTTGGAAAATTGTAAATGGGCTCACTATGTTAGATTCAGAAAAATATTATCAACACACACACACACACACACACACACACGAGTACCATTAAACTGACTGGTTTTAGAAATGCTTATACTACAGTGGCTATAATCAATGTCCTAGAGCTAACTGTTGTGGAGGGCAGTTAGCTTTCTTCATTTCATGACCTACAGATGACTCGTTCAATCACATAACAGAAGTAACATAGATATGATGTGGCTGCATCTTTAAGCTCATGTGAAGGGAGAATCCAAAGAATCGATTATTTTCCTAATAAAGAAAATACTAAAGGTTAACCAAGACAGCCTTCTTTCAATGTAAAGAATAGCACACCACCTAAATAATTTCAAAAGTATGCACAGACATGAAACTTTCTGATGACTGTATGATTGTATTCTGCTGTCATAGACTGAGTACCATCATAAAGTAACATTCAATCCTTGAATACGCTGCAAACCAGGAGAAAGACATCTTTAAAGGATGCCATATCTTGCAGTTTGTTTGCTGGGGAGAGGGAAGAGGCACAACAGGAATCTCTTTTTAGTCTGTCTTTCATACATTTCAATCACAGCTCATCAGGTGTTCAAGAAACTTGATGGAATGCCTGCCATATAGAGACATTTTTCTCCAAAGGCTTTTTTTTATTAGTAGTATACATACCATATTAGCCTAGGTAAGATACTTATAAATATTTATGTATAACATAGTAATAAATGATATATTCAACTACAGTTTCACAAAAATGTGTCATTCATACTGAAAATTCTGATTATAGTATGTTTAAAACTGAATGCTGTGCTGGATAAGAGATTTTAAATCTGAGACCTCGAATGTCTACAAAGAGGAGAGGATTTTGCTTTTCCATTAGGAACACAGAGTGATAAAACAGAAGGAGGATCTCTTGATACTGCAGAAATGATTCTTTCTCATATTTCTCTGAGGAGGTTTTCCTTTAAAGAAAATTCCAGACCCCAGGAAAGCATAAATCTGAGAAAGACTGTCAGGCTCCATTCATTTCTCCACAAAATAATTGTGCATTGAGTGACTACATAAACCCAAATGGTATCCCTACTGTTTGCCAATTATGCTGAATACCAGCTGTGAAAAGACTAAAAGAGATAATATAGTTCATATAGGAAATGTATAGTTTGTTCATCAATCTTGTCCTCCCAGAAACACTCCGCCCCCCTGCAAGAAATGCATGAGTAACAAAAATCTAAACACTAAGACATTTACAAAAGTTTTTCTGTTTTTAACTGGGACTGCAGAAATGCTGCTCTATTTATTTTTCATCTCCATAATGTGACAAGTGTAGTGCTTTTCATCACCTAATACCAATCCCTGCAGCTGCTTAATGAAACATATCCACTGCCATTTATCATTATTTTCTAACAGTTCTCGGTATTTCCAAATTCCTATCCAACGAAACTAAAATTAATATATTCACATAGACTATGATAACCTTTATCAACTACTTAAAAATATGACCAAAATATAGTTCACCGTAGTCACTGATTCTGTTATTTTATCAGGGATTGTTGGGCTCTTCTGAAAATTAAATGAAATATTTGTTTATATTAAAGATGTTTATACTACCTGAAGAACAACCAATGATGATAGTCGTGCTTATGCAATTTACGCTTACGTTTTAAAAATTATTTTCTGTGGCATTTTCTGAATTAAATACAACTGAAGCTTAAGAGAAGTGAACTTCTTAAATTTCTAATTACTATTTGAGTCACTTAGAAGTGCTAATTTACCAAAGTTTTATCCCAACATGTATCTAAATTAAAGGTTAACATTACTTAAGAGGTAAAGAAATCAGGGCAATTTTGTCTCAACTGAGGAAAAAAGATGGTCTTTGTATATTCATTTCCATCTGCCAGCTTGAAGATTTTCTTTTTTAAAAGATTCTTTTAAAACTTAAATGTAGTTTCCATAAAGGCTTTAAAATGTCCTTTGACATTTTAAGCACTGAAAGGTGAAAATTGGCCAGGCCACGTGGGGACAGCTGCTGACAGTGACGTTCTAGTTCCTCCACTGTAAAGGAAGAAACAGGTGGCATTTGGAAATGTTCCTCTTAGTCTCATCTTGAAGAGGTGCTTCTCTCTGGCTGAGGCTGGTTTTGTGTATTATTTACTATATTTATCCCATTAAATGAGATTAATAATTAGAGGCAAGATTTATGACATAAGCTTTTTCTCCTGAACCATTTGCTTAAAAATAACAGGTAAATTTTTTTTCAGATCCTCAGAGATTACATCTAGAAGTTAAGCTTAGGAACATACAAGATGAAGATAGGAAAGGGATTTTTATCTCAGGGCTAAAAATAAAATGTATAATTAGTGCTCTAATATGAGACATCACTATTCAATAATCAGTTAGCCAAGTCTAATCTTAGCCTGTCTATGGCATTCTGTACTACATCTGTGTGATATGGTAATCTAAATTTGAACAGATGTCCTGAATGTTATGTCAATATTTGAATTGCTATTATGGCTATGAATCAATATTACTTTGTAAACATCCTTATTTTAAGAGGCTTGAATCATGGCACAGTGGTTAAATACACAGCCTCTGGAGTTTAATTGCCTGATTTTATAACCCAACTCCAGTATTCACTGACTGTATCTCTTCTGGAGACTTGCTCGACACCCTATCGCGACGGTTTGCCCATCCATGAAAGAGAAGTAATATTCATCTCATAATATATTTGCAGGGATTAAATGTGTTAATATTCAGTTTGAGATCCTGTAACATGATGAACATTCAATTATAATTGTTTGTTGTTATTCATGTATACATTAGATCTTCCTTCCACATTTCCTTTTTGGAGTCAGGCAAAGTACATTGCACTAAAATATCGATTATGTGAGCAGATGAAAAGTAGAGTATAGGGATAGAAAGTAAAGCCATTTGAGTCAAGCATCTCTTTGATTCTACTATCAAAATAGCTCAGGTAAAAAATTTCTTTTTTATTCCATGGTTTAACCTTTGCAAACATCAGAACATCATAAAATAATATCTTCGAACTGAATTAATATCATTAGTCTCTATCCAAAATATTTGTAAATAGAGTATCAATTATTTTCTTAATCTCTCATAGCTCACTCATCACTATGGTGATATACTCTGTTTACATTAAAAGGAGAATCAAAATCTAACTTTGTGGGGGAGGGAGTCTGTTATATGTCATAAACCGTGGTGAGCTCTTTACATATAATTTAATCATTTCAAAAACGCATGCGTTAGGTTTTGATATTACTGTATAAACTAAAGAACACTAAGATACAGAAAGAGCCAATGACTAACTCACATGTCCACAGCTAGCATATATTGGAGTTCGGTTCATAACCCAGGCACCTTGTCTCTTAGTAATTGAGAACACTCATTTAAAAATATATGGCCTCAATATCCAACTGAATCTAGGGTTCACCTTTTGAGCTTTCATTTGAGTTTTACTGTAATGACTTTATAGAACATCATAATTTCCCTCAGGTGTCTGGTCTAAATCCCACCCCACCCCCAGCTGTGCAATTTCCACTTTTCTTTCCTTTTCACACTGTTTAGAATTTCAAATTTCTTCAGTGTGTTTTCTTTATTAACTCAGATTATTACAACAAAACACTTTTGCATTTGGCATGCTAGGCTACACTAAAGATTAGGCTTGGGCGGGGCGCCTGGGTGGCTCAGTCGTTAAGCGTCTGCCTTCCGCTCAGGTCATGATCCCAGAGTCCTGAGATTGAGCCCCGCATCGGGCTCTCTGCTCCTTGGGAGCCTGCTTCTCCCTCTCCTACTCTGCCTGCTTGTGTTCCCTCTCTCACTGTCTCTCTCTGTCAAATAAATAAATAAATAAAATCTTTAAAAAAAAAAAAGATTAGGCTTGGGCTCTTCTCTAATGTATTTAAACTTCATGTTTTTTATATTTCCAAATGGGCCTCTTAACTGGACCATATTGTTGTGAGTAAAATCGGGTGTTCCTCAAACTTGAGTGTTAATCTGAATCACCTGAATAACTTGTTAAAACACAGACTGTTTGGCCATACACCAAGAGTTCTGATCTGGTATGTATTAACTGGTGCTGAGAATTTGCATCTGGGCTACAGTGTAAGTGACCACTGGTATAGACTAATATAGTATATTTTGAAAATGCTTTCAGTCGCTTTGTTCCCATGAATGCTGAGTACTTTTTAAAAATTATTATGAACATTATTTTTAACCTTTGACAAAATTCTAACTATCTATATTAGGGATTGATAAAATTTTGATTCTATGACTATTGTTTTTTTCCTTCTCCATTTTTGGGGGTGTTTCTATATTTTACAGACTAAAGGAAGCATTAGTGGAACAGGAAGTTATAGTCGAGTTTGTTAGTTACAAATGTCTAACATCAATCACTACTGTTTGGCAGGCTCTAAAGTAGCACAGACTCTTAGCCAAACTACCTAGAAGTCAAATTCCAGGTCTACCATTTCTGAAATCTGTCACCCTGATTAAATTACTTAACCTCTGTGTGCTACAGTTTCCTAATCTAAAAAAGGGAAAAAATAGTAGCATCTATCCTATTTGGTAGTTTTAGTATCATATAGATTAATATATGAAAGGAATTTAGAAATATTTACAGTGAGGGATATAGGGGTTTTAACTTTTCTTTAATGGTGGTATTATGCTTTACATAATGTCAAATATTTTGCTTGGAGAGTTTATTAACTGATAAGGTATGATAGACATAACCATCAAGGATCAAATGGAATTCAAATCTCAGCTTAACATGTTTTGCATTACTTCTATATTTTTAATTCAACCATAATATTCCTGGAAATGTTATGATTGAAATATTTCCAATACAAAAGCCTTCAAAAATACCATATTAATAAAGCAACAAAGAGGCTTTGCTACTTATGAGAAAATTAATTTCTTATTCTTGAGAGTATTGCATTCATTAAAAAAACATTTCAAATTCTTTAATAAACACAGTACTTATAGATCTTGCCATTTGCAACGACGTGGATGGAACTGGAGGGTATTATGTTGAGTGAAATAAGTCAAACAGAGAAAGATATGTATCATATGATCTCACTGATATGAGGAATTCTTAATTGTAGGAAACAAACTGAGGGTTGCTGGAGTGGGGGGTGGGGTGGGAGGGATGGGGTGACTGGGTGATAGACACTGGGGAGGGTATGTGCTCTGGTAAGCGCTGTGAATTGTGCAAGACTGTTGAATCTCAGATCTGTACCTCTGAAACAAATAATGCAGTATATGTTAAGAAAAAAAAAAAGAAGAAGAAGAAGGTAGCGGGAGGGGAAGAATGAAGCGGGGGAAATCGGAGGGGTAGACAAACCATGAGAGACGATGGACTCTGAAAAACAAACAGGGTTCTGGAGGGGAGGGGGGTGGGAGGATGGGTTAGCCTGGTGGTGGGTATTGAGGAGGGCACATTCTGCATGGAGCACTGGGTGTTATGCACAAACAATGAATCATGGAACACTTCATCTAAAAAAAAAACAACAAAAAAAAAAACAGCATATAGAATCCACCTTTTGTTTTAAACCCTTTTTTTTTTTCTAATAGTGTTCTATGTACTTTATAATTAAAATATAATCATCAGAATGGATCAATTGTTTGGCCAAATATTTATTTCTAATTTTGTAGAAGACTTATCATTTTTATGCAAGAATAGCTAATAGTGCTAGTGTGGTAAAGAGTAGCGTTTTACCTGATTAAAACCAAATTAACATAAACAAACTATTCTAGGAAAGTTAAATGTTATGCTGAATATCATTAGGCAATTCCCAGAATGTTATAGTGCCCCATTTATAATAATTTTATTATGTGTATGGACATTTAAACAATTTGAGTGAAACATAATGCTTACTCTGCATCTTCAATATGCCTTTTTGTACCATGACCCTGCTGAATAGACAATATGAAATCTTTGCTAAAAGAAATAGAGTAGCCAATAAGCAGATAGCTCTCAGAAATTTCAAAGTATCTGAACTACACTAGAAGTGAAGTCTGTGAGTTGATGAAAGGCAGGGCTGCATCACATTTTTCTGTTTGGACTTAATATAGAAAGGTATGGCATTTACAAGTTTTAAGCAGAAAAGACACCTGAAAAATGTTAATTTGTAGACTAACAGTAATTAGGTAGAAGTTGGAGAGATGGAAAGTATGGAGGGTTGCAAGTTAGGCAGTAAATAAATTAATGCTAGAATCAGGGGCGCCTGGGTGACTCAGTTGGTCTGCCTTCAGCTCAAGTCATGATCCCAGTATGCTGGGATTGAGCCCTGCATTTGGCTCCCTGCTCGGCGGGGAGTCTGCTTCTCCTTCTTTCTCTGCCCCTCCTCCTTGCTTGTGTTATCTCTCTCTCTCTCTCAAATAAATAAATCTTTATTTTTAAATTTTTTTTTAAAAGATTTTATTTATTTGACAGAGAGAGCACAAGCAGAGGGAGAGAGAGGGAGAAGCAGGCTCCCTGCTGAGCAAGGAGCCCAATGTGGGACTTGATCCCAGGAGCCTGGGATCATGACCCGGGCCGAAGGCAGCCGCTTAACCGACTGAGCCACCCAGGCATCCCAAATAAATAAGTCTTTAAAAAGAAAAGAAATTAATGCTAGAATCAGATGAATGATAGAGTCCTGAGTTAACTTACCTACTAGTATGGTTGGAGAAATATAATAGAAATTAAGAAGTAAGGGTAAAAAAAAGCTAATGAGATTAAACATTTATCTCCTCACCTCCTTAAGACTCCAGTAAAATGAGAGTAAAATAATAATCCCATAAAAAAGTTGGACCATTAATGAAAGAAATCTTAAATTAATTTCTCAAAAACACAGAAAAGAATACAAGATATTTCTATAATAAACATATATGATAAAATACTGAGGACAAGCACTAAAAGAAAAAGAAAAAGAGTATATAAATTCCAAATCAGTAACAAGAAAATGGTAAAATAAAAACAAAACAAACAAAATTTATTCAAAAAGAAAACATACAAAAGCAAAACAGTAGTGAGCACAATAAGAGTTACAAAAACAAATTTAAAGACACTGATCATCATAATTGTCTTAGTCCATTCAGACTGCTATAACAAAATACCACAGACTGAGTGGTTTATAAACAACAATTTTTTGTTTTTTTCCTCACAGTTCTGGAGGCTGGAAAGTTCAAGATCATGGCACCAACAGATTCAGTGTTTGGTGAGGGCTTCCTGGTTCACAGTTGTTTTTTCACTATGTCCTCATAGGACAGAAAAGGTTAGGGAGCTCTGTGAGGTCTCTTTTATAATGGCACTAATTCCATTCATGAGGGTTCCACTCTCATGACCTAAGCATCTCCCAAAGGTCCTATCTCCTAATACCATTACATTAAGAAGTAGAATTTCAACATAGGAAATTAGAGGGGATGCAAACATTCAGACCATAACAATAATAAATATAAATGGTCTAAACTTACCAATTAAAAGAAAGAGAATGTCATATTTTTAAAATCCATTGATATGAGATTAGGATGAATATAATACTAATGAATATAATATTAAAGGTAATTGGGTAATTTAGGACAGAGTTAGTAACTAAGGCTGTCAGGTAAAATATAATGCAGTATTTGGGAATATGTATGCCAAAAAAATTGTTCATTATTTATCTGAAATTCTGAATTAACTGGCTGTTCTACATTTTTATGTCCTAAATCTGGCAACTCTAGTAATAGCTGAAATGCTCATTTACTGTACTCTTTTTTTTTTAAAGATTTTATTTATTTATTTATTTAGAGAGAGCATGTGCTTGAGCTGGGGAAGGGGCAGAGGAAGAGGAAGAGAGACAACCGCAAACTCTGTGCTAAGCATAGAGCCAAATGTAGGGCTCAGTCTCACAACCTTGGGATCATGACCTGAGCCAAAATCAAGGGTTGGATGCTCAGCCTACTGAGCCATCCAGGCACCCCTCATCTAGTGCACACTTTTAGTCATTTCTATTCTTCCTCTTTTCAAAGTATATGGCAAGATATTCAACAAATATTTAGTAAGCAAACAGGTGTTAGCACTGAGGAAGGCAGTGAAAATACAAATATATATTTGTATACAAAATACAAATTCTGTATTTGTGTGTGTGTGTGTGTGTAGAAAGATAGATATAGTTGTAGCTATAGTTTCTTCAATAAGCTGGTCTAAGTTTACCTGATAAACTAATAAAATATAGGCAATGTATACAGTGGAAGAATGGGGGAAAAAGTGTAACAACATATTGGCATTTAATTTATGACAATGTATTGAAATGTTATTTTGTATAACGCCTAGTTCAAGAACTTGTGAATGATACAAAATGAATCATAAATGATCCTTACCATCAGCATATCATAGTTCAAAAGTGGGGGAAACATGTCATGTTTCCAAAAATAAAAGGTAAGGGCGCCTGGGTGGCTCAGTCATTTAAGCATCTGACTTTGGCTCAAGTCATGATTTCTGGGTCCTAGGATCAAGCCCCACAGTGGGCTCCATGCTCAGCGGGGGAGCCTGCTTGTCCCTGTGCCCCTCCCTCTGCTCGTGCTCTCGCTCTCTCTTTCTCAAATAAATAAAATCTTTAAAAAATTAAAAAATAAAAGGTAAAATGAGAGGGAGAGTCAGCAAGAGAGAGAGAGAATTAGAATAAATGTGATTCATACAAAAGACTATAGAAGTTTAAAGGGAGGAACAAACTTAGGTCCCAGGTAGGGCCTCTATGTTTCTGAGCCCTAGGGACTGGGGACATTGCGTAGGTTGCCCCTAAGCTGGATGAGTCTTAGAATGCAATTCATTGACAAAAGCACATTTTTTTTCAGCTTTACAAATTTAACTCGGATTTACCATTATTGCAATATACAGAAATCATAAAAAGCCCTGAATGCTCAAGGCACTTTTCTGTTGCATAAGCTAGTAGGCCCATGTGCGTGAAGAAGCAACTAGGAGATCGTGGCCTAGATTTAGCACCTGAACAAATGTCAAGTCTGCTTTTCCTCTTATAGGTATATGGTTATAATCTACTTTATTTAAACTCTGAAACAGTGGTTCACCACACTGGATGTATGTATGAATCACCTGAAGCGCTTTTTAAAAATATTGATGCCCCAGCCCCACCACAGATCAGTTAAATCAGACTCTGAGAAAGAGGCCCAGGTATCACTTGTTTTAATGCTCCTCAGGTGGCTATATACATAAAAACTGCTGCTTCGGAGAGTCCTCTTTTCTCATTTAGTACACCTTAAAAGCCACTTCCAGCCATGTCAAAAATACTCTTTGGGGTCTGAATTACCTGTTAGTCTAGCTTTCCTGACCACCCCCACTAGGCAAATGGCAGATCTTTCTTATGTTCACAAGTTAATATAATACCGAATTTACCCTGACTACATTTAACAAAATGCTTTCGCCTAAAACAACCCCTGTTGACCAAGGGGTTACTTCAATAAAAGTAAAAGGTCTAGTCTACTTTTTTATGATAATAGAGAAAAATCAATGACTTTCCTGGGATATATGTGTTATAGTAGCCCTCCTTCATTCTGACACTATCCCTTAAATTTAAATAAAATATTAAGGAGATTTTAAAATTAAGATTAAAAAATGCTGCTTTTGAATTAGCATTGAATATATCTGTATCTATGTGTTTTTTTTTTTCTGTTTCCCAAAAACTCTACATTTAGATTTCAAGAAAAGAGCCAAAAAACATATTGATATCTATCTATGCTATGCTATTATTCTATACACCAAGGGTTAGCAAACTATGGCCCACCTCCTGCTTTTGTACATAAAGTTTTATTGGAACACACCCATAACCATTTGTTCACATACTGTCTACATCTGCTTTTGCCCTACAATAACAAAGCAGAGTGGTGGTAACAGAAATGGTATGGGCCAGAAAGCCTAAAATATTTACTCTCTAGCCCTTTACAGAAGTTTGTCCAAACCTGCTATAGATTTTTTTTAAAATCTATTACTTAAGATAACCTGAGATAACTAATTCCCTCAGACTGGTCTTTGACAATCCTCATAATAAACAAAAGAAGGAAAATGGTTTATTTGTGAAACAAGTCCATTCCTCAGTGTGAAATGATATTTCACTTTCTTTTTTTCTCTCCATCACCCATCCTCTTTTCCCTTTTCCTGTTTGTTTTATTGTGTTGTGTTTTTTGCTTTTTACCCCCTTCTATGATACAATTTCCTATCTTTCTTGGACTATTTAAAAAGCTATACTTCCTTGGACTTTTAAAATGACTGCCATCTTTCCAGAAATCAAGTGCTGAATTTTCTTTGCTTCCCTTGAGATCTTTTACCAAGTCTGGAAAAGATCATTTAAGGATGATTTAAAGAGTCATTAAAATAAAATTAAACTTCAGATCATGCCTCACATAGCTTCCTATTTAGTCTTTAAACCTGGCAGAATTCCAAAAAGATGGGTCTGTCCAAGGGACCTGGTCCTTAATCAAGTATTTGGTACCAGTCAAAATGCTGGCATATTTTAACATGTTAAATATTTAACTAACTCATTATTTAGGAGGGACCTAGGCAGATGTTACAATCAGTTCAAGGAAGCCAAAGAGCCACATACTTATATGGAGTAAACAATTGTAGAGATGTACTTACAGGTATACATGAATCTGGCTTTTTCCACAAAAGAGGGGAGAGAAATCAGTTGCATCTCTTCCAGTCAGAATTCATTTGCAAGTCCATAGACAAGAATTACTTCTCATTGGTATCAGTTATCTACAATTTACAGAGCAGTAAAATATTTCAAAGGCAGTGAAAGGCTGAAGTTAGATAACCCTGAAAGTCATGTTATAAATAATGAGTAATTTTCCATTAGAGACACCTAATGATTTCTTTGCTCATTCCAAACTTATTTACTGAATTGTAGTACTAGAAATCAGTATGTGGCCTGAACAACATTGAAGTCATACAAAAGGAAAATCTTTAGACATAAACTATATAAGCTACTGTTATTATTTTAATTATGGAGCCAAGAAGAAACCAAATTAATTGAAGAAAAGAAAATATTACTAAACCATTATATATTTTTGCATTAGTATCTACATGGACATATATAAATATAGGTGTATGAATATTAATGCATGTTATCTTCAAAGAAAGGTGTTTCTGTTTTCACTGCTTATAATAGGTAACTAAATCAAGAAATTAAATAAGAATTTTAGAGTTAATGTAAAAGCGAACATTATGGTTTTTCTTTTTCCTTAGAAACTAGAAAGCCAGGCATTGTTTTAAAATGTATTTATTAAATAATTCTGCAACTCATTTGTAAAATGATTGTCTTTAAAAATAAGGAGTTTGTAATTCATTTGCATCTGAAAACATACATGAGGACAACCACTTAAGTAATCCTCTTTTACTATTTATTCATAATATGAAAATTAGGAATTTTACATCTCTATTGACTTTAGAAATTTCACATATTTAAAATTTTTTTCATATGTAACTTATTCATAGCTCATGTTTTTTGTTGTAGCAAAATTAACATGAGAAGATTCAATTTAATGAAAAAGCAACTTTTTACTGTATAAAGTTATCTTGAACTTACCTTTGATAAAGTAGCCCATAGGCTTTTTCTAAACAGCAGCCAATACACTATCAAAGGAATGTATCGCTACAAGCATTGTTATTACTCATATTAATATAACCGCAGATTTTGTTTTATGCATTTACATACACATATGCTTGCATATGGTGAAAATAAAAATGTTAGCTGAATTTCACAGTAAACTTTGCAGTTCAGAGAAAGGCAACATCTCTTTTCCTTATATTCTTCCATGTAATTTGCAGCAGTCAGTTTCTCCGTTTTCAAGAAATAGACTATAGTGCATAAAGTTGTATGATAAAATTGTCTTCATTTCTTCTCCACCAAACTACTGAGTGCTTTAGCAGTCTCTTTTTAAGAAGTCTGTGTCTTTTTTTTTTATCTTTTTTTAAATTTTTTTTATTCTTATGTTAATCCCCATACATTACATCATTAGTTTTAGATGACGTGTTCCATGATTCGCTGTTTGTGCATAACACCCAGTGCTCCATGCAGAATGTGCCCTCCTCCATACCCACCACCAGGCTAACCCATCCTCCCGCCCCCCTCCCCTCTAGAACCCTGTTTGTTTTTCAGAGTCCATCGTCTCTCATGGTTCGTCTACCCCTCCGATTTCCCCCGAAGAAGTCTATGTCTTAATACTCCTTGAAAATACATGTGATCATGGTTTGACCATTGTCACCTTCACTTCACACTTTACAAGTGCCCTTCTTTATTTTTTGTTTGTTTCAAGTTTTTACTTAAATTCTAGTTAGTTAACATATAGTATAAAACTGGTTTCAAGAGGAGAATTTAGTGATTCATCACTTACATATAACACCTGTGCTCATCACAAGTGCCCTCCTTTATCAGCCATACTTCAACCGCCATGCATTTGTCAGTGACTCATTAGTCCAATTTATCAAGCCGGTTTTTTCCTTCTGAAATATAAAGCTTCTGAACTATAACTATGTTTCCTTTTCGCTCATTGAGACCTCTACCAGGATATCCCAAAATTACCTCAAACTCATCTGATTTAAAAATTAATTTATCGGGGCACCTGAGTGGCTCAGTTGTTAAGCATCTGCCTTTGGCTCAGGTCATGATCCCGGGGTCCTGGGATCGAGCCCCGCATCGGGTCCCTGCTCCGTGGGAAGCCTGTTTCTCCCTCTCCCACTCCCCCTGCTTGTGTTCCTGCTCTCGCTCTCTCTCTGTCAAATAAATAAATAATTAAAAAAATTAATTTGTCATTTCCTCTATATTTATTTCCTCATTGTCTCATAGGCCCAATTTCTACGGATGGCATACACAGTCTACACTTAATGTAGAAACCTTCCAGTCCTCCAATTTACAATGCTTATATAGTTTGCCCTCTGTCTTTTCTATTACCTAAGTATCTTTGGTCAAGGTCATGATTAGCTATTGTTAAAACATGAGGTATATCCATGGGGCACCTGGGTGGTGCCGTCGATTAAACATCCAACTCTTGGTTTCATCTCAGGTCATGATCTCAAGGTCATGCATGAAGCGTTGGGCTCTACACTCAGTGCGGAGTCTGCTTAAGACTTTCTCTCCCTCTGCCCCTCCCCCATCCTATCTCTCTCTCTCTCGCAAATAAATAAATAAATCTTAAAAAAAACATGATCTAGATCCATAAGAAAATGCACGACTAAATAGATACTTGTTTCTTATCTTGTGCGACTAAGTATATGTGAATTAAAAGAAAATGTCAAATACTGTCATATTTCTATGATAATATATAACATTGAGGAATTGAGCAGTTAAAATTTATAATCTTCCAGATAACCAAACTGTCCAAAGGACCCAGGGCTCATGGATAAACCTCAGGAAGAAATTAACTCAACCTCAAACTTCTACTATAGATAAATTTAGCATTAAACTTAATGCTTAAGAAAAAGTACTATAGTCCTATAAGAGTACTTTTCTGGATTTGTTCCAGACCAAAGTACTATGCTCAATGTCCATTTGATCTACATTTCCCATGTGGAAATATTACAGTTTTTCTCTGTGGTTTATCAAGCTTGCCTGGTAATTGTATCACAATTTGATTTACATTTTTTGAAGTTGTGAGCATACAAAATCATGATGTTTAGATAGGCTTGGTAAGTCATTCATGTCATTATTAGGTGGTGCCCCTAATGATTGTTGTGGAAAATAAAAATCCTACCAACCAAAAGACCTCTCTGTCCCAATATAGAAGACAAAAAAATGATTTATTATTGTGTATGCATATCAGATTTCATGCATGCAGGCAGCCCTCAGAAGATTAAGTTCTTGACAGAATTTCACACACATTTGTACAATAACAGAAGAAAAACAATTAAAGCTTCTCTATCTTCTCGGAGCTCCTGGGTGGCTCAGTCAGTTAATCCCAGGGTCCTGGGATTAAGTCTCACATCGGGGTCCCTGCTCAGTTGGAAGCCTGCTTCTCCCTCTCCCTCTGCTGTTCCCCCTGCTTGTGCTCTCTCTCTCTCTGTCAAATAAAAAAAAAAAAAAGAAAAGAAAAAGCTTCTCTATCTTCTCAATAGACAAATATATACAAACTTGTGAGTTCTGTATACCTCACAGGAAACTTCTGAGTTAATTTCTGAGTGATGGGTTTACAATCCTAGGGTTAGAAATCCTCAACCTTTCATGTAATGTCAAATGTCAAGCCTATTATTGGGCTTATTATGCTTTCAATGATATGGTATAGTAATTGTTCTTACTTCATAGGGTCATTATAAGATTAAATGAGTTATCTTTAAATTCTTAGAACAGTGCCAGCACACAATTGCTGTGTAAATATTGGATTTGAAATCATTATATGACTATGGCTTCACAGATATGAATAGCATATCTTTTATAACATCAATACAAACAATAAAATTTTCGTTGACAACCACATATTTGAGTGATGTGATAAAACTGTGGGGAAAGATTATTTAGGTTTCAAAAGTACTAAGAGACCTATTCTCAATGGAGTTACATGAGTCTTAGTTTTGATTATATTTGGTGCAGGGATAGATTTACTTTTTTGTAGTCTGGTTAATTTTAAATGATTTGGTCAAATTCTTTAATTCTTGGTAAAATAGGTGATGGGTGTTCAGGAGGGCACTTGGGATGAGCACCGGGCATTGCATGGAAGTATTGAATCACTATGTTGTACACCTGAAATTAATATTACACTGTATGTTAACTAACTGGAATTTAAATAGAAACTTAAAAATAAAATTCCCTGCCTCTAGGAGAAAATCATGGCCCTTAAAATGTACTAAGTTGTTTGGGTGCCTCAGTGGTTCAGTTAGTTGGGCGACCGACTCTAGATTTAGGATCAGGTCTTGATCTCAGGGTTGTGAGTTTGAGCATGGATATAGCTAGAGAGTATAATGCTAAGAGAAATAAGTCAGAGAAAGACAAATACCATGTGATTTCATTCATATGTGGAATTTAAGAAACAAAACAAGTGAGCAAAGGAAAAAGAGAGAGAAACTGAGAAACAGACTCTTAACTATAGAGAACAAACTGATGGTTACCAGAGGGGAAGTGGGTGGGGGGATGGAGGGATAGGTGATGGAGATTAAGGAGTGCACTTTTCCTGATGGGCACTGGATGGAAGTATTGAATCACTGTATTGTAAACTTGAAATTAATATTGTATGTTACCTATAATGTAATTAAAATAAAATAAAACAAAATATAAAAAAATATCAATTCTAAAGGGAAAGATATATTAAAAAGGAGATTCTAGGGGTGCCTGGGTGGCTCAGTGGGGAGTGTGCTTGGGATTCTCTCTCTCTACCTCTGCCCCCTCCCCTTCTCTCTCTCTAAAATAAATAAATAAATCTTAAGAAAAGGAGATTTTAGATTTAAAAAAAGAATTTTACTCCATTTATTTGCTAAAATTTTTCTTTAAGGTCACCGATTACCTACAGTTTAAGGAATTCAGTGCACATGTTTTATTGTTTATCTTACTTTCATTCTGAAACATTTGACATTTCGTCATACCCTCTTCCTTGAAAAGTTCTTCTCCCTTTAGCTTCCTCTTCAGTACTTTCTTATTCTCCTGCAACTTCTCAGATAGTCCTTTCTCTTTTTCCTTTATGAGTTCTTTTTTCTCTATTTGCCTAGAGTTTATTGTTATGTTTATCTTTCATTTTTACAAATAATCCTCAACAAATTTACTGAATCCCATATATAAGTTGATTTAAAACTCAGTTCTGAAGATGAGAGAAGTAGAGAATAAAGGACAAAACGGATATTGTTTGTATATAAAAATCATTCTGCTCCTTTCTAGCTCTGTAACTTTGAACAAGTTATTTAATTTCTCAATGCCTTAATTCCTCATCTATAAAATGGTGATAATTGCATTGTTTTTCTTTTGGGAATGTTGTGAGGGTTAACTGATTTAATACGTATAAAGTTCCTGACACATAGGATACCTGCATTACATGTGATTTATTGTTAATAGCAGATGTTCCTATTTATTACTAAAAATCTGTGACAGAAATTTTATTAAATCTATAAATTCCACAAGGTTTTACGTAATTGTATAACTACTTCTTGTACATTTCCATAGACTGTAAATGCCTTAACTGCAAAGCTTTTATTTTTATTTTCTTTGGATTGCCGGCAACCACTTGAACTTTCAAGGAAATTTACAAGTTGGGAAATGAAAGTATTAATAGAGATCATTATGATGATCACATTACTCAATTAGATCAAAATTAGAGTGTAACAACTCAAACTATATCATCTTCCCTCAAATTTTAAGTATTAGTAAACAAGTTCTCAGCATTTAAACCTCAGTTCCCATTGCCTCTCAAAAGCATTCTGATCTCCACTTTGCTTGTGGCCCCAGGTCAGCATCGCCAAACTCCACCCTACCCACTACTAGTCAGATGAGAGGAGATAAAGACCCAAAGTCAAATACAGAAATCCCCAGATGGGGCAATTGGAATAGTCTGTGACGCTTTTTCCCATTCTTTTATCGCACATTCCTCTCGCTTTCTGATGCATACACATGTGCGCATACAAATACACCCACAATCACAGGCACACACACGCTTGAAGGTTTCCTTTTGTGCCATTTTCATGGACACCCAAATTGCTACCTCTTCCTATAGATTTGATTACTTCTCTCTTTTGTCAGTGATTTCCTTGCTATTATGAAAACGTTCTCAGTATTATTTTTTTTACTGAGAACGGAATAATGCAAAATTGACTTAATCTGCATCACAAAGTTTACGTTTTGTTGTAAAAAAGAATTTCTTGACAGAATTGCTAAACACTAAAATTGCTGAACAACAGTAGTTATTTCACGGTCTTTGAAAAATAAGACAGTCTCTCATCTCTCTAGAAGAGACTGTTTTCCATCTTGTCTTGAAAAAGCATGAGACTTCAAATACTGTTTTTCAACTCCATGCTTCTCAGACATATATTTAATAATCTTTAGAATTCTTTTTAAATTGTAGATTCTGTTAAAATCTAATTGTCAAAATTGACAATTATAAAGTTAGTATTTTCTCTAAAAATATGTTCTAAAAATTCTTGGCTAATATAATACTTTTTCATTTACAGATTACATTAGGCACTGTATTTTCTATACTGTATTTTATATCACATTTGCTATCAGTGGTATGTACTACTTTTCAATGTACCATTTAAAGACATTATCATGGGGGCCAGTATAAGAAAAATCCTTTGTAAGATAATTATGTGAAGATTTTAGAGCAATTGTAGTTATTTTTGAAGACATTAAGCTAAGCAATTATTTTCACTAACTCTGATGTTGCCAGTATTTTCCTGGTTATTTTATGGGAATACTGAAAAATCTGTGATGCATTGTTAGTTCAATGAGCTTATACTTCATTTTGGAGATAAAATTTGCAAAGTTAAAACTTCAAGATACAAAATGCAAACATATATCGTGTTATACACTGAGTGCTCTAAAAGGAGAGATAAATGAATATCAGAAAAATAAAGACTTTTGTAAGAATACAAATATGAACTTAGTATTATTAAGAATAGAATTTTTTAAAATGCAAACACACACACACACAAATAGAAACGTCTTCAAAACAAATTCAAATGTAAAAAGCATACTTCCAGTTAAAAATATGCTATCCTATTTTGAAACCAGATATATGAGTTCAAATGCAAAATCCAACATAATCTAACCCTTTGCCTTGGGCAAGTCATTTCATCTCCCTGTGCCTCAAAACCTGTGAACTCTCTATATAGGAATGTATAGTGAGGATTAAAACTAAGATAATGTATTTATTTATTTATTTATTTATTTATTTATTTATTTATTTATTTATTTATTTATTTATTAAGATTTTTATTTGCAAGAAAGAGAATGAGAGAGAGAGAGCACAAGAGGGAGGAGGGCCAGAGGGAGAAGCAGACTCCCCGCGGAGCAGGGAGCCCGATGCGGGACTCGATCCCGGGACTCCAGGATCATGACCTGAGCCGAAGGCAGTCGCTTAACCGACTGAGCCACCCAGGCGACCTAAGATAATGTATTTAAACAATTGGAGCGGTCATGTTTTTCTATGCTCTTCATAGAATCAATTACTTTGGCATAGAGAAAACACACATTAAATATCTTGTTGTTAGATTTGATACAAATGAAAATTTTCTATCCTATCATGAAAATAGCCCATTATTTTAACTTTGTATGAATTGTAAAGTATGCAAGTAGGAACATAAAAATTATGTACCAAATATGTTATCTATAAGAGGTATCAGCTTCTTAACATTAATACAATAGGTGATTCCTTTTCAATAATATTGCTTTGAAAATAACTTAGTTCTTTTGTTACAGGAAATAACTGCAAGGCCACTGAATACAGCAAGATGAAAAGTATGCTTTTAGACTTACAAAATCAAAAATATATTACACAAGAAAATGAAAACCCTAATGGTGATGACATATCTTGGAAGAAGTTGTTGGTGGATCAAATGTTTAAATATTTTGATGCCGACAGTAACGGACTTGTAGATATTAATGAACTAACTCAGGTATGATTCATGATTAAATTAACAAGTTTGTTTAAATATAGCATGTACAATATCTTTACATCTGTGTGAATTTATTCTGTATTAATAAAATATATATCTAATCTGTATTATTATTTGAGAATGTGGACAAAACATATTTTTAGGGGTAAAATTTGATTACTGTTAAATAACAAAGATTCAGCTGAGTAAATTTCAAGATTTAATTGACTTTATTCAACAATACTTGAATTGGGCAGCATCCCATCTGGCAAATAGAGGGGTGCTTGGACAGTTGTACAAAATGGAAAGTTTTTGTAGAGGGAGAGTGGGGCAAGAAAATTAATAGCAAAAGAGAAAGATTCTTCCAGGCAAGGCCACTTTCCCTTAAGTGGAAAGGCATGGGCTATTATCATGTAGATTACCTCATCTTCTTTTGGGGGATCTAAAGGGCCCAAGTGGCAGACTCATTGGTGGTGAGTGAAAAATTCCTGACTGACCTATCAAGACTACATTTCTGGGGGAGGTTGAACTACAATTAGATTATGTATTAAGCCCCAGTTTGGGGATGTGGCCTAAGTGATGCCATTTTAGGACTATTTTTTTTGTTTGGTTTTTGGTTTTCGGTTTTTCGTGTTGTTTTTCTTTTAACACTATTCTATCAGCAATATTAATTTCAAGTAACATTGATATGATATTTTGTAGTTTAAAAAGCAATAACTACTTTTGATAGGTTTCTATACCTTAAATACCCAAAGTTCTTTATCTTACAAAATTTATAAGGTATCTTCAGATATACTGTGGTGCTTTTGTAATGTTTGATTTTCTACATATATTAGTTTTTATTAACATATCTACACCATTGTAACCATTGGTTGGGTACAAAACAAGATCTGACCGAATCCAGTTATTATCATAGTAGCTCCATCTAAATCCAAATGGAAAAACTGTTCCTCATTAGAAAATGGCAGTGACAGCACTTTAACTATACCTGTTTGAAGTTTCTGCCACGTCAAGTTTGTATCCATTTCCTAGGACAGCCATAACAAAATAACGCAAGGTGGGTTTCTAAATCAACCTCCCTCTCCCTTCCGGAGGCTCAATGTCTAAAATTAAGGAGTTGGCTAAGCCATGCTCTCTCTGAAATATCTGGAGGAGGATCTCTGCTTGTCTCTTTCAGTTTCTGGTAGTGCTAGACATCCTTGGCATTCCTTGGCTTGTAGATAACATCATTCTGCCTTTGTAGTGACATAGCATCCTCTGGGTGCCTGTCTTTGCAACACCTTGCCTTTTCTTAAAAGGACACCAGTCATATTGGATTAAGGAGCCACGCTACTCCAGTATGACCTCATTTTAAGTTATCTAATTACATCTTCAACATCCCTGTTTCAAAAAAAAAAGTAACATTCTGAGGCACTCGGGATTAAGACTTCAAAATATCTTTTAAGAAGATACAACTCAACCCATAATAAAGTTCATCTGCTACAAAATTTAGTGTTGTTTTCTCTGTTTCCCTTGATTTGGACTTGCGTATGTCTGAAAAGTACCCTTCCAATTCATTTGAAAATTATCTTCAGAAACCCATTTATATCTTGGCTATCCATGAGGTACATGCAAGGAAAGTTCTGGGACGTTTACTGACTTCCTTCTGAATACATCCCATACCACATAAGTCATTTCCACCTTCAGCAGTGTGTGGTGAAAATGTCAGTACCACATCTGTCAGTAATCAACTATGAAAAAAAAAAAAAAGAAGGAAAATAACAACAGGAGGTTATAACAAACACTCTAAAAGATAGAATAAATACCTAGATATGTATAGCACAAATATTGTTTTTGCCTTGTGTATTTTTAGGTTACAGGTACTCTTCAAGAACTTTTTGCCAAATATTATAACCAATAATACATATGATTTTATTAAAAAACTTAGAAACATATAATATCATAATTTAATATGGAATTTTAAAATAACTTAGGAGGGTAAAAGGGGAAAGGATCTTAGTGGTGTCTCTTAATAATTTACAAGCTATTATTAGCAGAAATGTGATGTAACTCCAAGATACTGCCAGTGACAAGTAAAAATTAAAGAATATAATTTGGCTTTAAGTTTCTACAATTGCAGCATGAAAGCTGGCTGCACATATTCTATTTTTATTCCACATAATGAATATATATTCTAGAGTTTTTCTTGCAGATTTTCAAGTAAATTAGAACCTAAAGGCCTTTCTAGTTGAGAGTGAAAATGCATAAAAAATGTAATAGATAAAATGAGTAGGATCTTTAGTTTCACAGCTAACAATTTGTCACAGCAAGAAAATATTTGCTAAAATGAACTGACCAGTTATAGAAATAAATCTTGTTCAATCCATCTCTTCACCACTCTAGCTTACCATAAACATCTGTAACTGCACATTTAGTCTTTCAGTCTGAGGCTCGTTTTTGTATGTTAAAAATACCCAATTATAAGATATAAATTTATAGCAAAGTGAAATTTTGGACTTTCAAAAGAATTATGTTTTATGAAGTTGATAAAATTGATGGTAGCGCACTGGTAGATTTGCCATTGGCAATGGAGGATCTGGAAGAGTTAAAACAGGTTATAACAGAAGAAAGGAAATCAACAAAGATTAAGATGGTATATGCATGATCAAAAGAGACTGTTTCAGATGGAAAGGAGTGAGTGGTTCTAAATTGATGAAGTCCTATAATATTTTTTTCAAAATAATCTTTTCGATGATCCAAGTGTAGTGGATAAGAACTTTGATTATAGAACCTGGGTTCAAATCATATCCTTACTAACTACTTGTGAACCTTTGGCAAGTTACTGAAATTTTCCGTGACTCAGTTTTCCTTCCTATATATTGGCAATAATAATAGTACTTATTACATAAATTTGATATAATATTTATATTATTTACAATATGTATGCTTCCTAGGAACATGATTAGCACATAGTAAGTACAGTGTTAGCTGTAATTATATTTTCAAAGCTAATAGCAATATGCTCCAAACTGGGTTATCATATTCCAATGTATAATTCATAAAATAATAGCTCACTGCAAAAGCCTCAACAAACATAAAAAAAATACTTTTTCATAGCATGATCACAAACCTGATGTCTCCCCCAAGTGTTACATATATGACTAGTGTAGTCAGGCACTCAGCTACATAGTAACACATTTGTGGTTTTAAGAACATATATTTTTCCTAAAACAGACCTGAATGTGTGATGCCTGAAGGAAAGATTTCAGGATGAAGTGACCTAAGGTATGAGTATGTTCTTCCTGGCCAGTCTGGGAGGTAGGAAAAGGTCACTAGAAGTGTGACCATTAATGATCATTTGTTGTAAAAAAAAAAAAAAAAAGGAGCTCAGAAATGCTCTGGGTGGTTTATTCATATGTATTTTGAAGTCGCTGGGAATATTAAGAGTTAAGGTAAGCAGAAAGATTGTGAATCACCAGCTAAATTTATTTGTGAATTATGGGGAGTGAATGGGAGAGAATTATGTAGCTGAATGGCCTGAGATTCAAAGAAGTAGGTCTTTTCTATCTGTCTCTGTCTCTGTCTCTGTCTCTCTTTCCATCCATCCATTCATCCATCCATCTGTTATCTTTTTATCTATCTAATGAAGACTGGTTTGGGAAACAGAAATAGTACAGAAGTGCCAGTAGGGAGCCCTTTAGTTATTGACCATCTCCCTTGCTGAGGTAGAATGGATATGAGAGAAAAATTGGCCTCCAGTTGTTAAAATTATTAGACAAATGGTTTTCCTAAGAGGCAGCCAGAATTTCTTAAAGTTAATGTGGTAAAGAACATGTTTTTATAAGAAGTGGAAGGTAAAGGAGAGTTTTCTGATCAGAGAGCAGGTCACTATGTTGGGTTTGAGTTGGAAAGGAATGGAGATTGAGTCAGAGAAGGAAATGTACACAGCAATATGAGGAAACTTGGATTTCTTAGGGTCACAGAGGTAAACCAGGATATGAAACACAAAGGAATTTGTCCAGATTGTCCCTTAGAAGGGAATGGACAACTGTGTCTTGCACTGTGGTCTGAAATGTTGGATCTTTAGGGTAAGATGAGGGGACACATAGGCAGACTTCACCTGGTGGAATGGCACCCTTGAATTTGTTAGCAGTGTTAAAAGATAAGCTGAAGCATATTAAAATTTTAAGAATTTATTTGAGCAAAAATCAATTTGAATTAGGCTGTGCCAAACCAGAAGTGGTTAAGAAGCATTCCACTGAGGGGAGCTAGGGGAAAACTTTTATAGAGAAAAGGAGAAAGCAAAGTAAGGAAATGGTTGATTGGCTATAGCTTAAAGCATACTTGGCTATTTGTGATTGGTTGTCAGTTTTGGAAAGTTGAGGCATTTACAGGCTTAGACTCTGGGTTGTTTACATAGGCACGAGGGCGTTAGAACCAACTGAGTCTAATGGCTTCCTTGTTTAACTTAATAGCAGTAAACATAGGGTTCTTAAAGTGAAATAGTGCTAACAGCTTGGAAAATCTACTCCTTCGGCCTCTCCCTATTTCATAAAATAACCACCCGTAGAATTTAAGTAAGCAAAACCATTCCCTTGTGATTCTCAGTTTAAATAAGCAGCTGTATTGAGTATATTGATTTAGCTCTTTCTTCATTTAGATTCTGTCATCTTAATAAGCTGATTCACATTAGGCATGCATATTAGAATGAAATATTTCCCTAATGTGCACACATGCCAACTCTTTATTAAAATAATAAAAAGAGCTACTTGTTCACAGGATTTAGATTATGTTATACATATTTGACTTAAAAAGCTATTTGCTCAATGACTACCATATGTGAATATATTTACAAAATTAAATAAAAAGCAAGAATAAATAAGACCAGATATTTTTAAGCTATCAGGATGGGCATGATAATGATGTTTTTGCAACCTTTAAAAATGATTACAGCTGTTACATAAGGAATGGACAATTAATCTTTATTTTGAGTTGATAAAGCCTATTACAATTTTAAAGATTTTTTTAAAAGGTTCTGGTGTCTAGTCAACATATTTATTTACTATAAGATTGGTAAGAATTGTTTTGTCTAATAGATACAAAGTATTTTAGTGAGAACAAACTAAATACAAATAAACAAGCACTTGTCTGGATAGAGAAGGGAGATAAGTGAGAACTTCCAGGAAATTCCATGGTAATTAATCCTATTTAACATTTTAAAGCCCCATAAACCTTCTGGTAGATGAAATATAGCAGCAGAAAACCATGTGTTTGACTTAGAAGGGCAGTGGCAATGCCAGTAGTTAGATCTTCCCAGCGCTGGCAATTACCTTTCAAGTGCTAAAGATTTCAGGGGGGTAATAACAGCAACAGTGAGCACTTACCAGAGAAGGGTAAGGTCTGTAAGGTTTAGCTGCAGCTTGAGGCTACAATTAAGAAACAGTACTTTCAATTCTATCTGGAAATATTAGTAATGAGTTTCAAATATTCTTTTTTTTATGCTATTCATAATATGCACAAGACAATTGGAAAATTAAAATTTTGTTTTTAAAACATTTAAACATATCATTTATAGCATCTTTCCTTTGGAATGTTAAAGTACATTTAAAACTTGGGCATTCGTATTCAGAAAATCCGTGTGAGCCATATAGAATGCTTTAAAAATAAAACATTTTTCTTCTTATTAATGTTATCTCTTCAACAGGTCTTTCAAGAGAATTAATGTTGGCCCTATTGATTTTTTAAATGTTATAAAACTAAAAAAGAACTTAAAAGATTAAAAGATGTAATTAATTTTTATGTAATCCTTTTCTTCTAATACAGCTATTTCAGGATAGCATCGGTTATATATGATTAACAATTATAATTTGTAATGTTAATTATTTACTCTCTGCCCTTTCACCTTGTTTATTTTTTAGAACACTGTTGACAATCTGTAATTATCTTGTTTATTTAATTATTTGATTACCTGTTCTCACTTGTCCTCTTTAGAAAATTAACTCCATGAGGACAAAGATTATGTCATTCTTATTTACTACTGTATCTCCAACCCCTAGCACAGTTCTTGGCACATGTTGGTTGTTAAAAAGGGAAAGACAAAAGGAGGGAGGAAGGGAGAGGGGAGAAGCAGAAAGCTAGTGTACAAGGAGATGTTCAGAGAACCAACTAGTAGAGAAGCCAACCCATCTGTATCGAGTATGTAGGAGAGGCTTAAAGATAACGCCGGAAGAATATGTATTTCTAACAAAGTATATTTATTTCCTGACCCCTTAAGCTTTGATGCAGTCTACACATTTGTCAAGTAAAGAGTGAATATATCTTCTTCTCCTCAACTTCACAAATGTGATGTACTTTCTTTAAAACAGAGGACCACTGAGCTCTGATCTACTGAGATCACTGTTATTGTGACATGGTCATGATTAGTTTGAGGAAGAATAGCTGGCAAAGGGTGAGGAAGAGCTCATCCTCTGATGTGCTCTTGAACAAATGATTGGTGTGTTTTCTAGGAGTTTACAGTTGCTGTTTTTCTGTCTCCACCAAGGAGAATAAAGAAAAAGACACAGAACTGGAAGATTCTACTCCATTGTCCTCGCTCACCCTCATCACCATGACCTGACTTGAGACAATCAAAATTGATCCTATGTATTTTGCCTCTTTTATGAGAGTCAGTATAATAGTCTTTGATTTCTAAGTCATGATATATGACCAGAAAACTAATATTCACACATCTCCACAGCAGGGAGACAATCCTCTTCACCCACCTCTGGCATTTTCTTTTTTTCTTTCCAGTTTTATTTATCCTCAAATAACTTATTGTCTGACATGCTATATATTATATATTTATTTTCCCCCCTTTACTAGCATATAAGTTACACATGGGAGGGGTTTTTGTCTGTCTTGTTTTCAGAGTCTAGGAGTCTGTCACATAGTAGATAGTCAAAAATGATTTGTTGAATAGATATCTAAATAAACAAATGAAGGAGAATAATGGAGAATAGTTTACTTTGGGAGGGACAGGGTTTTTTTTTTTTTTGGTTTTATTTTTGTTTTTTTGTTTCGGGACAAAAAAGAATATAATATCAAAACACTGAATCATCCCTGAGTTATTACAATTCCTCGTACAACCTTGACAGTTCTATTACTTTGAAATTAAATATGTATCCCCTCTGGGATGCTGTATATACCTGAGCTCCCTGGATGACAGACATTCTACTAATACTTCTATTTTGTCACACTGACACTAATCTCTGTGGAGCCCAAGATTCATGTAACCTGATTTTTGATCATTAAAGAAAGTGAGACTCTTTAATTGTCTTTTAGCCTTAGAGAGTTCACCAAACACTGATAAATTTGGGAAACATACTCAATATTTTACAGTAGATAACAAAAAAAAAAATTATGAGTGGTCTCCTTGACTAAAGCTTCATTGTAGGATACTTAGATAACAATATATTCACTGAGTCTGGCTCTGTCATGACCACTAGTCCAGAAATAACATGTGTTTTGAGGAGCCTAGACTGGGAAGTTTTTGGAACCAGTGCCAGACATAAATAAAAGACATGCTGGCAACTATGAAAGCCCTACAAGTTTGCATCCTCTGTGTCAGAGAATGCTTAATGTATTACTGTGCACTTGGGAAGGAAATCTGCATTTTCTATCATACTTTCTTGCAGACAATCAGACACTCATTACTTTAAGGTTATCAAAACCGTAGATATCTAAAGCAATTTCTCCATGCTGGTTGAAAGGTCATAGGAAAGTATCGCCCTCATTTGGAATACCCTGGACTATACACAGATCCATCAGGAAACCTAAAAGAGAGAAGTTACTAGGAAATATGTTTTAAGTAGGCTGCTTTTGACCAAAAAATGGAGAAAACATGTATTTGAAATATTGATGATATGAGAAAAGTTACCTCTCTCCCGTACATGGACATGGTCCAATATAGGTGAACAGAGTTGTTTTTTTTTTGTTTTTTGTTTTTTGTTTTAGAAAGCATTTAGCCAGGACCATTTGCTTCTCTCATGCATACTCATTAAAACAGCACGTCCAGCTTAAGTTGTATAATCATGATCAAATCAAGATCAAGATCAAATCAAGATCAAGCTGGTCTTATGCCAACATTCAGAAAAAAAAAAAAGTAGAAGTTCATTCTCTTTGTCTAATACATGACTTAATTTGAGTAAACTATTAAAATAGAAAATATGAGACAGAAAATGATGAAGATTTTCTCCAGGTTTTTCCATCTCCTTTTCTTTATGAACATGTATGAGAATAAACACCACTAAAAAATATTATTAAAATACTTGACCAAACCCTGGTGTCACTGCATCCTTAAAATTACTACAATGCTTGCATTGTAGATCTTTAAGAAGAGCATAGTGAGGTAAGATGAAATACGCTGTCCCCCTAACCCCCGGGAAAAAGTAATTTTCCATGATCTAACAAATAACAGATGGAGAATGACTGAGAGCTCTGTTGCTTTCTAAATAGAAAAGCAGTATTAGTTTTCTCATTAGGCTTATAGGAGAGATGGCTTCAGCCATTAGGTAGTTTCGTTAATCCTTCCAGCTGGACTGTGCAAGAGCGTAGGGCTTAATACTCCCTCTCAACAATATCTATTTATATGGATCAATTAAAGCAGATAAATGTTTTGCCTCGTTTCCCCCCCAAGGCAGCGAATATCAGCTTAAACAATGAAATGCGAATACATTACGCAAGAGTAGATAACCCAATATCGTGTGGCAGTTCTGCTTGGCAATGCTCAGGTGGCTGGAGGCTGGAGCAGGCTGGGGCTCTAGTGACCTTTGTGCTAAACTCCATCCTCAGAGCTGCCTCTACAGCTCATCCACACTCAGGTGTAACTGAACTTTTAATATGGAAGTGTTCCCCAAAGGATTCTAAAAAAAACTAGTTTGATAGCATCTGAGAATATTTAGAAGTTAGTATCACTAATCCGCCGTTGATCTAACAAAGAAAGTCTGAAGCATACTGCTTTATCAAAAATAGTGATACACCGTGAATACACAGCAGTGCTTGTGCAAGCTGGTGTGGAAATCAGCAGTGAATTGTTTGAATAAGAAGCACATCACATTTTTAAAAAAATCGTTATTTTTGACTTTAAATGATTACTTTTGAGTGCACATTATATGTTGCCTTGCATCTAACTCTATGTGAGTATATGTGTGCCTGTTTATGTGTGTATATGCGCCTGCGTGTGTGCGTGTGTATAATCTTCACGACAGCCATTTGAGATAAATGTTACTATCTTCAATTTCTAATTGAGGAAAGGTTAAATGATTTGCCAGAAATTATAGAACTGGTAAGTGGCATTGGCAGAAACGGAACCCAGAGCTGGCTGACTTCAAGAGCCTGCATTTTCTCATTACATGGCACCGCCTTTTAAAAAAACACACACTCTAATGCGCAGCTGGACTGCCTTTATATGCGGGAGAATAGGAAAAGCTATGGACGCAGCTCTGCAGCCCCCTGGATGGGTAGAAATGTTTGAAAAATCTTGGGGAGCTCTTTTATTTGAGAGGCAATAGTCAAAGCAGTAGAGTATAAAAAAGCTACAGCCTCAGTCCATAGGACAGAGCACAGAGTAGAAAAGCAGTTTGATGATTTTTCTCACCCACACTTGGATAGATTTTCACCATCAATCGGTGCATTAATCCTCTCTGGCTCCTGGAAACAGTCATTTGCTTAATAGCTCTTTTGTGACGGGGAGAGTTAATGCACAATCCCAAACGGCTTAACTTCCAGCTGAGGAGGAGTTTAGGCAGAGAAGGAAAAAAAAATCTAACTTCATTTTTCACAAATATTTTGAAGATGAAACTTAGAACAAACGATCTCACTATTTTTGTTGAGAAAGAGCCCTGTTTTATTTTGACAGAGGTCACTGAGACGTAGGAGGCAATTTTCATGTGGAGATATTTCCTTGAGTCAGTATAAATGGAGCAAAGAAAATGAGTGAAATACAAAATGTCCTTGTAAATTTCAGATTTTTCTGGGTCCTACTGTGAAAATTTTGTGTTAGAAAGTTTGGACTAAATTCTAAGTACCTATCTGAACTTTTTAACTTTATATCTTTGGAACAGTTAAAAATAATTGTCCAGTGACCGAAAATCTGTATTTTTCATAGGTTCTGTTCTTTGCCCTACTGCAGACTCAAAATGATTTATTAAATGATTATTATGTATAATTAATTGTGCTATAGAAATGTTTAGATGATTATAATCATATGGCTTAATTTTCTTGTCAGGTGATAAAACAGGAAGAACTTGGCAAGGATCTTTCTGATTGTACTTTGTATGACCTACTGAAATACGATGATTTTGACTCTGACAAGCACCTGGCTCTTGAAGAACTTTATAGAACATTCCGTGAGTATAATATGCATTCTCTAATTCTTCTTTGTTCTTTTTCCTGTTTCTTTACACAATACTGTGTGTTTGCTTGATCTCAAAGTACAAGCTGTTTTTTTAAGAGAAGTGATATAAGTACTATAATTGAAGTACTTAACTGTGTTGAAACATATGTAAAAGCTAAGGGGTTTAATAATTCCAAAATGAAAAACTGGGAATACTTGATAACCCTAGAAATCAGTTCTTCCTGATTTTATTTGAAAACATTAATTCCACAATGTTTTTTCTAAGGTTTGGAGTAGGAGCAGCGCTTGACTGGTTTTCACCATATATCAAAAACAATTTAATTATTTATGCAGTGACTTTTTTTTTTTTTTCTACACTATTGGGAAACTAAAGTAGATTACTAGATAGAGTTTGTATTATGTTAACAAGCATAGGAATGGATAATTGTATTTATGTTAAGGTACTTTGGAATAATTTATATATGTCTCAGTTGCTTAAAGACTTCTTACAATTGACTATATGGGCTTTATAAAAGAGAATTATAAAGATGATCTCTCTGGCTTAAAAAAGTTGTCTACCAGGTTATTTTTTTAAAAATAATTCAAAGAGGAAAGACTAGGGGACAAAAACCAGAAAGGAAAGATTTAGGAGATGTGCACAAAAATTAAATTAACTGGTTGGTGTTTTGAAAATCACCAAAGAATCAAAGTTCAACAGGATTTAATTTAGCACTGAAACCAGTATTTTTATTCTATCTTCTATCATCTATCTATCTATCATATATCTTTAATATGTTATATGTATATATATATATATGTATATATTGCTTTCCAGAAAGGCAGGAAATAGTATATGTACTTAGTGTGAAAAGATCTCTTTTGTATTATGCCTCTGCCATCTATTAGTGGTCTGATATTAGGGAAATTACTTAAATTTCTGAAAATTCATATAAACAAGGATAGTAATTTTCTTGTTATATGATAATTTTATATTAAACATTGAATTATATGTTATGTAATATTTGGTACAAGCAAAATAATATATGTGAAATAGTTGCAGGTTACAAAGCTTTAAGGCAAGATATCAGTATGCTCTTCAGATTTAATTAAATTGCATTTCCATTTTAAATTAAAAGGCAGGATAACAAGGCAGGATGACTCTATAAACAGTTAATCCCTTAAAAGTATGTCACAAGGTGAAACTATATTTCAAAGATAACAACAAGAAAGCAGTATTATTATTATTCTGTGTTTGTTTGAAGAAACTGAAGCACAGAGAAGTTAAGAACTAAGTGGCTGAGTTTATAATTAAACCTCTGTCAGACTATGATGTCTATGTGTTTTCCACTAAACTCTACTCCGTAATAGGCATTAGTTTGTATGCTCACGGTGGCAAGGAGAAGATATTATGGTTTATCAGGAAGAAATTTTGTTTATATTGTTTTATATTTATATTATATTCATACCATCCTAATACATTATTATATAAATGCTATGTGCCAGATAGAAGGGATCAACATCATAAAAAGACCTACATGAAATATTAAGTGAATTGAGAAAATACTCTCCAGTTTGAGAAATCAAACAGAATTTTTGAAGATGGTAGCTATTGAATTAGTCTCCAGGATGAATGGATATGGGCTTTGGGGAACAGGAGATGGGAAATTGGACAAAAAGAATAGCATACATAAAAACTCAAGTGTGTGGCATTTCAGGTATTTACAGAAACTAATTCAACTGCAAGATCTGTTCCAGGTCTGAAATTCTATGAAAATATTCAATTATTATTGCTATTTTACTAACTTGTTTTATTAAACAAGCAGTCTAATCTACCAACTCCAATCCCTCACCCTTACACTATGCAGATACATGGATTTGACTAAATAAAAGTAATTGAAACTTGTAGCAAGAGCAGAAAATATTTTTAATGGTATGCAATTGATCAAGCATCAATAAGATAATTAAGTGGATGTCTGTGTAGAATTTTTATTCAAAATAAGGTTATTGTTGGTAATGAAATGGTGGAGCTAGAAACTAAAACAATAAAAGTAGTGTATAAATAATATGTTATTTTTATGACAGCACAGCAAAAACTGAATAATGATTCCTGGCAATATCAGTAAATAAGAATCTTGTCCAGAATATTGCTGCTTGTACCTATTCCAGGGAAAAAATGATACTGCGTTTTGAGATATGATTTGATGTTGCTAAGGAAGGCAAGGTGGATCAGTTTATTGTTCTGATAAAGAAAATTCTGCAATTCAGCAATCTGTATCATCAATAAAAACATTCAGTAGAGAAAACAGTAAAGTTTTATCTATGAGGGAGCTACATTATACTAGGAACTGTTGAAGCTGAAAGGGAAAAAATCTATATGATTTGGGTTAACTATTAGAAGGTAATATGGTAACAATTTTATGGAAATTATTTTTGGTAAATGCAATGAACTTAATGGATATTGTAATATATCTGCCATTAGGTCAAAATTATGTATAACACAAAAGGCCTACATTTTTAATATTCTAAGTCATAAAGAGATAGTAGGTAACGAAAGCACTTGGCAATCAGCAATCATATTATGATCTTTTTTTTTCTTTTTGTATAATTGCAAAACTAACCCTTAACAATGGTAAAATGATGTTCACATAATCATTTAGAGGAGATAATGTTTTTCTAAGTAATGCTGGAATTATATGGAATATTTTAATATTCTTTCTGGTCTCACCAAGCAATTTTCTGGAAAGTATTACATTTTCAGTGTTGCACTTATTCAAACAGGTCATCAAACTATACAACGATCCCTCAGAGATAGCAGAATTAATTTGTATGGATTGTGTCTGCATTAACAAGAGGTATTTATACATCTTCAATAGGAAATATATATCTATTTCTTTCTTCCCATCTATTATAATACTTTACAACTAAACCCACTTTGGTCTTGTGAAGTTTAGTGACAGGTTTTTTATAATGGCATGATTTCAAAAAGTCACTGTATTATAAAATACTACGGTAGTTTCATGAATAAAAATGTGTAACAATAGTGAGAAAAGCAATCTATTCAAAAATCATGTATTAAATACCCATGTGTATAGAATGCTGTGATAGTTAAAACAACTTAAAAAGATTGTTTTTCTTTCCCTTAGGAATATGTAATCTCAGACAGACATGACAAAAATGACAGATCTAGTATGGATAAAAATAATTTTTTTTTTACATCCAGAATGATTCCTCCAGGTAGTTCCTAAACAAAACCCAGAAAATGAAAAAAGTCCCTAAATGAATGTACAGAGGAATAAACTGTCTAGAGAAGTAAAAAAAAAAAAACAAAAACAAAAAAAAAAAAACAACCAAACTTCTCTTGATCCATTAATTATTTCCTGATAGATACAGAGTTTTGGAGTTCCAGTTTATCATTCTTTCTGCCATGGGTAATAAAATGGAAGAAAGTAAAGTAAAAGGTAATGTGCAAACAAGAAAAGGTTAAAGGTAAAAAATAGCACATCATCAACTGTATAAGGCTTTCTGTAAAATAGCCTTTTCCCCCCCTCCTTTTTGGAAAAGATGAATTATTTTAATATTTTACAATAGGCATTGGATGGTATTCTTAATTTTTTTCTCCAGAATTTTTGGCATTATTAAAAAGGTATTTAAAATAAATCCTCAGTGTTAGTATCAAATATTCTAAATTATGCCTCGTTTGATTAACAAATTTGGAAATCTATTTAATGGGATCAAATAAATTTTAAGTGAAGTCAGTGACATGGTTTTGAATACTTAGAGGAAATACTAAATCCTCTGGTCAGATGGTGAACACCTTTCACCCAGGCATTTTGTTGTCTTGAATATTTTCAGTAAAGCATGTAGATTTTTCAGTGCAAAGGTTTCTTACACAATTAAAAATGAGTCAACAATGCCATCATTAATCACAAGGACTTGAATTAACATACAAGGAACCAGCACTTTATTTTCTTCCCATTCAAAATTAAGTTAAAATGTTTGATTGTTTGATTTACATGGAACACTACATTTTCATTTTAAATCTGTAGGTAAATCTAAATGATTTGCCATCAAACATGACCATACACTAAATTAAGGCATTCAGTTTCAAAAGTGATATTCAGATAAATGTTTATGTTTACTTATTTTTGTAGTCAAACTCAATTAAGATGATAAAGTGCCATGATAGGATTATTGATTTTAGGAATTAATTGTTTTTATTTCTAGCTAGCAAAAATGGTGCAATTGGCTATCCAGAAAATAATATTTGTTTGGAGAATGCTATGTACTTTATTTTCTTAAATTATAAGTTAAATTATAAATTGAGAGTTAAATTATAAATTGTTTTGACTCTAGTTCCAAGTCTAAAATTGTATGAAATGAGGAGTTTGCAATTCTGATAGATTCTTCAAATTCCATTAAACCCTTATGAGTTGCAGTTCCCAAAACTATATACATGTATTTCAAGATATATATGTATTCTAGTAGTTCAAGTTCTAATGTCACACTTAAATAAATCTCTATGAATTCAAAATGATCTTTATGTGTGGAAGGATCCAAAAAAAGATGTGTTTCTACTAGGCATGAAATAATTAGATTTTTACAAGTATAATGCATCAACTGTGAGCATTTATATTGAAACTAATTGTATAATAGTTCTCTCTCCTTTCTTAAAAAGAGTAGGTAATTAGGAGTCTAAAATTTTAAAATATTAAAAAAAAACATGGAACACTTATTTTAAATTGCCTAACTATTCATGATTATACTCAAAATGTCATCTCTTTTTATTTGAAACCCTTCTTAATAGGATATAGTTTTAATAATGACATTATAAGGAAAAATCATTTTCTAGGAAATCACAATTGCTATAATAAAAATATTACTTATTGGAACCATCTAATAATCAGAGCAATGAAATATGAATATTATGTTAATATTCATAGATATTAGATCATTAGTATATGAAAGACATTTTTTGAGAAAAATAGCAGAGTTTAGTGAGAATTAAGACTCTTAACAGTAATATGGGTTAAAGGTGATAGTGCCAGGACTAAAGGAGCAACAGTAATAATACAGAGAACTGGTCATATTTGGACAATAACTCACAAGCAGAATCCTCTCAACTTGATGAATGATTACATATGCATGGGATGGAAAGGATAGGGTCAAGGATAATGTCTAGGTCTCTAGCTTGCATACCAAAGTGAACAATGAGGCTATTCATTAAAGTAGGGCACACAGGAAGAGAAGCACGTTTGGGGACATATACTGAGTTAAATTTTCAACATATTGGCATATTCACATAGAAACCCTTGGTTGGAGAATATTGTGGTCTAGAGCTCACGTGGGAGTTCAGGACAACAAATAGAGATATGGGGCATATAGTTAAAATTTGATAATATGGCAAGGAATGGAGTATCCAAGGTGAGTATGTAAAGACAGAGAGATGAGCAAAAGAGCAATAGGGAACTAAAACTTAAAATTAATTAATTAATTTAAAAACAAAACAAGTGAACAAAAAAACAGAGAGGTAGGAAGGAAACCAAAGGACTACACCATCATAAAATTTTAATAAGAAATTTCCTTGCCTGAGTTCAAAACAAGAGAGTATATGACAGGTAAATAAATGGCCACTGGATTTGTCAGTAAGGAGGTCGTTGGTGACTTTGGGCACAGCATTTTTGCAGAGATGTAGAGATAGAAGCAAAAGTGCTGGTGGTTGAGAGGTTAAATGTAAAAAAAAAAAAAAAAAAAAAAAGAAAAGTGAAATAAAGAAAAATAAAAAAAGTGCCGAGCAAAGAAGCAGAGCATGCAAGCATACATTGAGTATATATTTAGATAAAATCCAAAATAGGTAAAACTCATCTATGGTTTTAGTAGTTCACATGATGGTTGCCTTTGGAGGAATTGGCAGGTGATGGGGTGGGAACATAAGGTGAGAAGGGGACTTTTAGAATGCTCATAGCATTCTACTTTTAGCCTTACAAAAAAATCCCACACTGGTTTGGGAAAGGCAAATTTAGACATTGATATAGCTACTGTAGAATAGCCTCACACACGGATCATTGTAGTATGAAACCTTGTAGCAACTTTAATTGCCTGGTACATTGGAAAAATAACTCCTCTACAACATACTTTGATTAAAAAAATAATTTACTTGTTTGTATAATTATAATTTTCTATGTTGAAGTTTATAGATATGCCTTGACAGTTTTGATAAATAAAACTCAGCACCATTCACCTACAGGTAATTTCCACTTTATATTACTGTTACTCTATCAAGTTCTTTAGACCTTATAGGGAAAGGACTGTCTAACAACATTGTTGAGACCCAATCTATAGACATGTATTCCAAAAGGACAAATTTTGGTCCTAAACAAAATAAATTATTTTTACATATAAACTGTGAAGATAAAGACAACAGGTAAGGCAATACCAATTTAGACTATAATTTTAAAAAGAAAGTATTATTTTTTTTTTTCCATTTTATGACCCTGTCCTCCCAATTGTTAACATTACCTTAATCTTTGGTAGCTGGTGCACCTTTATGTTTCTTCTTTTACCTATAGCCTCTTTCACGATTTCTCACTGGTAATTTTGCTTGCTGACCTATTTGGAACTCCTAAAAGCAGACAATTAGATATTTTAGCTTCTCTTTTATTTCAAGTGAAACAGTTGTATTTATTTCTTAAAGTATTGACTCTTTTTGTCACATAGATATTGAGAGCAAGGCCTTTTCTGGTGCAAAATAAAATTGAAATAAACAATAAAATGGAAATTGATTATTCATTCTTATTTTTCCACACTGCACCATATCTCGTCAAACATAACTTAGCGGGCCTGACTTAAATTACTTTCCCCTGACTTCAGCACGGTATTCAGCAACAGAGCTAGCCTAAGGCTGTTTTGGACTTTCAAAATCATTTCTGTAAGTCATTGGTGCTTTGGCTTTGTTAACCCTGTTCTTTACACCAATTTCTCAGAAACTCCTTGGAATTGAGCCTTGCATTGTGCTTGTGTGGTTCTGAAACCCTATCTGCATGGCATCTTCTTCATAATGGCTTTCCTTTGGAGATCACCAGCTACATTACTGCCCCAGATCTGATCTATTTGGGCATGACAGAGTTGCAGCAGCTTGGCACCAAAGCCTTAGCTTCAACGTAAGAGTATCTCAGGGGCACCTGGCAGGGTCAGGCAGTAGAACATGTGACTCTTCATCTCAGGGCCAAGAGGTCAAGCCCCATGTTGGGTGTGGAACCTATTTAAATAAACAAACAAACAAACAAAGTATCTCAGATTTCCAAACTGAGTTTCTACTAATGGGATTTAATTTTTAACTGGCTAACTATTGTTCAACAGTTTAAAACAATGTGAATGTAATGTATCATGTTTTAATTACTAGCTGTTTTCTGAAATCCCTACTCAAGGTTAGTCTGAGAAAATGCATTTCATTTACATTTTTCAGTTGAGAGTTTCTTTTTTTTTAAGATTTTATTTATTTGAGAGAGAAAGCACAAGCAGAGGGAGAAACAGGCTCCCTGATTTGGGGATCTACCCAGGACCCTGGGATCATGACCTGAGCCGAAGGCAGACGCTTAACCGACTGAGCCACATAGGCGCCCCAGTTAAAAGTATCTTTTTTTTTTTTTTTTAAAGATTTCATTTATTTATTTGACAGAGAGAGAGAGAGTATAAGTAGGCAGAGAGGCAGGCAGAGGGAGAGGGAGAAGCAGGCTCTCCGCTGAGCAAGGAGCCCGATGTGGGGCTTGATTCCAGGACCCCAGGACCAGGACCCAAGCCGAAGGCAGATGCTCAATGACTGAGCCACCCAGGTGTACTTGAAAGTTTCTTTAAGGGATTCTTCCCTGTCAAATGATCCATTATGGAGGCATTTACCTACAAAGTGAAGGCCATGATATATAAAATCAAATGTTTTTTAAATATATAAGTTACGGGCGCCTGGGTGGCTCAGTTGGTTAAGCGACTGCCTTCAGCTCAGGTCATGATCCCAGGGTCCTGGGATCGAGTTCGACGTCGGGCTCCCTGCTCTGCGGGGAGCCTGCTTCTCCCTCTCCCACTCCCCCTGCTTGTGTTCCCTCTGTCGCTGTGTCTCTCTCTGTCAAATAAATAAATAAAATCTTTAAAAAAATAAAAAAATAAAAAAATAAATATATAAGTTACTCATGCATGTTTAGGCAATTAAACTTTTAAAACTATTTTTTTTTTTAATTCAAGAATTGGAAGCTAGTACTTAGAAAATACATTTTTGCCAAGTGTATTTTAATATATAATTATTATTACCCTCACATTTTTTTAAACCAGCCAGAGGCCTACCCTCTTATTTAAGAGAGTTCTACCACTTTCATGGAGTAGTTACATGGGTGTAACCAGATAAACAAAGAAGTTTTAGTAGGCCTTATCAATAATATATAGAAATTATAAGATTTAAGTCCACTCTCTAATAATAGTTTGAATCTAACCTGTCTTGTTAAAAAAAAAAAAGAAGAAATGAATCAAAACAAGATAAATGGATTTTTTAGTTTTAATAATTTTTATTTATTTATTTTATTATTTTATTTTATTTTTTAAGATTTTATTTATTTGACAGAGAGAGACACAGCGAGAGAGGGAACACAAGCAGGGGGAGTGGGAGAGGGAGAAGCAGGCTTCCCACTGTGCAGAGAGCCCGATGTGGGGCTCGATCCCAAGACCCTGGGACCATGACCTGAGCTGAAGGCAGACACTTAATTTCTGAGCCACCCAGGCGCCCCTTATTTATTTTATTTAATGTTATGTTAATCACCATACATTACATCATTAGTTTTGATGTAGTGTTCCATGATTCATTGTTTGCGTATAACACCCAGTACTCCATTCAGTATGTGCCCTCCTTAATACCCATCACCAGGCTAACTCATCCACCCACCCCCTCCCCTCTAGAACCCTCAGTTTGTTTCTCAGAGTCCATAGTCTTTCATGGTTCATCTCTCCCTCTGATTTGCTCCCCTTCATTCTTCCCTTTTCTTCTTCTTCTTCCTTTTTTTTTTTTTTTTAACATATAATGTATTATTTGTTTCAGAGGTACAGATCTGTGATTCAATGGTATTACACAATTCACGGCACTCACCATAGCACATACCCTCCCCAGTGTCTATCACCCAGCCACCCCATCCCTCCCACCCCCCAACACTCCAGCAAACCTCAGTTTTTTTCCTGAGATTAAGAATTCCTCACATCAATGAGGTCATATGATACATGTGTTTTTCTGATTGACTTATTTCTCTCAGCATAATATGCTACAGTTCCATCCATATCCTTGCAAATGACAAGATTTTATTCCTTTCAATGGCTGCATAATATCCCATTGTATATAAATGCCACTTCTTCTTTATCCATTCATCTGTTGATGGACATCTTGGCTCTTTCCACAGTTCGGCTATTGTGGACATTGCTGCTATAAACATCGGGGTGCACATACCCCTTCGGATCCCTACATTTGTATCTTTGGGGTAAATACCCAGTAGTGCAATTGTTGGGTCATATGGTAGCTCTATTTTCAACTCTTTGAGGAACCTCAATACTGTTTTCCAGAGTGGCTGCACCAGCTTGCATTCCCACCAGCACTGTAGGAGGGTTCCCCTTTCTCCGCACCACCACCAACATCTGTCGTTTCCTGACTTCTTAATTTTAGCCATTCTGACAGGTGTGAGGTGATATCTCATTGAGGTTTTGATTTGGATTTCCCTGATGCCGAGTCATGTTGAGCACTTTTTCATGTGTCTGTTGGCCATTTGGATGTCTTCTTTGGAAAAATGTCTGTTCATGTCTTCTGCCCATTTCTTGATTGGATCATTTGTTCTTTGGGTGTTGAGTTTAAGAAGTTCTTTATAGATTTTGGATACTAGCCCTTTATCTGATATGTCATTTGCAAAAATCTTCTCCCATTCTGTCGGTTGTCTTTTGGTTTTGTTGACTGTTTCTTCTGCTGTGCAAAAGCATTTTATCTTGATGAAGTCCCAGTAGTTCATTTTTGCCCTTGCTTCCCTTGCCTTTGGCGATGTTCTAGGAAGAAGTTGCTGTGGCTGAGGTCGAAGAGGTTGCTGCCTGTGTTCTTCTCTAGGATTCTGATGGATTCCTGTCTCACATTGAGTTCTTTCAACCATTTGGAGTCTATTTTTGTGTGTTGTGTAAGGAAATGGCCCAGTTTCATTCTTCTGCATGTGGCTGTCCAATTTTCCCAACACCATTTATTGAAGAGACTGTTTTTTTTCCATTGGACATTCTTTCCTGCTTTGTCAAAGATTAGTTCACTGTAGAGTTGCAGGTCCATTTCTGGGCTCTCTATTCTGTTCCATTGATCTATGCCTGTTTTTGTGCCAGTACCATACTGTCTTGATGATTACAGCTTTGTATAGAGCTTGAAGTCTGGAATTATGATGCTGCCAGCTTTGCTTTTCTTTTTGAACATTCCTCTGGCTCTTCAGGGTCTTTTCTGGTTCCATACAAATTTTAGGATTATTTTTCCATTTCTTTGAAAAAAGTGGATGGTATTTTGATAGGGATTGCTTTGAAAGTGTAGATTGCTCTAGGTAGCATTGACATGTTCACAATATTTGTTCTTCCAATCCATGAGCATGGAACCTTTTTCCATTTCTTTGTGTCTTCCTCAATTTCTTTCTGAGTATTTTATAGTTTTCTGAGTACAGATTCTTTGCCTGTTTGGTTAGATTTATTCCTAGGTTATCTTATGGTTTTGGGTGCAGTTGTAAATGGGATTGACTCCTTAATTTCTCTTTCTTCTGTCTTGTTGTTGGTGTATAGGAATGCCACTGATTTTTGTGCATTGATTTTATATCCTGCCACTTTACTGAATTCCAGTATGAGTTCTAGCAGTTTTGGGGTGGGGTCTTTTGGGTTTTCCACATAAAGTATCATATCATCTGCAAACAGTGAGAATTTGACTTCTTCTTTGCTGATTTGGATGCTTTTTATTTCTTTTTATTTCTTTTTGTTGTTCGAGTGCTGTGGCTAGGACTTCTAACACTATGTTGAATAGCAGTGGTGATAGTGGACATCCCTGCCATGTTCCTGACCTTAGGGGGAAAACTCTCAGTTTTTTCCCATTGAGAATGATATTCACTGTGGGTTTTTCAAAAATGGCTTTTATGATATTGAGGTATGTACCCTCTATGCCTATACTCTGAAGAGTTTTGATCAAGAAAGGATGCTGTACTTTGTCAAATGCTTGTTCTGCATCTATTGAGAGGACCATATGGTTCTTATTCTTTCTTTTATTAATGTATTGTATCACATTGATTGATTTGTGGATGTTGAATCAAACTTGTGTCCAGGGATAAATCCCACTTGGTCGTGGTGGATAATCCTTTTAATGTACTGTTGGATCCTATTGGCTAGTATTTTGGTGAGAATTTTTGCATCCATGTTCATCAAGGATCTTGGTCTGTAATTCTCCTTTTTGATGGCGTCTTTGTCTGGTTTTGGGGTCAAGGTAATGCTGGCTTCATAAAACGAGTTTGGAAGTTTTCCTTCCATTTCTATTTTTTGGAACAGTTTCAGAAGAATAGGTATTAATTCTTCTTGAAATGTTTGGTAGAATTCCCCTGGGAAGTCATCTGGCCCTGGGTTCTTGTTTGTGGGAGATTTTTGATGACTGCTTCAATTTCCTAGTGGTTATAGGTCTGTTCAGGTTTTCTATTTCTTCCTGGTTCAGTTTTGGTAGTTGATACATCTCTAGGAATGCATCCATTTCTTCCAGATTATCTAATTTGCTGGCATGTAGTTGCTCATAATATGTTCTTATAATTGTTTGTATTTCTTTGGTGTTGGTTCTGATCTCTCCTCTTTCATTCATGATTTTATTTATTTGGGTCCTTTCTCTTTTCTTTTTGATAAGTCTGGCCAGGGGTTTATCAATCTTGTTAATTCTTTCAAAGAACCAGCTCCTAGTCTTGTTGATCTGTTCTACTGTTCTTTTGGTTTCTATTTCATTGATTTCTGCTCTGATCTTTATTATTTCTCTTCTCCTGCTGGATTTAGGCTTTATTTGCTGTTTTTTCTCTAGTCCTTTAGGTGGAGGGTTAGATTGTGTGTTTGAGACCTTTCTTGTTTCTTGAGAAAGGCTTGTATTGCTATATACTTTCCTCTTAGGACTGCCTTTGCTGCATCCCAAAGATTTTGAATAGTTGTGTTTTCATTTTCAATGGTTTCCATGATTTTTTTTAATTCTTCTTAATTTCTTGGTTGACCCATTCATTCTTTAGTAGGATGCTCTTTAGCCTCCATGTGTTTGAGTTCTTTCTGACTTTCCTCTTGTGATTGAGTTCTAGTTTCAAAGCATTGTGGTCTGAAAATATGCAGGGAATGATCCCAATCTTTTGGTACTGGTTGAGACCTGATTTGTGACCTAGGATGTGATCTATCCTGGAGAATGTTCCATGGGCACTAGAGGAGAATGTGTATTCTGTTGCTTTGGGATGGAGTGTTCTGAGTATGTCTGTGAAGTCCATTTGGTCCAGTGTGTCATTTAAAGTGTTTATTTCCTTATTGATCTTTTGCTTGGATGATCTGTCCATTTCAGTGAGGGGGTTGTTAAAGTCCCGCACTATTGTATTGTCGATGTGTTTCTTTGCTTTTGTTATTAATTGCCTTATATAAGTGGCTGATCCCATGTTAGGGGCATAGATATTTACAATTGTTAGTTCTTCATGTTGGATAGACCCTTTAAGTAGGATATAGTGCCCTTCCTCATCTCTTATTATAGTCTTTGGTTTAAAATCTAATTTGTCTGATATAAGGATAGCCACCCTAACTTTCTTTTGATGTCCATTAGCATGGTAAATGGTTTTCCACCCCCTCACTTTCAATCTGGGGGTGTCTTTGGGTCTAAAATGAGTCACTTGCAGACAGCATATCGATGGGTTTTGTTTTTTATCCAATCTGATAGCCTGTGGCTTTTGATTGGGTCATTTAGCCCATTTACATTCAGGGTAACTATTGAAAGATATGAATTTAGTGCCATTGTATTGCCTGTATGGTGACTGTTACTGTATATTGTCTGTGTTCCTTTCTGGTCTGTGTTACTTTTAGGCTCTCTCTTTGTTTAGAGGACCCCTTTCAATATTTCTTGTAGGGCTGGTTTCATTTTTGCAAATTCCTTTAGTTTTTGTTTGTCCTGGAAGCTTTTTATCTCTCCTTCTATTTTCAATGATAGCCTAGCTGGCTATAGTATTCTTGGCTGCCTATTTTTCTCGTTTAGTGCTCTGTATATATCATGCCAGTCCTTTCTGGCCTGCCAGATCTTGTGGATAGATCTGTTGCCAGTCAAATGTTTCTACCATTTTAGATTACATATCTCTTCTCCTGAGCTGCTTTCAGGATTTTCTCGTAAGTTTTACTATTAGGTGTTGGGGTGTTGACCTATTTTTATTGATTTTGAGGGGGGTTCTCTGTGCCTCCTGGGTTTTGATGCCTATTTCCTTCCTCAAATTAGGGAAGTTCTCTGCTATCATTTGCTCCAATATACCTTCTGCCCCCCCCTCTCTTCTTCTTCTGGGATCCCAATTATTCTAATGTTGTTTCATCTTACGGTATCACTCATCTCTTGAATTCTGCCCTCGTGTTCCAGTAGTTGTTTATCTCTCTTTTTCTCAGCTTCTTTATTCTCCATCATTTGGTCTTCTATATCACTAATTCTCTCTTTTGCCTCATTTATCCTAGCAGTTAGAACCTCCATTTTTGATTTCACCTCATTAATAGCCCTTTTGATTTCAACTTGGTTAGATTTTAGTTCTTTTATTTCTCTGGAGAGGGTTTCTCTATTCTCTTCCATCCTTTCTTTAAAATCGTCATTATGAACTCTAGTTCCAACTCTTACTAATGTCCATATTGATTAGGTCCCTGGCAGTCAGTACTGCCTCTTGTTCTTTTTTTTAGGTGATTTTTTCTGTCTTGTCATTTTGTCCAGAGGAGAATAGATGAATGAGAGAACAAAATGCTAACAGGGTAACAACGACTCCAGAAATATATACACTAAACAAATCAGAAAAGACCTGAAACTGGGGGAAAATAAAGGGAAAGAAAGAAAAAAGAAAAAAAAAAAAGAAAAGGAAAAGATAAAAACAAACAATCAACAACAACAACAAAAAAACACAGAATATGACCACATATGATCAGGCTGGTGTATATCCAGTGCCACACACTAGATTTTGGGCCTATTTTGGTCCTTTAGTAAAAAGTGTCTCTCAAAATTTTAAAGAAAGAAAAACTTATATATGTACAAAAATAAGGGTTAATACGATGAAGGGTTGGAATATGACTGTAAAGATGAAAACTATAAAAGATTTTATGAAAGGAATTGATAAGATAAGAAGGTTGAAAAAAGAAAGAAGAAGATTTAAAAAAAAAAAAGTAGAGAATGTGATCAGGCAGTAGAGTAGAACAAAACCATACACTAGAGATTTAGGGTATATTTTGGTCTGTTAGAAGAAACTGTATCCCAAAATTTTAAAGAGAGAACAACTTATATATATATAAAAAAAATAAGGCTAACTACTGTGAAGGGATAGAATATGACTCTAAAAATGAAAAATAAAAAAGATTTTTTAAAAAAGGGATTGATAAGATGTTGGTTGAAAAAGGGAAAAAGGGAAAAAGAAAAATTCAAATAAAAAAAGAAAAGAAAAATTAAAAAAAAAATTAACTTTGAAAGACTAAAGAATCATGGGAAAAAAGCCATGAATTCTATGTACTGTATTCCCCTAGTGCTGGAGTTCTGCCATTCTCATTGATTGGTAAACTTGGTTTTGGCTGGCTGTTCTTGCTGATCTTCTGGGGGAGGGGCCCATCGCAGTGGTTCTTAAATGTCTTTGCCAGTGGCAGAATTGTCCCACCCTTGCCGAGGCCAGGCTAAATAATCAGCTCAGGTTTGGTCTGGGGAGGTTTTGTTCCCTGCAAGTGAAAATGGCAGCCTCCCAATGTCCTCCCCAGAGGAGCTGAGAACTCGAGGCCCCACTCCTCAGTGAGCCCCCGGAGAAAAGCTGTCAATCACTCCCGTCTCCCTGGTCTCTGGCTGCACTCTGTGCTCACCCAGCCTATGACCAAACGTTTCTATCTCTGGCACTTGACTCGGTGTGGAGTCTCCAAACCCAGCAGATCCCTGTGGTGAGCTCCTGTGCTCCTCCTCCCAGGGAAGGAAGGGGAGTCTCCCTGGATCTGCCCCTTTTTGGGTCCCTGCTGGAAGAGCAATGGCCCGACTATGCTGTGGATCAGTTTATGGCAACCCTGAGCTGAGAACCCACTCCTCGGCTCTGTCTCTGCAGCTGGCTTCCCCACTCCGATACCTGGGAGCTCTGCCATACTCAGGCACCCCTGGTCTTTCTGTGACCCTGAGGGTCCTGAGACCACACTGTCCCAGCGAGGGTCCCACCCCCCGCTTAGCCACTGGAACGTCCCTCAGCAGAGAGGACTTCTAAAAGTTCTCATTTTGTGCTCCGTGGCTCTATCATTTGCCGGTAGTGGCTGCCGGAGGCCCCCTCCCCTGCCATCTATCCTCCCGAATATCGCCTCAGAGTCACTTCTCTGCACATCCTACCTTCCAGAAAGTGGTCACTTTTCTGTTCAGAGAGTTGCTGCTATTCTCTTCTTTGATCTCCTGTTGAGTTTTTAGGTGTTCAGAATGGTTGGATCCCTATCTACCTGAATTCCTGGGACCAGATGAAATTTAGGTTTCCTACTCCTCTGCCATCTTGCTCCTCCTAGTTTTAATAAATTTTAAGCCAAATCACATATTAAAACGTTGGCCAACAGACTTTGCTTTCATTAACTACCCTAATTCCATATCCTTTTTAACAGTTACTACTTTTGTTTTTGTAATAGTTAAAGAAAACAGAAAGGCACAAAAGAGAAAATAGGAATTAATTTTAATTCCATCATTCATTTATAATCACTTTGATATACACACATGCACGTATTTTATGAAAATGTGACTACATTAATATTATATCTTCCTGATTTATTTTAATTATACCTTAATTAATAGGGGAACATATCTCAGTATTAACACATGGAGCTTAACATATTTTTAATGGCTAACATTGTATGAAGTTACCATAATTATAAGAATTATAATCATAACACTCCATTTATTACTATTCCCAGCTATTATTTGTCTTTAAAGATCAACACTGTTCATTTAACATATAATACAAACAAAAAATGTTAGTCATTCTAATAACTTTTAATTTTCTAACAGTCACATTAAAAAAAAATGAGTGAAATTGATTTTATTAACGTTTTGTATATCCCAATATATCCAAAAATATTATTATCACAACATATGGTCAATATGAAAATAAAGGAATTACTTTACATTTTCTTCCTATCAACTTTCAAAATCTAGCATTACAGCATATCTCATTTCTCATTTTGGACTAGCCGTATTCCAAATATTTGGTAGTCATTGACTACCATCTTGGACAGTAAAATATTAGAGTGTTAAAAAAATCCATCTAAAATTCTATTCCAGTTTTTTTATAAATAAAATTGTATTTATTCAGGAACAACACTGTCATCTATGTAGGAAATCTACACATTCTATTTATTTATTTTTTATTATGGAGGTACAATTGCCATACAATGTTATATTAATTTTAAGTGTACAACATATTGATTTGACAATTTATTATTTTAAATATGAGGTTAAGCACATATTCCAGTTGTAAATAAACAACATAGTGTGAATTTCATATGTTTTTTTCAGGAAACCAGAAAAATGCACACTCGTAGGATAAATGTAGTCTTCTAAGCAATAAAATTATATCCTCAAAATAAGTAAGATGTTTATTTTAAAAACAGAATTCAACAGGCACCTGGGTGGCTCAGTTGGTTAAGCCTTCGGCTTGGGTCATTATCCCAGAGTTCTGGGATCGAGTCCCTCACCAGGCTCCCTGCTCAGTGGGGAGTCTGCATCTCCCTCTCCCCTTCACCCCACTTGTGCCTTCTCTCTCTTTCTCAAATAAATAAATCAAATCTTAAAAGAAAAAAAGAGAAAAATAGAATTCAAGGGGCGCCTGGGTGGTTTGGTTGGTTGAGCGACCAACTCTTGATTTTAGCTCAGGTCAAGATCTCAGGATTGTGGGATCAAGCCCTGCCTCAGGCTCCACCCTCAGGGTGGAGTCTGCTTGGGATTTTCTCTATCCCTCTCCCATTGCCCCTTTCCCTGCTAATGCTCACACTGTCTCTTTCTCTTTCTCAATAAATAAATAAAATCTTTAAAAAATAAAAGAAAATAAAAACAGGATTCAATAAAATATATTTAATGCCACCCATCTTAAACCAGTGCCTCCCAAATGTTGTGTTATCAATGGATCATTTAAATCATATATCCCCTGCCCACAGATAGCACCTTTATAGTTTCTGAATTTGTAATAATCTCATTCTTTTATTTTTTTTAATTTTTTTTAAAGATTTTATTTATTTATTTGAGAGAGAGAGAATGAAAGAGAGCACATGAGAGGGGGGAGGGTCAGAGGGAGAAGCAGACTCCCCACCAAGCAGGGAGCCTGATGCGGGACTCGATCCAGGGACTCCAGGATCATGACCTGAGCCGAAGGCAGTCACTTAACCAACTGAGCCACCCAGGTGCCCTGTAATAATCTCATTCTTAAGGACTATTCCCCTCCCCCGATTTAAAATAAGTGCACCAATCATGTATGTCTTCCAGTGAGAAGCTGTTCAGTCTGAGAATTAAAGGTATTACTAGTCTGAGTCATTTTAGTCCAACACTAAACAGTGAAACACTTTCAGGAAGCCTGTAAAAACTTATACACCACAAGGATTTATGTTTATATTCATTTTTTTTAAGTATTAAAAACAGCTCCAGAGTATTTTTACCTTTGAGAACCCTAGGGGATTTAATGTGTTACACTGAATATAACCTAATATCCTTTAATGCTTAGGAGTTACTGAAATATTTTGTAATGCAGGGTCATCACAATAAATAAATGCATGTACATATGTAAGTATTTATGTTAATGAGATATGTTCAAAATATCTTATTAACATGCCTTATAGTAATTCAGTGCTGATGCTTTGTATGGCAGTTCCTTTTATAGATATTCCAAAGGAGTAGCAATTAGTTTTTAACAAACATTTTAAGAATTGACAGAATAAATTAATACACATCCATCTTTACACTTTTATACAAGTAATTAATTTGATGAATATTACCTATATAAATTATATATATCTGACACTCTGTTTAGTAATGCTCAATCTTTTGAATGTTGTACTCTATTTTAATTGATAACAGACTTTCATTTCTTGAAGAAATTCTATTAGGGCTCTCTCCCTTACTTTATAATAGACCTCTCCCTCTGCAGTGCTATTCGATGAATGAATATTTAGCATAATCTACTACTATCATCATTAGTAAATTTTGGAATGACAATTCCTTATAAAAAGTATATTTATCTTGAAATTTTAATGAGCATTTGTTTTATATTTAGGTGAAAATTTAAAAATAGATTGAAATTAAAAAAAATTTCTTAACAAGAAGAGAAAGGAGACTTTACACTAAGTGCTGTTTAGCTGCCTGATTGAGGATTTTGTGAGGCATGGAATACTGTATATCATCTGCAATGTACTCACTGGGAAATGTGTTCATCCCAATGGAAATTGTTCCTATAAAAAGGAAGGAAATTTCCTTAAACTTGTTACTGATCATTTAAGTAACGTAAAAAGACCCTCGTTGGTGGTGACCAGATGGGATGAAAAAAAAAAAATGATGTTTCAAGCATTACAGAAGTTACATATTGCAAATCATCTTGAGAGATAATGTACATTTGTTGCAACTGCCTGGAGGACATCGATGGACTACTCTTTCTTCTGAGTGTTGGTTTAATGGGTCATTAATGATAGTAATATATTATTAAATAAATAAGGGAATTAAACATTTTAGTGGATGATATATTGTACTTGGTCTATTCCCAAAGGGTAAACAATTTCACCTAAAAATAAAAATTAAAAAGACAAGGTAGGGTGGAAGGAGGCAAAAGTGAGACAGAGAGGCAGACAGAGAGACAGAGACAAAAGAAAGACAAAGAAGAGAGACTGAAGAGAGAAAAAAGAAAGCCAGGCAAAGAAGAGTTAAGTGTGGTTTATTTTATATACGTATTTTGTAGTTTAAAGCTTAGCTGTGCAATAATCCACTGACACTTATTTACATATTAAGATTAATATTTCAAGTTACAATTATTAACTTTATACACAACAACCAACATTTGTTATGCTCATGTGACATTATCAAGGCTAGTCGCTACAAATATAAAGATAGATAAGAAAGTTTCTCTTCTCAACTTTAAGAAATTAAACGGAAAAATAGCAATTACAAAATATTATGGCATGGAGTAAAAGTGACTTGTATAAAATACAAAGAAAAAGAGACCACTCTCAGGAATGGATTCTAGGCAGAGATAACGTCTGAATTAAGCATACCCTCTGTATAGGAGTTGTGGAGGAGAAAGTTGGAAAAATCAGGTGCTTTTCTGCTGGGCAGAACATATCAGCAAAGATTGAGGTGTAGGAAATTGCAAGCCATGTGGGAGTTGAGGGAGTTGAAAGTGCAAAGGAGGAATTAGTGAAAAATGAGGCTTAGGATGGAGGTAGGGGCTAGAGTTTGAAATCCCATGAATACTATTGAGAAACCGAGATAGTCTATATATGACAGGCAAGACACTGGCAGCAAGATGGAATCATCAGGTCTAAATTTGGAAGGATCACTTATAAAGCTGAAAGCAAAATGTGGTTAAGAAACAAGATTGGTAGATTAGTGCAATCAGTGGTGTGTGGAAGTCAGTGATTAAATTTTCAGAAATTTTGCTATCATGTTGATATCACATTGAAACTGGAAATTGGCCCATGGTGGGAACCTTTACACCATAATCACAGTCCTATGCTCTGATCCCACCTCACTCCCACTCAGAGATCTGTTTTTCTTAAATATTTGCCAGAACACTGCTAACTAAAGGCTGCAATCTTCTAGTGATAAATTTGAGGGATTGCACAAGGGTAATTGGGTAATTAAGGGTGTAGATTAAAAAAAAAAATACTTAAAAGAACAGACCCAAAACACTTGGTAAAGGATAAGGCTGACAATTTCTAGAAAAGAATCTTAGAATATATACATTTTGCAATCCAAAATTGGTATTAGTAATAATCGTATCAACAAGGTTGCCATGATTTACAAAAGACATCTAAATAAATAAATTAGTGACAATTCTTGTTTTGTTCAACTTCACATTCAAAAATATTCTCATTATCTCTAGAAATCTTAACATGACAATTTATTATAGTAGAAATAATTTATATGGTGATGTGATAGATTTTTGATAATGGAAAGAAGTCGTGAGCAATTTGTTACAAAATTTTTGAACTACTCAAGTAAAAAAAATATATTAACTTTTTTCTTACTGATGAAAAATGGACATTGAAATGATACCAAACTAAATTAGTTTAGCAAACTAAAGATCTGAACCAGTGATTGTGTTTAATGGTATATATAATTTATTACATTGACACAATTCATTTTATTAGAATCATCTTTTATAAAAATTTCCTTTCCATATTTTATAAGAACAAATAAGATGTTCTTTTATAAGAACATCCCGAAAACTACATAAGTCAAAGCTTAACATTTATTTTAATGATTGCATCTTTGCTATATGAAGTAGTAACATTTTCTTTTGATATCAGGAGTTTATCTTACTGCTGCATTGAGTGAGATTTTTTTACTTGAGTTGACACATTTCTTATATAAAGGATATTATTTTTGTGAAGTCTCATTAAAAGTGCAGATTATTTTCCTGCCCTTTGTAGATATTTTGACACTCAACTAAAAATCTATAATTAAATATTTAACACCTTTTAACTATGTTTAAACAACAAATGAAAGTGCTATATACACCATTCCTCTATATATCCATTTGTTATTATCACCTCATATTGTAACTGTACAGCTTCATATTAATACCATGTTTGAAAAAGATTTTATATTAGCACTGAATTCCTAGACTTTATAACTTAAAAAGTAACACATTTTCATATAGCTATAGATGTACAAAATAAACAGTGACAGTAAAAGATTTTCATGTGTGATTACACTGCTTCTTTAGTCTTGTGTTTTTTCTGTCTTTTGGGACTTATGAACTTTTTCATATTTTGATTTCAAACTTGACTCATCAAATTATTACTTAATGAAATATTAGTATATTTGAGACATTATTGTAGCTCATGGGAATAGTAAGATTTATCAATTTTAATCTAAATTCTTCCTCAAAATCCAGCCTTGCTGGTCACTTTTTGTGCCATTTTAGCAGAGAATTACATTTTTTTATCCAGAAACTACTCGGTCTTACAGCTGCTAGATCCAATAAGGCAGAATATTTGCATCTGATATTTCCCATCTCGAATTTTATAACTCATTTTATAATTTGTGTTACTTGGCCTTTTAGTATTTTTTTGATGCATGGACAGCTATTCGAAAAATACTGATACCAAAAATTATGAGACTTTCTTTCTAATAGTATGTAACTATCACCACAGACACAGTTTATCAGTCCAAAGAGTACACTTACATTTAGAAGAAATATAGCTGTAAGAGTGTTAGTATATTTAAACTGAAAGAGTTTTATGAACAATTTTATTAGGATTTTCTTTTAATTTTAGCTGTGAGACGTTATATCAGTGTTGAGAACTGACCTGTGCCAATCTGATCATGAAGAACTATTAGGTTTCTTGTAGAGACTATCAGAGACCTCAGATAGTTAGAGATGGATGAATGTCTAATATCATCTCACAGATTGAAAGTGCTTCCTTTGCTGCCAGGTGGTATTATATGAATGTTGGTATGTATGGTGGAATTTGGTGTGAGATTTCCTTTCATCTTTTATCACACTTTCCTAAGTAGAAAAAGATATAATTAGGAATGGTGTTAGATCATTATTGTTACTAATCCATGCTACAATTTTTTTAAAGATTTTATTTATTTATTTGACAGAGAAAGAGAGCACAAGCAGGGGGAGTGGAAGGCTGAGGGCTCCCTACTGAGCAGGGAGACAGATGTGGGGCTCGATCCCAGGACCCCGGGATCATGACCTGAGCTGAAGGCAGACGCTTAACTGACTGAGCCACCCAGGCACCCTCCATGTTCTAATGTTATAGAAAACTTAACCCAAAACATAATAATTAAAGAAAGGTACACAGTGTGTCAGCTTTGACTGTATCAATTCATTGGACCAAGAAATATATCTATAGGAGTTGAATGTATAGTTAAATCACAGTTATAAATTTGTGGGGCAAATTTTCATTTCTTAAATTAGTTAGATAGGATTCTTAGAGAGTGTTACAGTCCAAGAGAGTCTACACAATGATGTGCTCATTCCTTATGGACTCCCGACCATATGCTTTTACTTCTCTAGACTGCAATGTAAACAAAACATCTATTAGGGAACGAACAGAATATTTTTTTTAAAAAAACCTTGTTATTGTCATATTTTTGTAATAGTGATAGAATTTGCCCCTGGTTGAGCATAACAGATTAACTGGTTCTGAATTTGTCAGCAAGCTAGCAAGTAAATTTACACATTGGATTCTACTAGAAGAGAGAAAAGAAGCATGTTTGACTCCAAAAAGTATGCTACCTTTTTGAAAACTAGGTTCCAGTTAAAACATTATCTCAGATGCAACAGCATAATTCTTCATCTTGAAAAACTTGTGAATCTTATTATACTCATCTATCCGTTTAAAAAGCAACCTGTGAATTTACAGTTTTAAAAAGCAAATCATATTTATATTAATTTTTATCTATAAACATTTCTGAGATTATAGAGAAAGAAGTTGCAAATGTGGTAGATTTAAAATATATCTGCAAGACATTCCATATTCATGGATTAGAAGACTTAATACAATTAAGATGTCAATACCATCCAAAGTGATCTACAGATGCAAAGCAGTTCCTATTAACATCCTGATAGTGGGTTGTTGCTTTTGTTTTTGTTGTTGTTTTGTTTTGTTTTGTTTTGTTTGCTTTTTGCAGAAATAGAAAAATCCATGCAAAAATTCATATAGAAGGGACCCGGAATAGCCAAAATACTCTTGATAAAGGAGAAAATTGGCATTCTCATGCTTCCTGATTTTAAAGCTTAATATAAAGTCTCATAGTCAAAACAGCATGACACTGACATAAGGAAAGACATGTGGAATAGAATAGAGAGCCCAGAAACAAGCTCTCACACACATGGTGAAATGATTTTCAACAAGTACACCAAAGCCATTCAATGGGTAAAGGATAGTCTTTTGAACAAATTGTGTTCAGAAAACTGAGTATCCACATACAGAAAAAAAAAAAAAAATCTTTAACTTAGAGCATACTAAAAAAAATAAAATTAACTGAAAATGGATCAATGACTTAAAAGTAAGAATTAAAACTATAAAAACATTTGAAGAAAACAGGGGAAAGCATATGACATTGGATCGGGCAATGATTTCTTGGATATAATAGAGCAAAGGAAAAAAAAATAGTAAATTTGACTTCATCAAAGAACACTGAATAAAGTGAAAAAGGCAATCCAGGGAATGGTAGAAAATAATTGTAAATCATTTCTCTGGTAAGAAGTTAATATCCAGAATATATAAGGAACTCCTACTATTCAACAACAACAAAAAAACAATGACCCAGTTAACTAAAAAAATGGGTAAAGTACTCGAATAGATATTTCTCTAAAGAAGATATACATATGGCAAGTAGGCATATAAAAAGATGCTCATTATGACTAATCTTTCAGGAAATGCCAATCAAATCCACAATGAAGTACTCTTTCACACCCATTAGGATGATTATTATATTAAACAAAACAAAACAAAACAAGAAATAAATGTCAACAAGTATGTGGGAAAATGAGAAATTTGCTGGTGGGAATCTAAATGGTACAGCTGCTATGGAAAATGGTAGGTAGTTCCTCAGAAAATAAACATAAAATTACCATATAATCCAGCAATCCCACTTCTGGGCTTATATTCAAAAAAGTTGAAAGCTGAGATTACAGAAATATTTGTATATCCATGTTCATAATAATAGCATTATTCAAAATAGGAGAGGTGGAAGCAACCCAAGTGTCCATCGATGGATGACTGGATGAACAAAATTTGGTATATATGTACAATGGGATATTATTCAACCTCAAAAAGCAAGGACACACTGACACATCCTTCAAGTGGGTGAACCTTGAAGGTATTAAATATTAAGTGAACTAAGCCAGTCACCAAGGAACAAATATTGTTTGATTATACTTACATGAAATACCCAGTCAAATTCATAGAGACAGAGAATGGCAGTTTTCAGACACAAGGACAGGGGAAAATTGGTAGTTGGTGTGTAATGATGGGATGGATAATGATGAAAGTCTCACAACAGTGTGAATGTATTCACTACCACAGAAGTGTAGATTTAATAATGATTAAAATGGTAAATTTTACATTATGTATATTTAGTAACAATTTCAAAAGATAATAAAAATCAATATATCTGCGAATACTTTGTAAAGTGTATGCAGCTAATCAAAGGATACACTGATTTTTATTATCAATACTTTTATTTACTGAGTAGACTGGAGAGTTTGCTACTATTACCCTAGGTGCCCAAGAAGCAATTAGCTATCCAGTATGAGTCAATTTTGTTTATTTTAGTTGATTGACATCAATTAATGCATTGCTAGAACTCCCCATGGAATAGTGACAGGTTATACATTCTAGACAAGTCCATCTTTTTACTTGCATTCGCACTCATCTTTTCTTCATTATCTCGTTATAACGAAACACATCTACCTTTAATCCCTTGTAATGTTTCTTACACCTGTTCTCTGTGCCCATTTTTTTTCTTACATCCTGTAAGACCTGAGTCTAAAAATGATTCCTTCTCTGTAGTGTACCTCTGATTTCTCACAGTATGAAGGCTACCTTGCATTAATAATTTTAAGGACTTTAAGTTTCTTCTCCATTACACAGCATGTTTTCTTCCAACTGCCATCCTATTTGTATGTTCTTATCCAGACTTTTACAGTTGCTTATACTCATGGTTCCTTTGCTTACCTCAAAACCTTCTTCCTATGTCACCCCTCCAGGGAAGCTGCTCTTGCCAATGGGAACATTAACTTGCTTGTTGCTAGACCTAATGAAATGTTGTTAGCCCTATTTTACCTGATGTCTCCTCGGTATGTGAGATTGCCTTACTATTCCCTCCAACTTAAATTCTTGCTCTCCTTGTTTTTTCAGTCACCATATTTCCTGGAAATCTACCAATTTCTGGTCATTCCTCACTTCCATTTATTGAGTTCCTTTAGTCATCGTATGAAAGTGGAGGTTCCTCATAGTTCTTCCCTATGACTTTTTTCTTCTCATATAACCCACCCTCCATTAGGGATTATAATCTATATGTTGTCATGGTGTAATACATACCTCCAGACTAGAATTATCAGAATTACAGCCATCCTTGGCCCACTGGACACTGTCACTTGGATTCTCTTCTTGCACTTCAATACCATTTGTCCAAACCTAAATTCACTGTTTGTGTCCTTTGAAAGGCCACTCCTCTCTGTGTATCTCTCTCAGAGCATGACATGGCTATATACCAAGTTGCTAAAGTGTTAAAAATATATTCTCCCCCTAGCCCTTGTTCCTCAAAGAATAAAAAAATCCATGTTGAATCTCACCCCTAAAAAATTTAAAATCTAGTCCCTTCTCTCTATCCTCTCTACAAGTCTCTGAGTTCAGGCCGCCATCATTTCTAAATGGATAATACAGCACTTTTCTATATGATCTTCCTGTACCCATTGTTGCCCCCTCCTAATCTATTCCCTTTATCAGAATATGCTTCCTAAAATGCAAAGCTCATCCTGAAATCATTTTTAATGGCCTCCCAATCCTCTCAAGTTATTAAGTATACCCTCCTTAACAAGTTTATCTCTAAAATAACTAGTTCTCATTCGTCTAATAGTAGTCAGAGTTTTTAGTTTGCTTGTTTGTTGTTGTTGTTTCTTTTTTTTTTCTCACAACCTATAAACTTACCAAATTACTATCCAGATATGCCACATTCTTTCTTTTTTTTTTTTTTAAACCTAATGTTTAGTCAACTTAAGTCATAACACTGACCCACACTTATTTTAATTAAAACTCATTCTGCCTTCATGTCCCGCTTCAATCCCAGTCCCTAGGCTGTGTTTAGTGGATTTGCATAAATATTCCTGTATTAACTCATACTAATCCCTATGCTTATCACAGTCTTTCATAATTCTATTTATTTTTCTGAATTCTGTTTGGTTGTAAGATCCATTTGGTCAGGAATATTATCTGTATTTGCTTTCTATTTCTTCCATAATAAATTACCATAAATGTACAGGCTTGAAACAACCCAACGTGATTATCTTTGAGTATGATAGGTCGAAAATCTGACACCACACAATCTAAGTAGGTAATATGTTCTGAATACGTATTTTATGAATGAACCAGTCAGTGAATGAGTTTCAAAAGATATCAAATTCAATATGATAATTTGGGTATAAAATTAATGTTAATGCAGTATTTATGAAAATCACTGCACAGACATAGCACTACTGTGTGGGTCAGTGGTATAGTGTAAATAACATGGAAATTAAAAACAAAAGACTGGAATTATCTGTCAGCCCTGCTTCTTATTATTCTTGATTTGAGAAAAGTTAATTTATCTTTCTAAGAATCGGGTTTACGTGTGTGTGTGTGTTGTTTTGCTTTGTTTTCTACTTGAAACATGGAGATTGAAATAGGGCTTGACATACTTATCCAATAAAAGTACAAAATCAAATTAGTACAGTTTAAAACTCTTCTTAAATCTTTATACACATTTAGAATAATGTCAATCAAAGTCAATAAAAGGGATGTTATCTTATTTTAGATATCTTAATTTCTATCTGGGATTATTTGCCTTTGATTCATCTTTGGAACTTAAATTTTGGAATTCTTAAAGTTTTAGGGAAGTCTACAAAAAAACACAAGAAAATAATTTTCTTGCTTCTATGGAGCCCAAATATATCTAGTTTCTTTCTTTCCTTTTTTTTTTTTTTTTGTAAGTATACTAGTTTGGATACTATTTTTTAAATAAATGCTTAAAGATTACACAGGGGACAGAGATATTTTTCACTTGTTTAAAACTACCCCTATTCTGGGGTGCCTGTGTGGCTCAGTTGGCTAAGCTGCCTTCAGCTCAGGTCATGATCTCAGGGTCCTGGCATCGAGCCCTGCTTTGTGCTTCCTGCTCGGCAGGGAGTCTGTTTCTCCCTCTCCCTCTACCCATCTCCTCTCCCCGTTTTCTCAAATAAATAAATAAAATCCTTAAAAATAAATAAAATAAAACTATCCGCATGCTATCCTCCCTTCGCTGTACACTTGAACACCTTATTTTTGCCCAGATCTAGGACATCAGTCTTTGACTCTGGGTCCTTGTCTTAGTATGTGCCATTAGTTGCCCTGAGCTCTGAGGTGATTCCTGTTCTTGACCTTCTCTGTTTATAATCATTCCCCATTTAAGTCAGCTTTGTAAAAATGGTTGGACTCAGTGTGTAGAAAATTTGGCAGTTAAATCAGTAGTGAACATTTTAAGCATCAGGTGATATAAACAAGTTGTATTGGTTTGCCAGAGTTACCATAACAATACCACAAACTTGATGACTTCAACAACAGAAACTTATTGTCACACAGTTCTGGATACTGGAAGTCTATAATACAAGTTTTAGTAAGGTTGGTCCCTTCTGAGGGCTGAATGGAGGATCTCTTGCAGGTCTCTCTCCTTGGCTTATAGACGGCCATCTTCATATTTAAATGGGATTTTCCCTATATACATGTGTCTGTGTCCAAATGCCTCCCTTTTATAAGGACATCAGTAATAAAGGATTAGGGCCCACTCTAATGACCTCTTAGCAACTAACTGAATCTGCAATAATCCTGTTTTCAAATAAGGTCACATTTTCAGGTACTGGGGGTTGGTTTCAACATATGAATTTGACGGGGATACATTTCAATCCATAATACAAGTAGTCATATCAAGCACATTTTAAATAACTGAAGCATAAATTATGCATACATAAATAAGATGAATATAGTTGTTGGAATTTTCTTATACAATAGTGCTTTGAATGAAATTTGGAGAGGAATACTATTCTCTGTAAATTTAAAAAATAATAGAGCACTTATAAAAGAACCTGATTGCAACTTATACCTTTAAGGAAATTATGCAAGTGATTTAACCAAAATATGCAAATAAACAAGAATAGTCAGAAAAAAACAAGTGAAGTGTTTTAAATATTATCAAAAACATGCAAATAATCAAAGGCTTATTTTGTAGTTTAATATTTTGTTAAGCCAAACAGTTTTGATTTTACATATAATTTTCCAAATAGTTAAAGCATTATTATTTGAATTTGATCAGTACCAATTAATTTGGTTATCTTGCAGTTAAGTGTTCCCATTTTATTTTTATTCATTTTGATATATTTTGGCATAATACAAGTTATACTTTGATCACATATTATTATATTAATTATCTTTGTCCCTGGATCAGTTCCAATGTCAGCTTTTTTAAATTTTTATTTTACCCTTATTCATATAATATTTTTTTCCAATGTGATATCTGGAATAGTGAATGAACATCCTCTCCCCATGCCCATTTTTGACCCTTCTTATTTTGTCATTGAAAGAAGTTAATACTAAGTATATTATGAGCTATTATTTCACAATTATTGATCTAAATCACATGCATTATAAAAACTTTTAGGTTTTCAAAAGCCAGCAACCTAAGTTGATGCATTGTTGGAATTATTTAGAGGTTAATGGCTACTTCTGAACACAAGAACTTTGTTTAATGGACCATCTCTCTCTTATTTTCTTGAATAAAATTGATATTCAGGAGAAAACTAAGTGTCCAGAAAGCATAGTTTATAAGTCATGTATTTGGTACAACAAGAAAAAATCTGTAACATAATTTTTATCAGATAAATAATGGCCTTCCTCTTTAAAATATTATATTCATGATTATTCAGAAAACCAACAAAAAACTAGTTTTCTTATTTTCTATTCACAGTCTGAATCTATATGTTCACCTGCTCATCATATGCTCAAAAAAAGAGTATCACTGAAAGTCTAAAAAGTAGGGTGCCTGGGTGGCTCAGTTGGTTAAGCGACTGCCTTCGGCTCAGGTCATGATCCTGGAGTCCCTGGATTGAGTCCCGCATCGGGCTCCCTGCTCAGCAAGGAGCCTGCTTCTCCCTCTGACCCTTCCCCCTCTCATGCGCTCTCTCTTTCTCTCATTCTCTCTGTCTCAAATAAATAAATAAATAAATAAATAAATAAATAAATAAATAAAAAAGAAAGTCTAAAAAGTGTCGGTCTTAAATTTTTGATCTTTAAGATTACTCATAATGATTATATTTAAATGCATCATATTTGGCTATTTTTATACTTAAAGTTATAAAGCATATTATTAAGTATGGAAATTGCCCTTATTTTTTCTATAATTTTAAAAACTATTCAGTGGATAGAGGTCTGCGTTGGTGTTATCAAATATAAAAAAATAAATTTAACAATGTTTTCTAGTTTACAAACAAATATATAAATTTTGTTTAATTGGAAGTTTGGCTGTCTTTGACTCCTGATCTTCCTTTGATTCTTTTAATTTAACATAAAATATGCCAAAAATAATGTTTGAGAGCTACTTCCTGCTTGTGCCTAACTGGTGATAAGAAGACCCTGAAAGATAGAATATGAATGTTCTTTTCATATTATTATTGTGGAGTGAATTTATAAGGTAGAGCAGTTGTTTTATAAGAACAGTTGTCCTACATTCTGTGATCTTTCCTGCTATTCCTGCCCTACTTTAGGATCAAATTCTTTTTCAAGTCATCATTATGATTGCATGTATCTATCTCGAAGTATGAAACCACGAAGATTGACTGATGATCACTTTGTTTCCCTTTCCTTACCCTTTCCTAGATTTTCCACAAAGCTAACACACAGTGCTTTGTGGACATGCTAGGTATTCATAAAGGGTTAGGTTCACTAAAGATAATTATAAATTGAAATAGAAAAAAGTTAAAACCTGAATTTTAAATCCGACATTTTCCATAAACCAAAGGTGAAGTCTACACAGAGTTAACAAGGATTCCTTAATGGATTTGTCTGGTCATTAACCCTCTTTGCTCTTCCTATTCCCTAATTAGTGCTTCTCTAGGAAATTTTCCCTTTTTTCTGACAACCATTTTGTTATCCATACTCACCTTTTGGCAATCTAAATTCCACTGGATCATCCACAGCAGTAATGGACACTGTAAATCTAGGTTTCTTAGATTACTGTTCACCATTAACTTGAGGTGCAGATGTGACTTTTTATAAATTAGATTTTCCCAAACCAGCAACTTAATCTAACACACACACACACACACCCCAGGTACTAGTAAGCTCCGATAGCCACAGACATTCCTGCCAAGCCCACTATAAACCCATACAGAGGAATATATTCCTAACTACCTCTAATTTGCAGGACAGATTCTCTCATAATTCAGATTATGTACCCCTTCCACTGGCTCTGTAGAAATAAGAAAAGAACTCTCATAATGACTGTTCCTTAGCTGCACACTAGGGAAAACTGAAAATTATTTTACATAATCAATATTATTTTCTTTACTTGTCTCCTAAGAGGGCTATATGGGGTCTACTTTTTCAATTACGTTTGATTGTCCCATAGCAAATTGTTATCTATAAGATCTAGGGAGGGGATAAAATAGATATATTTTATGTACTACAAAAAAATATTAGGGAGTATTAATAAAGCCAAAGCTGGTTGTTAAGTGGTAGATTCACTCAATTAAATAGATAACTTTTAGTGGAGCTTCATTTCATCTACATAGTAAATTTATGTAATAATACTGCTTTTTCTTAAGCAAGAACATTTGTAATAATGTGAGATTTTACCAATACAAAATGGTAGTAAAGAATGAGCTAGATGACACAACTATTTTGTAAAGATTCCCACAGCATCAAACATGTTTATTTTGGTAATTGTAAGCAAATAACATGTTGTAATCAAAAGTACTATGAGGAAATTGTGACATGAGGTTTTTTTTTTTTTTTTTTTTTTTTGCTTTTGTTTTTGTTTTTACACTGGGGGATTTGTACATTTAGTTACATGCATACAAAAATTCTCAGGGACCAGTAGTTTTCAATTGTCTTCCTGGGCTCCTGGGTGGCTCAGTCATTAAGCGTCTGCCTTCAGCTCAGGTCATGGTCCCAGGGTCCTGGGATGGAGCCCCACATCGGGCTCCCTGCTCCTCGGGCTCCCTCTTCCACTCCCCCTGCTTGTGTTCCCTCTCTCGCCATGTCTCTCTCTGTCAAATGAATAAATAAAATCTTAAAAAAAAATAATAATTGTCTTCCTGATCATTGTTGCTGAGATCATTCTTACATTAACAAGTAAAAGTATTATTTATACTATACAAACTATAAATTCTGAATAAAATATAACATTTTCTTAAACAAAAAGTATATGGCATTAACTGATTCAATGAGACTTTAGCTAAATGATCTTCTTAGAAGATGATAATGACCAACAGGAAAATCACCTAGTTTTTAAAATTATGTATTTAACTTAATTCATCTAGATTTAATTTGAAAGACTGACTAGTTGGTAAGCAAAAAAATATTTCATTTTCACATAAAATCGAAGGGAATTTAGCTAATGGATCTTAAGACAATCACATTGATTTGAGATACACATAGTTAACCATTTTAATTTTCAGTAAGGCACATTTCAAAAAATTCATTAATATATATTCTTAAACTGTCAACCTAATCAGAGATCACAAAAATTTGAACCATAAATCATTTAACACCTATATTTTTAAACAGTAAAGAAAATGAGGCCCTGACATAGAGATAAGTTGTCCAATTTTTCAGAGGTCATTGGTATCACCCACTGAAACTTGGTTGCAGCTGTCTGGATGCTAAGTTAATGTTAGCATTAATTACTAAAATGTTTTTAGTAATTGGATACTAAAATGTTTTTTCAAGGTAGCACATCTTTTACGTATCTACTGTAAATTACACGAAATGGAACTGCTTTAAAAATGTTGTATTGCCATTGCAAAAGGAGCTTTAAATAATTTTGGTTATATTACTGGCAACTAAATTTTACTTCTTCTTTTGTTGACTGAAAATCGCATTAATATTTATAAAATACATATTATGAAAGTGCTCATATGCAGTATAATGTTTAAAAGAAAAATTACTTTTTACCCATTAAAATGAATTTATATTAGCATTCTTTAATTCTCAAAGACCTGTTCATATTGTCCCATTGAATGTATAATGTAGATTCGTAGATTGAAATGTAGATTGAAAATGAAATTCAAAAATATTATTCATTTACTTTAAAGAAAAGAGAAAATGAAAAGAGAAGGGAATCTATGTATTTACTTTTCATTGCTGAGTGACCTTGAGACAGTCATTTAAACAAACTGGAAATAATAATACTAATCTTTAAATGTACAGTTTAGACTAGATAATTCCTAGCGTTTCTTACATTTCTAAAAGAAGTACCAACTTTCTATATATACAAGAAAATATAATCAGATGTTTAAATAAATTTTAATTACAAAATGAAGTAAAAGCATTAGCGAAATATGGTAATTTTACTAAAATAAGAAATTTAAAAATAATTATGGTATTCTCATATACAGTGGTGATAAAATCTCAGCAACTTGGATATAGGAGAGGACATCAGCACTTGCTAAAATCCCTTTAGCAATCCATCAAGTACAGTAAGGCAAGAAAGAGACTTGTAAGACATATAGATTAGAAATGAAGTAAAACACTCTTTATTTGAAAACAGCCTTATCATCCTAACAAATCTACCTAAAAGAAGAAAAAAAAAAGCTACTAAATCTACTAAGTTAGTTTTATAAGGACACAAGATATTATACCAATTATACAAAACTCACTTGATTTCAATAAACTGGCTACAAACAATTGGAAGTTAAAATTTTTAAAAATATGTCCACAATAGCAACAAAAATATTTAGAATAACAACAAAAAATGTGAAATATGTTAGAGATAAATCTGATAAGAGATGCACAAAATCTGTACACTGAAAATGATACTTTTAGTGAGAGACCTGTCATGAAGACAAATGAATAGAGAAGTTGATCATGTTCAGGAAATAAAAGATGTTAATGTTATCAAATTGGTCTATGGATAAATACAAACTAAAGCAAAATCCTAGGAGGCATATTAGCAAAAATCAAGAGTCTGTTTATCAATTTATATGAAAATAAAGAGTATTTAGAGTAGCCCAAACTATTTTTTTTTTAAAAAGAAGAACAAAGCTGGGGGATTTACATCTAATTTTAAAATGTTTTATAAAGCTATAGTAATAACAGCAACAGTGTGGTATGTGTATAAAAATAGATATACAGAAAAATGGAATGGAAAAAAACAGTTAAGGAATAGCATATTATAAAATCAATTGATTTTTGACAAAGATGTTAAAGCTGTACCATGAAAAAAGAACAGTCTTTTCAACAAATGGTATTGGAACAAATAGATATACATAAGCAAAATAAATAATTAAATTTCCAGACTTATGACACACCACAGGCTAAAATTAACTTGAAACCAATCCTTGACCTAAATTTAAGAGCTGAAATTATACAAATTCTAAGAGAAAACATAGAATAAAGTTTTACTTACCTTGGGCTGGTGAAGTCTTCTTTAATATACATAAAAACACCAATCACAAAATAAAAAAAAAATTAAATTCGTGTTCTTCAAAATCAAAACTTTCATTTATCAAAAAATAACATTAAAATATGAAAAGGCAACTACAGAATGAAACACATTTTGCAAACCATATATCTAACAAGGTCATTATCTAGAAACTATGAAGAATTCTTCCAATCTAGTAATAGGAAGACAAAAACTTAATTTTAAAAATGGGTAAATAAAAAGAAATAACAAACCTTTCACTAAAGAAGATATACAAATGACAAATTAACGTGAAAATTTTTCTTTTTTAAAAAATATTTTATTTTTTGAGAGAGAGAGAGAATGTGTGCACACATAAGTGGGGTGAGGGGCAGAGGAACAAGAAGACTCCCCACTGAGCTAGGAGCCCATCCTTGGGCTCAATCCTGGGACCGCGCAATCATGACTGAGACAAAGTCAAATGCTTAACCATCTGAGCCACCCAGATGCCCTAATGTGAAAAATTTTCAACACCCTTAATTATTAAGGAGATAAAAATTAAAAGCACAATGAGATAGAGCTACACTCCCACTAGAATAGCTAAAATTTGTTTGGGAGAGACACATCCCCCCCAAAATTCTCAGTTTCTTCTATTTTGATATGAAAATGTTAGAGTTTCCATTAACAATTTTCATTTATCTAGCATAAGATTCCCAGCAAATCTGAAATCCTTCCAAGTTCAGGTGAAAGCAAGAAAATGTAAATTAATGATGAGTCAAAATTTGTGAAGAGTAGACCCATATTCTGGCTAATGAGGTAATGCATCCTTTCACAGAAAGGGTTAGATCTGTGAAAATCCCGCTGATGGAGAAGTCAGAGGTCGACAGCTGAAGATGGATTCTGACAGCCACTAACTTTCACTACTCACTTTTCATAGAAAGGGAGAGGCCATTTATTAAGGAAACCATCTTAGAATCCTTAGGTATTGATTTGCACAATCCATTCTTTATGGCAAGTTATTTTAAATACACTTTAAATGAAATTAAAATTCATTTTAAATAAATAAAATAGACAAAATAAAAATAAAATGGAAAATATTTCCTCCCAGAAGAACTTAATTTAGATTAAGATACTTAACAATACTATGTGTTTCACATTTGTTGCAAATGAGTTCAGAAGAGTACTACATACCTAAAAAGAATTTCAAAACATTTCATATTTATAATTCCTTGGAAACTGTATTCTATCACCAAATTTTCCAATATAATATGGATCCTTTATAATTCTCTAAGGAATATGAGTTTCTACAAAGCTCTTCTGTCACATGACTCAGCAAGGGCAACACAAAAAAATAAATGAAGCCAGAAAACACAGAAACTGAATAAGATGGCCACAAATCTTATTCACAGACATGAGTAAGACTGACATAAAATAATAAACGCATTCATCTTGAACACACAAACATACACCACAGACATGCAATCCCAACGAATGCTGATTTAGAATATTCTAGGCTGAAATTACTCCTAAATTTTCACGAAAAATAAACATATACAGAAAAGAAATAGTATAGCTTTACATCTACACATAGATAGAGGTAAAGATGATGTTTCCTGTCTTACTCTAGAAGTTCATCCCCCATTTATCTCTGAATCTTCTGTGTAGTGCAGCAGAACGTATGATGCCCCTCCAACACTGTCATCTTTGTAGGCCTGAAATTACTTGGAATTCAGTTTTAATCATGGACCACCTGCCACCACCCAACTTCATCAGAAACGCCTGTAGAAAAAAATGAATAGTTGTACACAGAAGAGTAAGTTTTGGTTTGCTTTCATTTCAGATGTGAAGGAATTTGTTTCTTCCATAGGTTTTGTAACTGATTTTCATAATTCAGAATTGCCTTTGCTTAAAATATCTATTTTTGTTCTTCCTTTCAAATCTTTAAATCACGAAAAAAAAATAAAAGGAGACAAATCATATACCACTGAACATGATGAAGTGGTAATTGCCATCCTTTTTAAGACCGCTGGGCTAGAAAGATCAGGTATGAGGGCAGAGTTATTCAGAAGTGTGTGCTTAAAACCCATGAAGCTTCAAATCAGACATGCTCAGCATCATAAAATATTCTCAACTGCCTATACACCTTTTGGCCCTGCACACCTCTAAACTTTCACTTACAGGAAACTGATGGGTAGAGGACAGTAAAACATTCATTTTACGGGAGTTATTTGGGGGTTGTAAAAGCGGAGGAGGTGCTCGAGTAGGCACTAAAACTTTCTTAAACCTGAATTTTATGAAAACGCTTCGGTATTCTGGCCACACTCCCTGAGCGGATATCTCAACTTGGAGGGAGGCAGCAGGGGCTCCATCTTATTTAAAGTAAACAACAAGATGGCACCTTTGGAAACTATATGCAGTTCTTGGCACTGAGAAGGGAGATGTAGAGCCAGGCGTCTAATAAGTTGAATTGTGTCGTGATGGTAGGTTCGATGTGCTTTTGTGGCAAACTGCTGGGACTTTAGAGGCCATTCTCAGATTGGTGGTGAGGCAGGGGCCCAAGGCCACTATGAATGGGGTGAAGCTGCAGTCGTGTTAACTGAAAGTAGCAGCATGATCTCATCATGTCAGGGAAGACTTCTAAAATAATCTCTATTAGTTTAAAGTGTTGGGGCGCCTGGGTGGCTCAGTTGGTTAAGCGACTGCCTTCAGCTCAGGTCATGATCCTGGAGTCCCGGGATCGAGTCCCACATCGGGCTCCCTGCTCGGCAGGGAGCCTGCTTCTCCCTCTGACCTTCACCCCTCTCATGCTCTCTGTCTCTCATTCTCTCTGTCTCAAATAAATAAATAAAATCTTAAAAAAAAAAAAGTGTTATTAGGAAATCTGAAAGGACGTCTGCTGCTATCAGTAGAATCATATGCTACCCACTTTTTTTCCATATACTTCCCACTTCTGTAGTAGTTCTCCAAGCCTTTATCATTTTTCACATCTTAATTACGCTTAAAATTTGTGTTTTATTGTACAGTTTTCATAGGAAATAGCTTACCTGGTGTATATTATGGAATCGTGTCTATAAGGTAGTTTAAGGTTGTCTTTGTCATCTGAAATTGTATTCAGTATTCATTGTTTTGGTCAAGTCAGTGGAATACTCAAGGTGAAAAAGAATATATCTTAGATTATCTTTCTTGAGTGCTTAAGAATTTCCTATTATCTTGACATCATAATTTTATTAGTGTTATCTAAATTCTTAGGAATATCCCAAGTTAGTACATACATACTAGTTTTCTACTGCTGCCATAACGCATTAAATTTAGCAGGTGAAAACAACCCATTTATTATCCCACAGTTCTGTAGGTCAGAAGTCTTGGTACAGTGCTGTTCGGTTGGGTCCTCTGTGTCAGTCACAAGGTTGAAATCAAGGTGTAGGTAAGGCTGTGGTCCTTTCTGGAGGCCGTGGGGATTATCTCCTTCCTAGCTCATTCAGATTGTTGGCTTTATTCGTTTTTTGCAGTTGTAGGATTGAGGTCTCCATTTCCTTCCTGACTGTCAGTCTGGCGTCAGTTTTTGCTCCTAGATCTACCCACATTCATTTTCATGTTTTCCATGTAGGCTCGCCACCAGCCACGGGCAGTTGAATCCCTCTCTGACATCCCTTTCTGCTGCATATCTCTGACTCCAGATGAAGGATGTTCTCTGCTTTTAAGGAATTATGTGAATACGTTGGGCCCTCCTGGATCCAGGATAAGTTCCTTGTTTTACAGGCAGCACATTAATTACCACTGCAAAGTCCCCTTTGCCACATAATATATTCACCAGGTTCTGGGGATAAGGGCATAGCATCTTTGGAGGGTAATTATTCTGCCTACTCCAGCATGGCATAGCATTTTAATCCAAATCCCGAGATGTATTCTGCGCACCTACTCTGTGAGCAGTAGGTCCCCCTTCACCAGCTTGAGCTATAGATACAGACAGGTGTCTTCTTTGTAGCTAATCATGCCTGGCCCATCTGCTGCAGTGATGTTTTGTGCTTAAGACTCCAAAGTTAGTGCTGGATAAAGCTTATTAGTTCATCTAGATTTTCCCCCCGAAGGTAGTGTGCCAATATCCAGAGGAGCTTCCAGTTAGATAACCATGGTAGCAGAAGCAGATTTTTTTTTTTTAAGATTTTTATTTATTTTTTGACAGAGAGAGAGAGACACAGCAAGACAGGGAACACAAGCAGGCAGAGTGGGAGAGGGAGAAGCAGGCTTGCCGCAGAGCAGGGAGCCAATGTGGGGCTTGATCCCAGGACCCTGGGATCATGACCTGAGCCGAAGGCAGATGCTTAACTGACTGAGCCACCCAGGCGCCCCCCTTTTTTTTTCCCTTAAATCTCCTGGCTTTGTTGAATGTATGTCATCAGGGCAGAACACACATCCACTTGTGGTGACTTTCTCTCTTGGACCCTTTGGTGACAGCATACCGTAGTGGCATTCAAGTCCTTTAGAGGTTATAATAACCTTGACCTTCAAATGAGAGTGTCTAACATGCTGCTTGCTTTCTTAGCTCTCTTCTTACTTCCTATGCCAATTTACCCATTCTCCTCCGTAATCAGTTATCTATATGTTCATGTAGGCAGAGCAGCATCTGGTAACTCTGACTTACCTAGTCTACTAGTTTTTGCTGTTGTTTGTTTTTGTTTGTTTGTTTGTTTTTAATACCTCCCTAGGCATTGTTACAACTGTGTGCCCTTTCTCATTCCTGGGTGGCACGCTATAGAGATTGATATGAGCTAGGTAGTGGTGGAAATCTAAGCAGTAGCGCAGCTAAATCATAGAATGCCAGCAAAGATACCTGCAATAAGAGAGCAAATGAAATGACTTTTCTAGTGGGGGCAAGTTTTCAATACCTGGGAGTTCTGGCCAAATCTTCTCTCTACATAATTATTAACTTGGGAGGGGAGAAAGAGAGGGAGAGAGAGAGAATATCATGTGTGTGTGTATGTATGTACATATATTATTGGACAGTTGGACAGTTACAAGTGCCATGTGGGCCGTATTGGGCAGTTACAACATTCCCATTCAAGTCTTTGAAAGAGAAGGGAATCAAGAACAAAGACTTATGTGACCTCTTCCCTGGCTCCATCAAGTACCTTCCTTTCTCTTCCTTTTTCTTCCAATGCCTATTACTTTTTCTGTGACTGATTCATTTGTCCTGTGTGATATATGACTTCAATTATACCCCCATCTTTATCCATCCCTCCCTTCTAAATTCAAATCCATATATGCACACACACACAGATTTTGATAAATTGCTATACGTGTTCCCTTGAATGGCATCTTAAATCCAAAATAAACCAACATTCTCATCATCACTTCCAAGCCACTGTTCCTCCCTTATTTCTTCTATGCAGTAAGCAGAGTTTTCCAGGCCCAGATCTTTGCACAGCCCTGAAAGTATTGTTTTCCTGGCCTCCACAATCAGTTACCAACAGCAAAATTTTACTTCACTAAAATCTCTCTCAAAAATGCCCCCTTTCTATCTACATTTTTACTAATTGGTTAATCATTTGGCATTTATTGCCTGGATTATTGCAAAGTATCCTAATTATTTTCAAGCTCTGATCTTTAAGCTGCCAACAGGGTGATATTTCTAAATTTCAAAGCTGTTACTATCTTGCTATAAATCCCTCAATGGCTCTCAGTGACTTTGGGTATCAAGCTGAGGCTTATGCTCTCTTCTCTGTAAACTTTTGAGCATCGTTTTATTTGCTTTGCTCTTTTTTCCTACTTGTAATACTTTTCATCCTCACAGATTTTGACTCAACACATTTGGAACTTGCTTTGTTTTCAACCATGGTTTTCAAAAAGCTACTCTCTTCCTTGAACACATTTTCCTCTCCTGTGTCTCATTCAAGTTTTGCAAAACTAAGAAGTTACCTTTTTCAGAAAGCCTTCTCTTATATTTAAAATTTTTATTTGTGCTACTTCTGTGCTGCTATTTTAACAACAAGCAGAGGCTAATGCTGAGGTGGGCAGTGGAAAGGGCATACGTACTAAAGGTGTATGTTTTCAACCCACAGTGGACAATATATCAAATTAGAAAAAACTTGTATCTATTTTCATGTAAAGACCCGGGGTCGGGGCAGAGAAAAAAGCCATCAGGGAACAAATGAAAACTGCGAAAACTCTTCGGCAATCTGGCAGGTTAGTCATTCAGTAAAATGACTGAGGTATTCAGCAAATTGGTCAGGCTTGCTGTATTCAGTAATTTACCTCCCTTCTGAAACTACTGAAGCAGAATCACATGTGGGCTACCTGCAGCTAGAACTGTTTCTGATCCTGGTTGAATCTAAATTAGGAGTAGGTATGTTGACACATAATCTCTCTTTCTCTAATTTTGGTGCCCTACTTGGGAAGGACTAATAGCAATTCAAATCATTTCAAACTATATTGATACAAGGAATAACTAAATGCAGCTGTTATTTCAAAATATAGAGTCTTACGATGTAAATAAAGAAGATCTGTTGTCAAAAACTCTTTATAAGGTCAGGCAACAGCAGGATCCCTCACCTGGGTAAATCTTCAGCCACTGCAACCTTCACCTTTGATTAAGTACCGAAGTATTATATTTACCTCCTACAGCAACATCATGAACGGCAGGCAATACCTCTGATGATCAGATTATCTCCTCAAAATAGCTCACTTTTCCTGAATTTTTAAGCTAAAACTTGTATATACAATGCAAAAACAATCATACTTTCATTGTCCTTTAATGCTTTTCTTCATCCAGACACAGACACAATAATTACATGAAAATGTTTTTTTTTCCGGTGTGTTGATTTCTTGCCAGAGCATTGATTAACTCTTGGTAGTGTAGGATTTCTTGATTGATAATAACTTCCTTTGAGGATATCAGCTCCCAGATGAACTGTTTATCTATAGCAAGTTAATTACCTATTTATGTTCAAATAATGTACTTTTAACATTTATGATAATGAAAGAAATGACCAAACCTTTTAGTCTTTATTAAATATGGTATTAAAAATAGTAATTGTAGGTAATGCCTATAGAGTTAAAATTGCTATTAATATTTTCTTCCAGCTTATTTTCATGTGTATCGTATTTATTTAGTTATTTTTTTCCAGGATTAGGTTCAGATTGTTTAGCAAAGTTGAATTCATTTTTTTTTCAATTATTATCACATCAACATTTTCCATGTCATTAAATAGTCTTTTTAGTTTGAATCCATTCGAGAAGCAGAATAGCTGAGTGTATGTGGAGCCAGATAGCCTGTGTCTACATCCTGACTCTGCTGTTCACCAGCTAGCTTTTTCACCTCGGGCAGATTACTTAACCAATTCGTGCCCCTCATTCCTAGCTGTGAAACAGGGATTATAATACTATTTATCTCACAGGCATGTAATGGGAATTAAATGAGATTATATATATTTACATATATATAAAGTGCTTAGAACATTCCCCAGTATACGCAGTAACTCCTATCAATTATTCCTCTTTCTCCTTGAATATCCAGAGGACTCCAAGGATTGAAGTATTGACTTTTTAATGTTATTAAGTTTGTCTTTTCACAAATGCACTAATACATTACCAAAAAACACTTGCTGTCAATAAATCTTATAAAAATGGCATATTTTTGTAAAAATATGTTTATATATTATGTATTATGTGATATTTTCATATACGTTGCTTATATATTCCATTTAACTTTTCAAGTAACTTTTTTATATAATAACTATTTTCAATTCTAGATTTAGATTTAGCTATTTGTTTAATTTTTATAGTGTTCAAATATAGTCAAGCTCTTATGATACCTGCAAATTTGAATTTTCCTTCTTTTTAATGATTTTTTAAAAAGTAATAATTATATGGGGTCCCTGGGTGGCTCAGTCGTTAAGCGTCTGCCTTCGGCTCAGGTCATGATCCCAGGTTCCTGGGATCGAGCCCCGCATCAGGCTCTCTGCTCCGTGGGAAGCCTGCTTCTCCCTCCCTGACTCCCCTTGCTTGTGTTCCCTCTCTCTCTGTCAAATAAATAAATAAAATCTTTAAAAAATTTTTAAAAAGTAACAGCTATATGAGTAACTATATGCACATGGTACAAAATAAATAATATTGAAGAATTTATAGGCTCAATGGCACACAAGAGTTTTGCTTTTTCCTTTTTTATCCCAAATAATTCACCTCCCTGGAGGCATCAATTTCACAAGTCACTTAAGTGAATTTCCAGTGTCATTATTAACATGCACAAGAGATTATGAGTTGTTAGCATAAAATGTTCTTGGGTCTTGATCTTGTTTTTTCTATTAACTGTATTGTGGAGAGGTTTCACATTAAATGTTTCTGCCTCATTTTTTTAATGCTTAATATCCGTTTCCCAAATGCCTGAGCATTTAATTTTGATTCATTTCATTTACCTGGGTATAACTTCAAGAAAGTTTTACAGATAGAACTTTGGTTAGTATCTTTTCTGAGTAACTGTATATGTGCAATTATCTCTTTATTGCTTTCATATTAGAAGTAAAACACGCAAATAGATATGAAAGCTTGCATCACAGGCATCTATACATCATACAATGTCTTTTTTGTGGAGGAGGGGAGCAGAGGGAGAGGGAGAAGAAGAGAGAGAATCTTAAGCAGACTCCATGCCCAACGTGAAGCCTGATGCTGGGCTCGATCTCACAACCCTGAGATCAGAACCTGAGCCAAAACCAAGAGTTGGACACTTCACTGACTGCACCACTGAGGTGCTTTGGACATCCTAAATAGTAAGACTTGTCTTCCCTTTGCTCTCTACTCATCTTTCTATACTCATTCATGAAATGTCATTTAAAAGAAACAACTAGGAATTTCAGAAGGCAGATATTAAATGTGCATCGAATCCTCAAAGATGGAACAGCTTTAAAAAGCTAGAACAATCCCTGGCAAACTGAGCTTTAGGTTTAGATATGTGAACATCAATATACACAATTACTTCTCTTAAAGTAGAAATTTAACCATAACCCAGTGCCCACTGCACAGGACTAATATCTAGACAGATGCCTGGGTTATGAAGGGTATATTGAAAGGAAAATCAACAACAAAACAAACCAGCTCAGGATTTTGAAAATGATACTTAATTAGAGGGAAAAGATGACCAAGAAGAAAATAATCTGAAAATATTCTGAAAGAAGAATATAATTTGAAAATAATTTTACAGAAAAAAATAGGTTACTCTTTGGATGCTCAGTGGAAATTCAAAATAATATTAAATTCATGAAAGAGAACTGAAGGCCATAAGAAGAATAGTCTTTTTGAAAGGATAGAAAGGTGAAATAAGAGTAAAACTTAATGAGATCCAGTGATAAGCTCTTAGAAAAAAAACCACAAAGAAAGCAAAATAGCATTAGCAGAATTAAAAACTATTCAAGGCAGTAAGAGCAGATAATGAAAAAATTAAACGATGTTAAGAAAAAACTTGAGAAAGTTTTCCTAAGTACTTAGAAAAAATAAAATAAAATGCAAATGAAAAGAGATAACAGATAAGGAGGACAGCCAGCAGGCCACACCTAAATATTATTCATGTTCCTGAGTAGATGCCAGAACAATGAAGTGTTGTCAATAAATAATGCAATTTTTTTTTTAAGATTTTATTTATTCATTTATTTGAGAGAGTGAGAGAGAGAGAGCACATGAGAGGGGGGAAGGTCACAGGGAGAAGCAGACTCCCCGCCGAGCAGGGAGCCTGATGCGGGACTCGATCCTGGGATTCCAGGATCATGACCTGAGCCGAAGGCAGTCGCTTAACCAACTGAGCCACCCAGGCGCCCAATAATGCAATTTTTAATAGGAAAAAAATACTTTCTTTTTGGAACTAAAGAAATACCAATGTGTATAGATCAAGAAAATTTATTATATTCCAGACAAAATAAATGGGATAAGTTAATGAAAAGACATCCATAATAGACAAAACATTCACACATATACATATGTGTGTGAATACATAATAAGTGTATATGAAGGAATAAAAACATGATTATTTTAAAGACTTTCTCTGGAATATAAAATCTCAAAAGACATCATAAAATGTACAGGGGCGCCTGGGTGCCTCAGTGGGCTAAGTCTCCGACTCTTAGTTTTGGTTCAGATCATGATCTCAAGGTCAGGAGATTGAGCCCCGCCTCAGGCTCTGCACTCAGTGCAAAGTCTGTTTAAGACTCTCCCTCTCTACCCCTCCCCGCCCTCTCTAAAATAAATAAGTCTTCAAAAAATATTTAGGATGCCTTTGTCAAAGGTTCAGAAATAACATAAATAAAACCAATAAATCATCAAAGTAGTAATTAGTAACAGTTTATTGTGCACACACCAAAAAGACAGTTTGCAAACTGGGAACACTCAACCCAAAATGTGGAATGAGGCTCAGAAGTATAAAGAAGCTTATTATAGTGAAAGAGCAGTGACTGTTTATTCTTCACAGTAATTGGGTATAATATTAGAATTTTCTTAAATTATAGGGAATTGGTCTGTGGTTACTTCATATCAAACTTGGGAAACAGTCTAAAGGGTTGCTCATGATTTCCAGAAGTATAAGCAATAAATGACCCAGGTCAAGTTAGTCTTGCAAAATAAGCCAAATTAAGCTTTGTTTGTGTGGCTAAACTGGTTTTGTCTGCTCAGGAAATTTTCAAAGATGGTCTTCATTGTGTTTTGATTTGAACACCCTTAAGGATGTTATAGCCTGCCTAATATTTTGTCTGATACAAATCCTTGGTCACCTACTTAAAAGACAGAGAGAGGGAGAAGGGCCAATTGCCTATTTTATAAAAAGCATAAGTTGTCCACTGACAGTTTTTCCCATCCATCTCAATCAGTTTTGTAGTTAGTGGATAATCTCTCAATACTCTGCCAATAGATCTCTTATCAATCTAAGCTTTGGTTTGGTTTAGTTTTATCATCACATATTTTAGTTCATGGAAGGAGCTGCTAATCATGCATTTATAAACCTGATTTTTAGCTAAAAAACTTTATACATTTCCAAATTTCTTTACAAATAACATTTCATCAAGAAAAATACATCTTATATGTGCAAATAAATTATAAAGATACCTTCTTATTTCAGAAATGTACTCTCTGGCTGGCCCCTTGGATGACTTGGCCTTACAGATTTCTATTCTTATAAAATTATGTATTCTCTAGAAAGCAATGTAGCTGACTTCCTATACATGTAAGGCTGACACTTATAAAAAGTCACCTATAGCTCCTACTAAGTATTTTTAATAAAGACACTTTTAACAATAGCTGTTCAGGGCCCAGAAACCTTAGTGGCATTCTAGTGACCCAACAGGATTAACATGCCTCCATGATTTTCTCCTAGTGACATTTGGTATATTTAGCTTGAAAAGCTAATCAATCATGGCTTATGAGATATGCCATTTAAAAAATAGTTTGGTCAAGAATATAATTCAATATATTTAAGTGAATAAAAACTGTGAAAATGATTAAAATGGAAATTGTCTAGATTGAGGAAGGAGCTAGTCAAGTGACACAGGGTTAGTTCTGCATATGGATAGATCAGCAGTACCATTATAAGGAAATACATCATTGCAATTTACATACATCAGAATGTTTAAAGGTACTGGAAACACTGGTAGGGAAAATCACCTAAAGTGAACTAAAAGGAGATACATAGAATGTGAGCTGAACATCAAATGAGATTCATCTGTAGTGTAGGAGAGAAAATTATTTGAAATTCAGTAATTTTATAGGCAAGAATCGTCTGGAAAGCTATATTCTAAAAAAGACTTAGATGACCCAACTAATCATTTTGAATCAATTTCATGTTGTGAATTAATTAAAACTTAATGACAAATGTTGAATAGGATTAATCATTAAAACAAATAGAGACAAGAAATTTTTATAGGAGTAGAAAGAAATTTGCTAAGGAAAATGTTTGCATTTGCATGTAATTTCCCAGCTGTGTTTTCACATCAGTGAGAGGATGAAAATAAAGCAATATTAACATTTCTGGGAACTAATCCCAGACACCCACATAATCCTTAAGGCAAGGAAGTAGAAGCTAGACAAGTTATTCCAGAGAGAAATGAAAGAAAAAGACATCTTAAAAGTCTTTTTTTTTTCATTTATATTTGCATCCATATCATGTATAAGATGATATCACTCTCTAATTATAATTTAATTCACCAGATATCCTTTGTGTCTTTTTACAAATTCAATTACTTTGACCCCTGGCTCACCAGTATAATGATACCTGATTAAGTTCTTTTAGATTATCCCTTTGCAAACTATTTTAAAATTCCCTCACTATTTTTTTTTATCTTTTTATAATCTATGCTAAAAGAAGAGTGAAAATTCTCTGCCAAGTTAAGTAGCTTTATTCCAAAGAAAAGCTTGTCTACATGGCATGGTGGTTTTTATGTTTTTCACTTTTTTTTTTTTTTTCTGGTACAGTATGTCTTACACCCTAGTCCATGAGGTCATGCTCCTCAAAATATAGTTCCAGGAGACCTTGCATTGCAAGGAAAAGCTCAGAAGTTGTCCATTGGGAGTGAGAAAACACCTCTCAGGTGGGACTTGGACCGCTTCTTCCTGACGCAACATAAGCAGCTCAGCATTTACCCATTTAAAGTTTCAGAGTTTTGTTTGTTTGTTTGTTTTTGATGCCAGTATTAATGAAAGTTTGGAGAAGGATTGTTGGTATATCAATATTTTCAAAATACAAACATTGGATTTCTAGTGGCTTCCATAGGAATTTCAGTCTTCACTAAATTATTCTTTCTTTTTAAAGGAAAAATTTAGTACCTAATTTAAATATTAAGTAAGCGTTTGTGTTAGTGGAAATAAAATAAGCATGTATAGTGATACAGACCTCCACTTCAAATATGTACTTGATAGAGTGTAGCTGCTATGGTGTTAATGCTTTAACATGTTTGTATTTGTAGATACATATTGTATAACTTATACCTTAGTGTACCATAATTTAGAGATCAGAATATAGTAAATACTAATTTTGAGATAAAACAGTTTAATGGGGAACATAAAAATGATAATAATTCTGTCAAATTGCCCCAAGATGCTATTCATAGATCAGTAAGAGACATTAAGCTGAATGAATTCCTTACATTGTACATAAAGTTATCTCTAAGACTTCAAGTATCATTGATAATAAGCTAAAAATATGGTAAAGATCATTTCCAATTTCTCTTTTCAGTTATAGAATTAAAGATCAGTCAAATCCACTGTATTTAAAGTCTTTTAAAATAACAGCCAGAATTTCCAAAAATTCATATTGTTATAAACAAGATACAACAACTGCTATAAAAGTATGCCAGTTGATTTTTAAAGGCAAAAAATGCAGTCATTTCAAATATCAGGCAATAAATGCCGGGGTTTTTTTCTGTTAGATGCTATAACACATAATAAAAGTCTATAACATTTTAGAATGAATATTTTCCAGGTCAAATTGATACAATACAAATTGATGTATTACATTAGTCAAATATGTTAGTTTAAAATGATTTAAGTAAACTAAACTAAACTAAACTAAAATGATTTAAGTAACTGTATAACCTATTAAATGGGAAAACAGGTATGTCTTTATATATGTAATTATATAATTGGTAAAAAAAAACTTCAGTTACCTGATTAGAGATGTAATAAACTTATTTTCCTTATATTGTCAAAAAATTAAATGATTAATAAAATGCTAAATAGAATAAATATATGTTGGTATATAATAAAAGCATTTTAAACTTCATATTAAATTGAGATCAAAAAAGGACATTTTTAACATAAAAATTATGTTCAACCACATATAGCTGATCACAAAAATTGCATACTTTCCCTTTGCACAATTCTAAAGGACCCAAGTCTCTGAAGAAGTTAACCCTGTTTACTTGACCCTACTGCAGTTTTGGGATAGAGATGAGAGAATGTATTCATTTAATCATTTACACAGAAGGTACAATTTTTTCTTTTTAAAGATTTTATTTATTTATTTGACAGAGAGAGACACAGTGAGAGAGGGAACACAAGAAGGGGGGAGTGGGAGAGGGAGGAGCAGGGAGCCCGAGGAGCAGGGAGCCCGATGGAGGGCTCGATCCCAGGACCCTGGGATCATGACCTGAGCTGAAAGCAGACGCTTAACAACTGAGCCACCCAGGTGCCCCAACAGAAGGTACAATTTTTGATACTATGTCCATCTACCTCGAGGTTCTATCTCCGGGGACATAAGCCAGAGTGTGGAAGGGCTGCTAAGACTTTAAGGTTTTCATTAACACAGGCATGAAACCAGTAATAATTTCTAATAGTGGAGAGGAAGAAGTTGCCTTTCCTATTGATATACTCAGCTGTAGGAGCCCCACAGTCTAAGTACTCGGCACAGTCTAAATATTTGCTTAGGAAATGAAATCTCTAAAGAAAATATAATCTCATACACATAGATCTGCCAATTTCCATTAATAAAAAGATCATTTAACTTCTTAGTTTGAATTATGGGCATTTAGGTCATGTCACTACCATCATGTCTTAACCAAGAATCAAAGGGTCACTGAAGAAACTTGTTCAAACAAAGACATTTGAATGTCTTTCAAAAAAGTGAATTTAATCTCAGAGAAAAATAAAAATATTTGGAGTTTTAGCCTAGTAGTTCTTCTCCATTCTATCCATAAAGAAAAAAAAAATGTTCAAAACTTTTTGAAGTCTATATTGAAATTACTACTTAGATGTTTTTATTTAATCACTTCTCTATCCTCAGTGCCTTGAGTTGAATAAAATCAGAATAATCTCTTTTTTAGACTTTAGTAATAAATGTCATTTATTAATTTATTTAACAAGTACCATATACCAATCACTTCCCAGGTTTGTGCTTGCTGCTGAGGTAAAGGAGTGAATGAAATACCTAAAGTCTTAAAGAGCTTCCATTCTATTGGATTAGGTGTGAGAGAGGGGACCAGGAGGAGAAAATAGGAAAATATATCATGTGGGGATTATATGAAGGAAAGGAAAGTAAGAGACTGATAAAATGCCATTGTTTATAGGATAGTTGAGGAAGACCTGTTGGGTGTGGTGACAAATAAGAGAGATCTGAATGCAGTAAAGGACAAGTCGTGTGCACATCTGTAATGTGGTGGGCAGGAAACAGTGTTACCAGATAAAGGGAATACAGGAAGTAGAAAATCCCTAAGGCAGGAGCTTGCTCCCTGCGGTCAAGGATCAGCATGGAGATCAGTGCACTGAGAAGATGGGTAGAGAAAGTACCCAAGGTAGAGAGGTAGTCAAGCATTAACAGTCATTCTGTTGTGCAGAACCTTGTTAAGAATTTTGGATTTGATTCTGAGAGTGATAAGAAACTAATTATTTACTTTTTAATGGAGTTTCTCTGTCAGCTCTGTAGAGAATAGTCTGTGGAATAAGGGTAGAGCAGGAAACGGAAGTGAGAGATTGGAAAGATAGCTTTGGTATTAGTCCAGGCTAGAGCTTATTCAGATACCTATATCACAGTTAGAACACATCTTTTGATTGGATATAGAATAGGTGAGAAAGGAAAATCAAGGATAACTTTTAGAACTTTGCTCTGAATGTTTGGACAAATGGAGCTGTTGTTCCCCTAAATGGGTAAAGACTGGAGAAGGATAATATTTGGTACATATTATATTTAGGTACCTATAAACATCCAAGTGGAGATGTTGAGTTGGCATTTAGAAGAGAGGTTGACATTGGAAGTATAAAATGAAACAATGAAATTTTTGGGTGGTATTTTAAGTCATGGAGCAGAATTTAGCAGAGAGTGAGAAGCTTACATGAATATTCTGAGTTGTGAGTGTTTTTGTACTCTACTGCGTAAAAGTCAAGAAGATGAAAAACATCCAGTAAAAATATGAGAACAATAGCCAGTGAAATTGGAAACAAACAAAATTGCAGAATATGTCTGTAGGAAGCCAAATGAAGAGAGTATTTCACTAAACAGAGACGACTCAATTGTTATCAAATACTTGGACGTTAGAATTGTTTTGCTTTCTGAACTACTTGAAATTGCCCTTTTTTGTAAGTGAAATAATGGTTGTACATAATCAGATTTTCATGGGTCATCCCAATGCCCTTTCCGCACTTTGGCTTCCATTTTCAAATGGGAGGAAAAACCTACATTTATGTTACAAGCCTAACAAGTAAGTTCTCAGGGCATTTTTCTCCCTTTTCTCATCCCACCCTCCTCCTTAAAACACCTGTTTCTTGTTGTAGCAATCCTGATTGTGTTTATAGTATAGCTATATTATTTATTTTAAATAATGAAAAATCATTGGTTGGTTGTTCTAACGTTCTATCTCCTCTTATTTCTAAAAAATAGTGTTGCTTTAAAATTAGTAAAATCTTAAAATTTGCTCTCTATTAAATAGGAATCAAACTTGGAAAGAAAAAGGTATATTTAGATTGACATTAAAATTGCTAGTCTTAATACCTAGTGCATGTTGGATAGAGGAAATAACCTTCAGGCTTTTTTTGAAAAAAAAAAAAAAAAATCCCAATTTATCTACTAAAATCAAGCTGCACCTGTTTGCCTCTATAATTAACAAAGCACAAAGCAAACTTTATTTCTCCCAGTGCAGAAATTATGGCTTGTGTCTAAAAACAAACATTTTTAATTAGAGCTGGTATTTTTTTTTTTTCCTGTTTTTCTTCTTTCTAGAAGAGACTGGTTAGTATGTAAAGGTGACATTGGGATAACCACAAAACTCAGCAGCTGACAGTGTTAGATTGAAAGCAAGGAGCAAGGATCCAGTCAGCAGCATAGCAAATCCTGCTCGCACTGTGAGCATTCATTACAGGAAAGAGCCTAGTGGATTAGAAGATTTGTTAAAGGATTAGGAGATTTGAATGCCATTTTTTTTTTCTTTTCCTTTTTTATTCCTCACAATAGCCTTCATTGTGTAAGTTGATTATGAAATGTTTTATTTCTGAACATTAAGTAGAACATGAATGTAGAATTAAGGAAGATGGAGTACACTGAAAACAACAACAACAATCACAACACAGGACTCAGAATACAATGTTCTTACGTGCATTCTGGTTCTGAGTAAATTGAAGGAGAATTTGGGGCTTTGATTTACATTCTTTTTGTATGAGAAAGTGTGGCATGAGGTGACCTCAGTCCATTTTGCACACTTTAATGAGTGTCTGCATGTCCTCTGAGTCTTCCTTTTGGATGAGAAGTTCCTGAAAAAGCTTTTCCCAAAGAATGCTTTGGGAAAGGAGGAAATGTTTTTAAAGTAGGAATGCAAGTGACCAACAAATAGGAAATGCTCTTTAGCTCACCAGTAAATAAAGAAGATAAAAAATGATGAGATTGTTTTAAATATTTATAAATATGATAGGTTAAAATAAGTGGCAGCACAATTTCCACAAAGTTATGGGTGAAAGGTATTCATTCCCCAGGAGTGGAAAAGAGTATATTTCTGAGGAGCAATCTACCATTAAAAGTCAAAAAGTTATTATCCATATTCTTTAATTAACAATTCCAAGTAGAGAAAATATAAAACATTCCAAACCCCATTGAGAGTAGACCAATGAAATAAAATATGTTACAGGAAAAAAAACAAAAGCTACCCAAATGAAAAAAAAAAAACATGAAAATATGCCTATTTTGTAATGTTAGCAGAAAAAGTAAATTATGAAACACCATATAGAGAATAATTAATGGAAAACTTTAAACATCTGTGGAAATGTATTTAAGGAAGGATGTGTGTGTGTGTGTGTGTATGTATGCATTATTTTAAATGGATAATCAAGGTTTTTCTCATTGTTTTTGTGAGAGTTCAGGTTCTATTCACGTTTTCCTCCTTTCTTGAAGCATGTGATATTTTTTCACTCAAATAATGTAAAGGTGTTCTGTGAAAAAAAATTTTTGAGCATTTTAGTGAATATTACCTTTTCAAAGTAATATCACAAAACAGAGAAACCCATGTGACCTTGAATTACTCAACATTTCTTTAGCTACTTAACCAGGAAATACCCTTTGACATAACTCCTTCCATTGAAGATGATCTGAGAAATGCCCTTTGAAACTTCTACACCCCAACCATTTATTCAGGGTCACCTCGCACATCCCCAGGCAGAACTATAATAACATGCATATGAGTAAAATGTGTTTTGGTGTTTGGGTCTTCCCTCACATTATTAACTATTATTATCCATAATTTACTATATAATTATTTCTTATTTAGAGAATGTTAACCAAAAATGAGGTACTCCTTTAAATCACAAGTTTGCTTAGGGGGTGTTCAGACTTATTCTCTAGATTAATTAACTCTACATTATACTACTAAACACTTACTGCATTTGGACATGGCCATCGTCTAGGATTTGAAAACAAACACATGTTCTATTTTTGTATCAGGCAACCACTGGCATCGATTCTCTGATTTTGGTTTTCAAACACTATCAGTCTTGAATTAATTCTGTGAGAGGACCTTCATTGTCTGTGTGGAATCTATAACCCTCCTACTAGGAGGGTTAACCTAATGGTCAAATGATTTAACTAGCTGAATTGAAGAATGCTTACCAGCATTTATTTTTTCCACATTATAGCAGATCTTGGCTCTATATGTATTACTTTTTAAAAGCACCTTTATTGAGATATAATTCATAGACCGTAATACAATCCAGTTCACCCATTTCAAGTGTACAATTCAGTGTGTTTTTAAGTATATTCACAGAGGCATGCAACCATCACCACGATCAATTTTAGAACATTTCTACAATTCCAAAAAGAAATCCCTTACCTATTGTTAATCAACCCACATCCACCCCAACTCTCTGTATACTATTGAAAAGAAGTATTAAAAAAACATTGTTTCTTGTTCCCGATCTCAGGAGGAAACCATTCAGTCTTTCAAATTAAGCATGATATTAGCTGTGGGTTTTTCATAGATATCCTTTATCAATCAGATTTAGGAAGTTCCCCTTTACTTCTAGTTGTTGAGTGTTTCTATCACAAAAGTTTTTGGATTATGTCAAGTACTTTTTCTGCATTGCTCTAGGATGTTATCAAACAATAGAACAATTAGCTAACAATTAGTGGAAAATAACACATGGAAGTGGAATCAAAAAAGTATTCAAATTAGCATGCATTTTAGTTTTTTATTCTATTGCTATGGTATATTACATTAATTGATTTTCAGATATTGAACAGATCTAAGATGCATAGGATAAATCCCACTTGGTCATATTGTATAGTTCACTTTATATATTGCTGGATTAGGTGTTCTTTTTTTGTTGTTTACAATTTTTTGCACCCATAATCATAAGAGGTACTGTTATATCATTTTCTCGCATTGTCTAATTATGGTATTAGGATAATATTGACTCTGTAGAATGAGTTGGAAAGAAAGCTGGTCATTTTGGATGATATATAGTAGCAACTCTAAATACTGATCCCCCACTCTAGAGTTTCTTGTTCTTTGTTTTTTGCTTAATGTGTTTAGTAATTTGGCCATAATATTTCAGTAAGTCCCTTTTCTCTGCAGAAGAAAGCTCAGCCTTTGTTATTGCAACTCAAAGGACTTATTCTTGGGCATGCACGCATTCCCCCGGCACTCCCATCCCAAGCATATCAGTGGTTGAAATAGGGCTCTCTTTGCCTCTCTCCCTAATTTCTGTTCAGCTCAGTCGAACTGCTTTTTTGATACCACTTCCATGTGTTATTTTCCACTAATTGTTAGCTAATTGTTCTATTGTTTGATAACATCCTAGAGCAATCAGTGTTCCATAGTCAGGTACAATTAAATTTGGGTCATTTTGCAAGAGTAATTTTGATGCATTCTTTGAGGTTTGCTTCAATCCTAGGAGGGCTCCATTTCGCTATTTCTTTCCCTATTTTCTGTTAAGTGTCTTGCTTGCTTATAATTTCATGTGTTGTTATCATCAAGTTACCAGCCCATCTCAATTGTTCACCACTAAAATTTTCACTGTTTCAGCAGCCCCCTTAGGCTTGAACCTACTCATACTCTGTTTTAAAGAATGTTAGTCACCTTAGAGACTGCTGTGGAGATCTTTTTTCCTTGTGGCTTGCTTCTCCCCTTGAGCAGAATTTCTATGCTTCTGCGCTGGTCCTGGTGGTGAGAATAGCAGCCTATTTCTCTCTGAGTGACCACTCCTGTTCTATAAGAGGTTTATTGGTTGGGGGTTGTTGCCTTGATCATCTCGCCTTGTGTCTTCTAAGGTGGGGTTTTCACCTGATGAGTGAGTAGGGATGAATGCAATTGAACCCAGCATTCTTGCATCCTACAAGTGGGGACTGGGAAAAGAAGGGAACTCAGATTTCCCACCCATGCTTGTCTGGAAAAGAGCCTCTCCACTAAAGGAGAAATGATGGCAACCTTCCTCTCCCCAGAAGAAACTAGCTCTAGACTTCTAGTTGGGGAGGGGGGCAGGGCCATTTCTTTGCTGCATATATCCAGTGTAGAGCTTCCATCTTGATGAGTTCAGGAAAGAGGGAAGAGGTCTTGGCTCAAATGCCACAGACTGTCTCTGTTTTTCCTGATATGTAGATCTCCTAGAATAAGTGTATCTCCATTTGCTGTATGCCTTTACGACCATTCAAAAACATTAATTTTTTTTTTAATGATTTTTTTTTTTAACCAGTTATGGTTATCTTGTGGGGTAGGAATCCATGGGTCTCTCATACTGCCATTCCTGAGGTGTTTTCCTTGCAGCATTTAAAAAAATAATAATTAGGAAAACACAGAAAGGAGGAAGGTAAGTATTGTCTCATAATTTTTACATATCTGTAATATGTATGAGTTTAATTTATCTTAAAGAAATAAAGTTATAATAATATAGAAATAAGGTTCAATATTCTATGCAAAAAACTGATATAAATGAATACAGAATTCAATTATCTGTCAGATAACTCAACAAACTATTTGTTTAATAATAAAGCCACACACACTCACACGCATATTTACACATCACAAATAGTTTATTGAAGAAATTATTATGGCTGCCTGTTATTTTTATCATCCATAATCTCTGTATTTTTCTAGTTCTAAGACCCATATTTTACATTAGCACATTGGTTCTCAAACTCCAGCAGCTATTAGAACCACCTGGATAATGCATTAAAAACCAAATTGCTGAGTCTCACTATAAGAGTTCCTGATTGAATAGGTGTGAGGTATGGCTGGGATTTTTCATTTCTAAGACAAGCTTTGAGAAGGACTCTTCCAGGGAACTGCCTTTTCTCTCACTCTTAGTTTCTGAGGCAGATAGTAACCCAGGTGTGGCCCGTGTGAGGATCACATTTTTCCTCCACAGTGATGGGAGCATGACTCAATAAGGACCATTGACACAAGATATTTTTTCTTGCATCATTTGGAGAAAGGCAAGTTGTTTTTTTTTTTTAAGTGTCTACAGTTTTATTTATTTATGTATGTATTATTATTTAAGTATGGCTGATATACAATACCTTATTTGTTTTAATTATAGGTACACAACAGTTGTTTGATAATTCTATGCATCACACAGTGCTCACCACCATAAGTGTAGTCACCGTGTCACCATACAACATTATTAGAATATTATTAACTATATTCCTATGCTTTTCAATCCCATGATTTATTTATTTTGGTTTGTATCTCTTAATCCCCTTCATTTATTTTGCCTTCCCCCAGCTGACCCACTCCCCTTTGGCAACCACTATTTTGTTCTCCATTTTTATGGATCTGTTTCTGCTTTGTGTTTGTTCATTTGTTTTAATTTTTTTAGATTCCACATGTAAGTGAAATCATATGGTATTTGTCGTTCTCTGTCTGACTTATTTCATGTAGCATAATACCCTCCAGATCCATCCATGTTGTCACAAAGACAAGATCTCTTTTTTATGGCTGAATAATATTCCATTGTGTATAACTTCTTTATCTATTCATCTGTTGATGGACACTTAGGTTGTTTCCATATCTTGGCTATTGTAAGTAATGTTACAGTGAATACAAGGGTGCATATATCTTTTTGAATTAGTGCTTTCGTTTTCTTGGTAAAACAAGTGTTCTTTTTCTGTTGGATCCTTTAACACTAATATTAGTCTGGAGCTGCTGACACTGCCTGATATTGCAGATAATATAGCAAAAGGGAGAGCCATAAGATGAAATAAACCTAGTTTGATATAATAGTTTGGGACCTTTGAACAAGTAACATCCAGAGCTAGACCAGATCTAGCCCTGAACTGCCTTGTATAAAGCACTTATTCCAAGCTGAAATTAAGACATATTTATATTCATAAACAATGAATAGATTATGAATATATTCTCATAAAATAAATTCATAGAGGATGTACTTATGGAAAAAAAATAATCGCAGTAATAAGATCTATGATGCAAGGAAACAGCAAACATTTGGGCATATCCAAACACTCTCTGAAAAACAATAATAACATTTAATTTGAGGTTAAAATATAAAAACCATTCAAGATACAACTTAAATATTGGAGGACAATAACACATTTGCTTGGGAAGAATAAGAAGAATAAGGCCCTTGTATTGCTTAGCATGAGAATAAACATATCTGTTAACTGACAAATGAATAAAATAAAATACAACACTTATTCCCACCTTTTGTTCAAGCTATTTTGAGCTAGGTTTGCTAGTTAACCATAACTGATATGCTGGTAAGCAAATAATTATCACGTATTCATTATATCCTAAAAAGTGTATGACTCGAATGTTGAAAGGTTTTGAAACAGACAATATTGAAATAGTCTTCACTGCTACTGCCACTACCATTCTCACTAAAATGGTAATATTGTTTTCTGCTTCCTGTTCTACTCTAGAGGTTCAAAAATAAATCAATGAAATATAATCAAATTTTTACTTTTCTAATTCAATATCACGTTTATGTCATATGTGTCTGAGAATTTATTATATCTCTTGTCGATTTCTTATTTTTTCTTAGCATGTATTCCATGAAAAGCCATTTAAACAAGGGCACCTGGGTGGCTCAGTTGGTTAAATGTCTGCCTTCAGCTCAGGTCATGATCCCAGGGTCCTGGGGTCAAGCCCCGCCTCAGGCTCCTTGCTCAGCGGGGACCCCGCTTCTCCCTCTGCCTGCTGATCCCCCTGCTTGTGTGCTCTCTCTTTCTCTCTGACAAACAAATAAATAAATAAAATCTTTAAAAAAAATAAAAGCCCTTTAAAAACAAGGAAGCTAATATAATTTAAATAATTAATTTCATAAATAAATAAATAATTCTTTTGATGACACACTTAGATTATTATTAAAAGTAGGATTAATTTCTCCAAATTTATATTTCATTGATCTAGGTCTTTGTGTATCAAAATGGATTTTAAAAAAATTCCTATGAAATACGTTAAAAATTAAATTAGCACATGTAAAATAATAAAAGTAGAATAAATTTGTATTTATAAAATAAAAGTTACCTCATGCCAACTGAAATTGTTTAAACTATGTTATGAAAAATAGCAACAGATGTGTTAGAGGTAAAACAGTGGCAAATTTTTGTGCCACTATAGATTATAAATGTTAAATGCATACCGGATTTTTCATATATTTAAATGATATTATAGCAGTTGTCATAAATGCACTAAGAAAAAGCGAATTAGCAAGTTATTAGCATTATTTTGCATTTGACATTTCACAAATATTCTGTGTAATATTGTACATAGTTTTGTGTAAATTTAACATATGAAAAAATCTATTTAGAAGAAATACTCCTAATATATATTTCCATAGATCTAGAATTGGCATCATGTTTGTGCCTGGTAGGCAAATAATAACATAAAGCTATTTCTTTCATTCTATAATACAATTCATCTCCCTTTCCCCAGTTACCAAAAAAAAAAAAAAAAAAACATAATCATTAGAAATGGGGAAAATGTTAGAAACAAAGTCGTAGCCACACAAAGAAAGCAAACATAAAATGATGAGGGTTTTTTTGAAAACTTAAAAAATGTTTGTAAATGACCTTATAAGGTGTAAGTAAGAAATACAGTCAATAAATGATGCATAAAGCATGAAACAGCTTTAAAGGGGACATTCAACAGTAGAATCACTTCCCTCTAACTCGGGGCTTACACTTGTTCAAGTTTTTTGTGGATTTCTTTTTTTTTATTTTTTTTGTTGTTGTTAATATCTTTAATGTATTGGAGTACAACTAACGATGTGTTAAGTATGGAAATATTCTTAAAGAGGAGTGTTATTTAGGAGAGATTGAATGCAAATATAAACTGTAAAACAAATACCTCTTATTTTAAGTGAATTCTAAGTAAAGAAATGATACAATGCAAAGGATTAATTATTTTATATGAGCTTAAATTTTGAGAGGCCTTATAGATTTCTCAAGTAGACAAGGGTAAAAAGATGTAATAGAGAAGAGATCTAGACATATTGTAAGGGAAACAGAAATTACAATCTTTTCTTTGCCTCTGAATTTGGGACACGGACCCTGCCTTCTGTGTTGAAGAGTTAAAGAAGATAGGGAATGTCTAACTTCTCTTCCAGCTATAAAATTCCACATTGTAATAATATGTGCTCACTTCAGCTTTCTACAATCTGGAATTTTGCAGGCTGGCATTGAAGTTCTGTAATTGATTAAGTATACCTTTACAAAACTCTAAATGTGGTTTTGTGGGGGAAATGAGTATCTATTACTTTCTACTGTTTTCTTTCTCTTTTTTGTCTTTTTTGTCTATTTCACTGTTATCAAGTTTAAACCCCAAGTATCAATGAAACAAAGGCACTATCTAAAGGCCAAATATTGTCAGAAATGTTTTTATCTTTTCCATTTGTACAATGGAATATATTCTTATTTTAATCATCATTAAAACATTAGTTATGCTTGTCCTCCATTGTGATAAAATTAAATTTACAAAATCTGAAGAACACAATATGTTAGCAAATTAAATATTTTCATAAATCACTAAATTTGGTATAACGACATTAAAATAGTGAGGTTTTATGAGGAAACATTGAAGTAAGATCTTGGAATAAACATTAAATTGTTTCATTTTCATTAATAAGCTAGGTTAATATATATAGAAGTATTGTATGTAGTACATACTTCAACTTTTACACTTTAAAAATTTATGCCATTGAGGCATTTATAATGAGGGAAATACATTTTCTTTTTTTTAATATTTATTTATTTATTTTTGAGAGAGAGAGAGAGAGCACGTGCAAGGGCCTTGGGAGGGGAAAAGGGAGAGAAAAAATCCCAAGCCGACTTCGCAATGAGCGCAGAGCCCAATGCAGGGCTTGATCTCACTACCCTGAGATCATGACCTGAGGGGAAACTGAGAGTCAGATGCTTGATGGACTGAGCCCCCCAGGCGCCCTGAATGAAATATATTTTCAGAGTTTTATAGTATTTTCTCCTTTTCAAGTCATGTATCTTCTAATAAATGTATTGTCATAATTTACAAATTTGTTAGTAAAATAACCAAGTCATTAACTGCATAAACAGTTTTTTTTCAATAATAGATGTCTTGCTTCTGTAATAGGAATTTGGCCAAGAAATTAGGTTTAAAATTCATTTCAATACTATGTTCTTTTGATGTGTGAAAATTAAATTTCTTGCTTGAGAAGTGAAAAGTATCATGTAACTATTGGTAATTATACTCAATTTGTATTTCTAGAAAGGTATTTCTCTCTGAACAAATTAATTTATAGAAAGAAACAAATTAATTTTTTGTGGAGATGATTTTTTGGTTAATAAATGCATTAGAATAGGTATATAGTAAAATAAGTAATATTATAGAATGAACTACAATCTATAAAAGTATTAAATTAAAAATTGAAGGACCAGTAATTGTGTGTGTAGATGTTTTACTATTATTTCATGTCTCCTTTTAGTGAAATATGGCTCTACTAGCTGTTTGATATTGCTAATGAAATGATTTCAGTCTGCAAAGACTAATTTTGAGGACCTTGTTCAGAATCCAGGATTTGGATTATCCTGGATGATGATATTAGTTTATTAATTTAAACAAGCTAATTAATTCAGATTTTTCTTTTTTAGGTAGTGATAACTAAGATTTCCAAAGAATTCATTAAATGCACATTTTCTGGTTTTAACTTTAAAAATCACTTTTATTAAAAATGTAAAAATATTTGTATAACATATTTAATCTACAAAAATATTATTTTAAATGATACATACATTTAGAAAAAGAATGAAAGCAGAAGAAACACCTCAATTTTAGCAAATATCCAGTAATATCTCCTACTAATTTTCCCCTCTCATTCATAACAAGAGTTATTCTAATGAAAAAAGCATTAGTTTGGCAATCAGATATTTAGTTTACAAATTTTTTCTAGCACTAATTATTTCTTCAAGCTTAGATAAGTCAGTAACATTTTAAGATAACTTTCTCAATATATTTTTTAAATAATGATAAATTATTTCTGCTTTTAAAATTAAATAATTTTATTAAATAATAAATACTAAAGATAAAATCTTTTCTACCTATAAAATGAAATAATTATTGCCTTCCAGACAGCTACTTATTTTGAGTTCCTTATACTTCTTTTGTTTTTCTTTAAGATTTATTTATTTATTTTTTTTAGAAATTTTTTTATTTATTCATTTGAGACAGAGAGATAGAGAGAAAGAGCAGGAGCAGTGGGGAGAGGTAGAGAAAGAGGGAGAAGCAGACTCCCTGCTGAGCAGGGAGCCCGACGTGGGGCTTGATCCCAGGACCTGGATATCATGACCCGAGCCTAAGGCAGATGCTTAACCATCTGAGCCACCCAGGCATCCTCTATTTATTTATTTTAGAAAGAGAAAGAGAACAGAGGGGTAGAGGGAGAGGGAGACTCTCTCAAACAGACTCCATACTGAACAGGGAGCCCAATGTAGGGCCCCATCTTAGCACCCTGAGATCACCACCTGAGCCAAAACCAAGAGTGGGATGCTTAACCTACTGCGCCACCTAGGCACCTCCTTATACATGTTCATTCTTAAACTACTGTTATTACCTAGTGCTTTTATAGATGTTGGTTAAGCCTCAACAGGTGCCAGTGAAATAATTCTTTTTTTGGTCCATCCTTGTTTGATTCTAAATTAAACCCTGCTCATTGATATAAAGTCAATGAGTCAGGATGAATAGCTCCATAAACCTATTATCAAAAAAAAAAAAAAAAAAAAAGGAGAGTAAAAAGTGGAACCCTTTCACCTCTATTAAAATATAATTACTATTATAATCATCGTTAAACCAAAATTTAAAAAAATATTTTGTAATGATTAAGTATTTTACAGACCTTTTAACTTTTGGGGTTCACAGTAACCCTGTAAAGAAGGTTGGCAAGGCAGGTGTTCTTTCGTTATTTTGTAAGTGAGTAAAGTGAAATTCAAAAGATGGGATTTGACCAAATCACAGAGCACAAAGCAGTCCAGGCATAGACTTGGAATTCAGATCAAGGCCTTTTGACTTTAGGTCAAAAAATGAATTACCTTCATGATTTCCTAATATTGTGCTTATTGTCCTTTCCAACTGAGGCTTAGGTCAATTTAAAGCATAGATATTTCTGTTAATATTGTACATTTTTTCCCTATGATTTCCTAATGAGGCTGATGCAGGCAGGCTGGACCCGAGGACCCAGAGGAGGGTCCCACAGGACCTGCCAGGAGGGCCCTTGGCTTCATGCAGGTTGGAAATCAAATGCAAGCCAGAAAAAGTGAAACAGAGCTTATTGACTAGGGTGGGTGACAGATGGAGAATAGCAGATGGAGGGCCTGGGAGACTTGGAAAGGAAAGGAGAATAAGTCTTGTTGTTGCTTGGGGCTAGAGGTTTATACTGGAAAAGGATCTAGTGTATGTGTTTCTTCAGGAATCCATGATAGGGTCCAATCAAAGGTGAATATCAGGTGAACAATAAGTATTTTTCCATAAATTATGGAAGGTAGGGGTAGAGCCCAGGTTTGTCTGATGCTAATGTTCTGGAACATGTTTGGGATCTGGCTCTTCTTAGGTATTATCAGGTGTTTGGGGCCTAGAGCAAATCTCAGAGAATGACTAACTTTCTTGCTTCCCCCTTGAAGTGGGAACATAGCTTCTTTGGCTTATTCACACGCAAAATGTGGAATGTGAGTAAATGGGGCCTAGCAGAAACAACAGAGATAGAGCCTTTCTAAAATGGAGTCCTTTCAGCTTTCTTATTTCAAGACCACTCTTTTCTTTCAAAATTAATACATCTTCTGTTAGTTTTTTTTTGTTTTGCTAATAATACATATAAATATATTTTTGTAGGAAAATAATTTCCCATACTTCATAAAAATATTTTCATCTTCTCTAATTGTTTGTCACAAACAGGTTTAGTTCAACATTCATTTACTATCTGTCTACTTTATGCTTGATGTAGAGTTAGAAATATAAATATATAAGTTCATTTATAAATAGGAATATAGAGTTGCAAATATACATAAGATGTTATACCAGCATATGAGGAATGTGTCACTTATTGGGAAAGATTATTGCAAATAATATAATTTTGAAATATTTAAATTTTTAATACAATATTTAAATATATCTGAAGTTCAAGAAAGTCTCGTACAAGGGATAGATCACTGTTTGAAGAATAAGTAATGTCTGAAAAAAAAAAAAAAGTTAGATAAAGAAGTGCCAGACACAACAGCACGAGCAAAAGCACAGAAAAACAAACCTCTGTTGGGTCACGGTGAGAAAGAAGATGGTCTCAAACCTGAGAGAGATAATGTGCGTGTGCTTGTGGGGAGTTTGTTGTGTCATATGATTAACACTAGGTAACATTACTGAACTTCGAGTTAAACAATTGATTCTGACAGAATTTGTCTTTAAACTGACCAAGTAAACATCAGTCTGTAATGAGCCAAGATTCTCTTCTTTTTTTTCTTGGTACCTAGTTTACTACTGTTTTTAATCAACTGGTCTTCCTATAAAAATTATTTATCAGAAAATAAATCTTGAATTGTCTTCCTCAGATATTGGTCCCTTGTCTCAAGGTTGTAATAAAACTTTGACAAGGGACACCTGGGTGGCTCAGTTGGTTAAGCGGCTGCCTTCGGCCCAGGTCATGATCCCAGGGTTCTGAGATTGAGCCCCGCATTGGGCTCCTTGCTCAGCAGGGAATCTGCTTCTCCCTCTGCCTTCCACGTGCTCTCCCTCTCTCTCTCTCTGATAAATAAATAAATAAAATCTTTTAAAACCGCCCCCCCAAAACAAAACTTTGACAAGAACTAGCAATCAGTTCTTCCAAGATTGATTTTTAAATTCCCATAGTGCATTTTCATAGGGTTTTAACACTATATTCAGATTGTTTTTTATGGTTGAATGTGCTTAGAAAATTGTGGGTTGGATAAAAATATAGGGAGTTATTTGCTAGGAAAACCTTTTTGTGCTTTTATTTATTTATTTATTTGTGCTTTTAATATATAAAGGGAAAAATACATTTTCAAGTTCAAAGAAGGGGAAGATCTATGACTGAAATGAAGGTAGAGCTGGATTGTTGTCTATATTATAAATCTTAATATTATGGCAGGTAATTGAAAAATTAACTTACATTTTATGAAGGTCTATCCTATGGATTCATCATTCATTTAATACATTTAATGTTACATGTTAAAAAGTGTATGTAACCTCTATAAGTGGTTCAGCAACATGGAGCCTGAGATTTTCAGAACCTATTTTCTGCCCGGGAAGTAGAGTAATGCCAATGAGAGTCAGTGTCCCTCAAGGCAACTCATCAAAAAAAAAGGTTATTGGGGTGCCTGGGTGGCTCAGTTGTTAAGCGTCTGCCTTCGGCTCAGGTCATGATCCCAGGGTCCTGGGATCCAGCCCCGCATCGGGCTCCCTGCTCCGCGGGAAGCCTGCGTCTCCCTCTCCCACTCCCCCTGTTTGTGTTCCCTCTCTCGCTGTGTCTCTCTCTGTCAAATAAATAAAATCTTTAAAAAAAAAAAAAGGTTATTGTTATAAAGGTCCACACATGTGGAGGTAAAAAAACTGTTTCAACTGAAGGGAGAGAGAGAGAGATATGGGGTTTTTGTTTCAAGAGGTGTTACCTGGCCTTAATGATGCTTTTGAACCTCAGGAACAGGATGATAAAGTCCAACAGGTAAACTCCACCAGGAACAAACCTGTAGTCAAACAAATCTTGGTTTATCAACCTGCTGCAACAAGGAAGAACATCGTCAGTTAAGGCTACCATAACAAAAGAGCACAGCCTGGGTGGCTTAAACGACAGGAATGTATTTTCTCACAGTTCTAGAGGCTAGAATTCCAAGACAAGGTGTCAGCAGGTTTGGTTCCTCTTGAGTTCTTTCTCCCTGTTTCTAGATGGCCCCCTCTCCCTGTGGCCTCACATAGTCGTCAACACTGTGTATGCCCATCCCTGGCATCTCTCTGTTGGTAAGGACACAGGTCATACTGGATTAGGGCCTCTTCCTAATGGCCTCATTTCAATGTATTTATCCTTTTCAGATGCCTATCTCCAAATATACTTACATTCCGAAGGACTAGAGGTTAGGACTTCAACATATAAATTGAGGACACAATTCAATCCATAGCAACTATGTATCGGTTGTTTTTCTGAGGAAGGACTGGAGGAAGTGGAGTTCAGCTTTGTATCTTTTTAATGGAAGTCAGAACAGCAAGGTGGATCTGAAGACATCAGTGGTATGATAGAGGAAACCAGTCCATAGAAGGTGGCTGTTCAGCTCTCTACAGTGGGGAGGGCCTGGGGAAAAGATGTCGGTTACCTATGGAGCCAGTCATATCTATGGTCGTTAACACAGTCCGGTAATCAGCAGGACTGATTTCATTCTCTCATTCTAGGATGTCACCAAAAATAAAATGCAGAGTGTAGAAGATCCTGAGTTTACTCTATAATGACACTCCGGGGTGGCATTCCTTTTTGGGGGATGACTGTGTGGCTGCCCATAGATAAATGGCCACTAATAAATTGTTACGTCCATGGGAGCCCCCTAAAAGACTCCACGACTAAGCACGGGGCTGAGGAATTCGAAATGCTGGAAGAGGCAACTTTAAATAGACTTCAAATGAGCTAGATTGACCTAATAATAAAATATAAGTGATTATCACTATGTAATTAACGTTCCTATTGGCCTCATCCACTGCAGGCAGACTTAAACTTTCATTTGACTCAAAGAGATTTTTAAATTTCAAAGTGATTTTATTTGCATCCTGAGTGTCATGCACCAATTAATTCCAATGGTATAAAGCAGCTTATATTTTATTTTGTAAATCAAGGGAAACCATTAATAGTTTTAAGTAGGAGAATGTATGGTCAACTTTTCAAGACTCCCAGTACTCCTAGTGCCCCCAATTTCAGAATATATTTCTGCCTACTTTGAAACATATTTAAATATGTACTAAGGGGGGTGCCTGGGTGGCTCAGTCAGTTAAGCGTCTGCCTTCGGCTCAGGTCATGATCCCAGGGTCCTGGGATCGAGTCCCACATCGGGCTCCCGGCTCAGCGGTGAGCCTGCTTCTCCCTCTCCTGCTCCCCCTTCTTGTGTTCCCTCTCTCACTGTATCTCTCTCTGTCAAATAAATAAAATCTTTAAAAAAAAAATATGTACTAAGGAAGTATATAATATACTATAGTATGAATAACTCACACAATATCTTATAAAATACATCATTGTAAGTAAGCATATTAACATATTTGTATGTAGGTAATGCGTGTATATCTCAATCCAATCACCATTACAACTATTTCTTATACCAAGCATTGACACATAAAACCATTTTTGAACTGTGGCATAACAGTTGGTTATTCCATACCCAGAGTATTCAAACATAGTGTGAATATCGTATCAAAATGAATCACTTCACAACTATCTAAGTCAAATCATAGTCCTCTAACCACCTGCTCATATGATAAAATCTGTAACTTGAATAAGAAAGACAATATGGAGAATTTGCTTAGAGCATTGCCATTTGTAAGAATAAATGGTCACTATGCAAATATAGAGTGATAGGTATCTCCCCCTTTCCGAAAGTTTGCGTTGGGCCGCTTCAATTTTACAAAAGACCTGCTTTAGTACTTGCTTTTGCTGATTGAAAGAAACCCAAAAAAGATTTTCACTTTTATGAAAAGAGCCATTACTGTACTAAGGTAGGTCTTTTGTGAAAGTGAAGTGACCTAACACTTCAGAAAGTGGGGGATGCTCTGGCTTTTTGCCACTTTGGTTCATGAAAGGTTTTACAGGTGTGCTGTACTTTTTGGATAATAGGGAAACCTGTATTGTTTGTAAAGTCACACCTCGTTTTACTTAAAACTTGTTCTGATTTTATACTAGATGATAAAACTATAATTTACAAGTTTCTTCTCAATTCTTATAATCAGATATTAAAATAATTTTCTTTTCTTTTAAAGAAAGCAATTGCTTTAGTTTTACTTGTGAAGATTTTGTCAGGAAGATGTTTTGATATATAGTTAAGATTTTTTCTGAGTGCTAATAACATTTAAGAAAATGCAAAATACTAATTCCAGTGAATTCCAAGTATCTTTGTCGTCCATATGAAGAGAAATTAAAACTATTAATAACAAATAACCCATTGAAGTACATATTTTTTTTCCTTTATTGATGCTTTGAAGCATCAAAATGCATCAAATCATACATAGGCATATGATCAAATATTCCTTAAACTTGAAACAAAGCCTGTAGAATAAAAGTACTTTTTGTAGTTTTAAAAGGTGGTTGCTTTTTTGGGGGGTGCCTGGGTAGATCAGTCGGTTAAGTGTCTGCCTTCAGCTCAGATCATGATCCCAGGGTTCTGGGATCGAGCCTCACATCAGGCTCCCTGCTCAGTGGGGAATCTGCTTCTCCCTTTTTCTCTGCCCCTGCCTGTGCTCTCTTTCTCTCAAATAAATAAATAAAATCTTAAAAAAAAGAAAAAGAGGTGGTTGCTTTTAAATTACATTCTAAAGAGGCAAACCAAATGAATGCAAGCTTAATTCAGTCTTAATACCAGATATAAAGAATATGCCTCATTACAGTTTATTGGTTTAGAATTTTAGCATTATTTTTGAGGAAACAATGAAGTAAAACTTGAAAAAGAAATAAGTTCCAAATCACATCATTGTTAATAGAATATATAATTGAATATGTAATTAAAACATGCATTTTAAGTAGAAATCTCTTATTTTGTAATTAGTAACATGTTATATGCATTATAAAAATACAGGCTTACAAATGTATAAATTAACATAAATTTTTATAATTGTATTCTATAGAAATTCAGTATTTTATGCACTACAAAAGGATTGGCCAAAATTACATTCATTTTGCATATATTTTTTTAAGATTTTATTTATTTATTTGACAGAGAGAGAGATAGCGAGAGCAAGAACACAAGCAGGGGGAGTGGGAGAGGGAGAAGCAGGCTTTTCCACTGAGCAGGGAGCCCAATGCAGAGCTCAATCCCAGGACCCCGGTATCGTGACCTGAGATGAAGGCAGACACTTAAGGACTGAGCCACCTAGGCGCCCCTTGCATACCTTAATTGTGAATTTATTAATGTGTTTCTTGCAGATCATCCTTGTTAAATAATGAAAATCTCTGCCTGAGAATATCCTGCAACTTATACAGCAGATTCCAAGTTATCACAACACAGGCTGTTGCTTGGGAAAAACAGTGCTCTCTTTCCATAAAAAACAAGGGGTGAAAATTGGGAGAGGAAAATGCAGACCACTTTTGTCTTTGAGCTGAAAAGATTAATCATTTCATGGGACTAGCACTAAGTAGTACATATTAAATGTTCAACAAATGTTGAATAGTGTCTGATTAATAGTAAAAATATTTCCATAACTTATTTACATAGAATATCATCTTTTTATGTATGCATTATAGGTTGCAGTAAGGCATGATTCAAAATGAAAACTTTGAAAAATTTAATACTTTTTATTTTTATGTATTTAAATTTCAAAATTTTAGAGGTGAAAAGAATTACAGAAATCATAATGCCTTTATTCTAAAAATAAAGAAACAAAGTCTTCAAATATAAATTGGCATGTCAGAATCACTCAGCTACTTAAGGACAGTCCCCAAACTTGAAGCTGTTTCCTGATCATTTTCTATTCTTCATTCTTTTCACAGTTCTTTTACTGCTCTTTGGAGTTTTAGACTGTTTCATCAAATTACTTCTTCTCTTCAGTTCATTCCCCAATTTCCTCTAAACTTTCATTACTGTTATGAATTTCAGGTTTTTAGACTTGATTGTTTTTCATTATTCATTTCAAAATTACCCTCTGGAGTATCACAGAAGATGGTGGAACAGGAAGCTCCCAGAAATGGTCCTGCCACTAAAACAACTATTGAAGATTTTGACAAGAAATTGTCAAAATCAACTATTTCAGGCCTCTGGATTCCAATCAAACAATTGTAGTGTCCAAGAGAATGCTTGATGAATAAAAAGGCTGATAAAGTGTAAGGAATTTTGTCATTTCACATAGTAGCTGCCATTCCTATCACCAAGGTCCAGGGTGGGTATCTACTGCGTGAATGGCACCACACATTCCTGGTGTGGCTTGCTGCTGAGTATTGACAATATGCACGTTATTCTATAGACAGCAGAAGTAGCATGTTAATTTGCCTGTTGGTTCGCTGGGGGATTGGTGCATAGGTTGGCTCAAGTGGCTTCCTAGATAGCATTTGTAAAAATAATTTAAAGAAATAGAAAACATCTTGCTTTTTTCTGACTGTATGGATAAGAGAACAAAGATTTCAGTGATCACACATGATAAAAAAATACAGTCTTGGGGGGGGAAAAAAAAGCTTGAAAAAGTTGCTAAACAAATGGACCCCTGCAGCCCTCAATAAGTAACAGTAATCTCAGGGAAGAGAGGAAAATGTGATTTACAGACTTACCATATTACAATATAAAAAATATCCTGTTCTAAACAGAAAATTAAAAAAATAGCAAAAGAAACGTGAAAATATATCCCATTCATAGGAAGAACAAAATGTCAGAAATCTCTGAAGAAGTCCAGACATTAGATTTACTAGATGAAGACTTTAAATTAACTACTTGAAATATGCTCAAAGAGCTGAAGGAAACCATGAAGAAAGAAACAGAAGGAAATCAGGAGAATGATGTATGAAAAAGTAAGGAATATCAGTAAGAGAATTTGTAGAAAGAAACAAATAGAACTTCTGTAGTCGAAAAGTAAAATAGCTGAAAGGAAAAATTTCCACAATCTTGTCTTGAATCACCAGAGAAGTTCAATAGACGATTTTCACAGGAATAAAAAAGGAATAGCAAATTTGAAGATAGGGCAATTGAAATCTCCTAGACTTGGAAGGAAAAATAAGAAAGAATGAAGAAAAATGGTCACGGTTTAAGCCACCACCAGACACACCAAAATAGGCATTATGAGCATTGCCGAAAGAGAAGAGAGAGGGACAAAGGGGCAGAAAATATGTGTAGAGAATTAATGGTCAAAAACTTCCCACATTTGTTGAAATCATGAATGTACATATCCAAGAATCTGAATGACCTGCAAGCAAGTTATTCTAAGAGAGATCTACACCAAGATGCATTGTAATCCAATTGTCAAAAGACAAAGAGAAAAAATCTTGGAAAAAGCAAGAAAGAAGTGACTCATTATGTATAGGGATTTTCATCAGCTGATTTCTCATCAGAGTGTGGCGGTAGTGGGGTGGCATATTTAAAGTGCTCAGGTGATATACATTAAAATGCCTGTAAAATAAGAATTCCGTATGGGGCACCTGGGTGGTTCAGTCAGTTAAGCATCTGACTCTTGGTTTCAGCTCAGGTCGTGGGTCACGGGATCAAGCCCCAGGACGGACTTTGTGCTCCATGGGAAGTCTGCTTGAAGAGTCTCTCCCTCTGCCCCTCCCACACATGTGCCTGCTCTGTCTGTGTCTCTCTAAAATAAATAAATAAATCTTTAAAAATAAAATAAGAATTCTATGAGGCAAAACTATTCAAAAATGAAGAGGAAACTAAGACACAGATTAAACAAAAGCTGTAGTACATTGGTAATAGTACACCTGCCCTATATAAATGATAAAGGGAGTCCTTCAGGCTGAACAAAGGGACCCTAGATAGTAACTTGTAGCCATGCAAAGAAACGAAAATCACTGGTAAAGATAACTATGAAGATAAATATAAAAGGTACAATTATTATATTTTTGGTTTGTAACTCTTTTTTTTGTTTCTTAAATTCTTTAAAGGACAAATTTATGAAACAATAAATATAAATCTATGTTAACAGCTATACAATGTATAAGTATGTATTTGTGACAATAACAGCATAAAGCAGTGGAGGAAAGAGCCGATAGAGGTACAGTTAATATATGATATTGAAACTACTTTGGTATTGATTCAAACTTTATTGTAGAAATTTAGAACATTAACTGTAATCACCATTATAATCAACATATGGGAATGAGAAGGGAATCAATATAATTCACAATGCACAAATTCACAAGTGCACAAAAAATGCACTGTACACAAAAGAAAACAGTAGTGGAGGAAATGAAAGACAAAAAGGGTATAATTTATACAGAAACCAAACAGCAAAATAGCAGAAGTCCTTCCTTATCTGTAATTATTTTAAAAGAAAGCAGACTAAACTTTCAAGTCAAAGGCAAAGATTGGTAAAATGAATTTAAAAACCATGGTCAGCTCTATATTGCTTATAAGAGACTCACTGTAGATTAAAAAACACAAATAGGTTGAAAGTGAAAGGATGGAAAAAATGTTCCATGTAAATAGTAACCAAGAGAGAGCTGGGATGGCTCTACCAACGTTAGACAATATAGACTTTATGTCAAAATGTGTTATAGGAGATAAGGAATGGTGTTATATACTGATGAAAGTGTCAATTCTTCAAAATGATATAACAATTATAATCAAAATGATATAACAATTATAAACATCTATACAACAAACAATAGAATCCCAACATACATGAAACAAACATTGACAGAATTGAAGAAAGAAGCAGTTTTAAAATATATGTCTGTAGTACTGTTGGAGATGATACAGTAATACAATTGGAGGCTATATATTAGTTGAAGACGTCATACCTCAATGGGATGAAGTTAAAATCAATAAAAGAAGGAAAACTGTAAATTCACAAATACATGGAAATTAAACAATACACTCTTAAACAACCAATAGGTTAGAAGAAACCACTAATAAAATTTGAAAATACTTTGATATGGGTAAAAACTAAAACACAACATACCTAATAAATGCCTTTTGTCATGTAAAGGAAGTCCCCACCCATTCCTGGTTTGGTGAGTGTTTTTATCATGAAAGTATATTGAATTTGCTCAGATGCTTTTTCTACACACCTTTCCATGGAATGAAAAAAAACTCACCTTAGGAAGAAAAAAAATAGTTTATTCCTATAGAGTTTATTCCATAATAGACTTTATAATACATGGAAAAAGCAAAATCTGTCCTTCTATTCCAGGAAAGTGAAGGAAACATTCTCAAGCAAACTACCTTTTTTTCTACTCATATTAGTTGCCCCCTGTTTCCATACACTTAACTTATTATATATTAAAAAGGATGCAGTCTGAACAGAATATGTATAGTGATGTCTAGTGACATAAATGCTTCCCAACAAAACCTAGTGCTATATGAAATGAAGTAGTTCATGATTTCTGTAATTTATTTGGAAATTAATTAACCATAATAAGGCTAATAAAATCAGTAAGAAACAATGATAGAAAAAGTCAATTATTATTTGCAAATGATGTAATTGTATATCTAGAAAACCTAAAGATCTCAACTAAAAAGTGTTTAATTGAGAAGGCTTTTGAGTTCAAAAAGAATACACAGACAGTACTATTCTTGATTGTAATGCAATAAACATTTAGAAAATACAATGAAAGAAAGCTACCATTCACTGTATCAACAGTATAATTAAATACTTCCTATTCACTTATCCATAAAATTATAGTAACTATAAGAGGAAAAATCCTGTAGAATTGCAAGTATTATTAAAATATTTTTGTGAGAGAGAAACCATAACATTTTTGAAAGATGTGGTGAAATTAAAATGGCAAGCAAAGTAATGTGTAAGAAGTGCAAATACTCAGAGATCACTATGCTGTGAGAAGTCCAAGGCCAATGTGGAGAGAGAATGACCTGTAGAAAAGTACTGAGGTGTTGCACATGTGTACATTGACATGTAAATGAACATTTCTTGCACCTTTCAGTCTAGTGAATTTACTAGCAGAATGGTAAAAAGTGAATGTCATGGAAAAGAGTAATTTCATCGTTGAGTTGAGCCTGCAATACTGACCTACAGAATGATGATTTAATACAATGTTTATCTCTTTAAGCCACTAAGTTTTAAGGTAATTCCTTATGTAAAAACAATTAGTTGAAAGAGTTATTATAAGGAAGGGTCTAATTAATTAATTTAATGTCTTACAATACCAATCCAAATATGATATATTATATATAATATATATATACACATCTTGTTTGCTTCAAATATTCAATTATTATAAATAATTAAGAAAATGCACATAATTATAATATTATACTGTAATGTAAATAATGATGAAATGCAAACTAAACCATGAGGGACACTTTTTCACTTCTTTAATTGTCAAGGTGTGTATGTGTGTTTAATGATAATACATACTGTCAACAGGGCCAGGGCAACACACATTTTTTGGTCCAATTTATTAAATTGAAAATCGGTGTTCATTTTGACGGGTCAAATTTCAAATATGAATAAAAACTTTTAATTTGTTACAAACATTGACATATTCTACTTCTAGGTATTTTTTCTAAAAATAATCAATTTGTTACATATCAACTTGTCTCTTGTACACAACTTATGATTTATTTAGAATAAATTATAATAGAGATGGAAATGACAAAGATACCAAAACTGTGAGGTTGATTGTATAAATTATAAGTATTTTATATCTACAGAATATAACACAGTATAATTATTAAAAAGAGGATAAAGAAATATGGATAATGACATAAAGTTATGACTAATACCTTATTGTTGAGAAGTTTAGAAGCCTGCAGATACAACATTTTCCTTGTATGTTTTATGCTACTAAATATGCATATGCTTAAATATGTCTATATATACATACACACGTAGAGATTCATACTCACATATTTAGCATAATTTAGATCTCATTATACAATTATTTGATATGTGTATAAAATATTTCAGTATGGGATTATGGGTAAACTTAATTTTTTTTAATTTTTAATTGAAATGTATTTGACATTCAATTTTATATTAGTTTCAAGCACCCAACACAGTAATTTGAAAATTATATACATTACAAAATTCTCACCAAGATAAATGTAGCTCCTGTCACTATAAAAACTTATTATAATATTATTGACTATATCGTCTCTTTTCAAATTAGTGTTTTTGTTTCTCCAGGTAAATAATGGGTAATTTTTCTTATATACAGTTTTTTTTCTGTTTTTTTTTCCCCAAGTATTATAAAAATTATGGACTGAATAGGTTTCGTATATAAAATTATAAAAGTATTAAAATGTGAAACAGTAACAGGAGATATATATATATATATATATATATATATATGATCTTTGTATAATTTGGTTTTCTTTTATAAAAGTAATTTGACCATATGAATCAGGAGTGTTAAACATTATTATTAATTTTGAACTTTTAATTTCTTTTTGGAGGGGTAAGGAAATATAAAATAAGTGAAAATCTGTAGTGATGAATTTGCACATTACTATATGATATTTATTACACTAAAAAGAGTAATAAAATAAGTTATATGTACTCTACACAGTATGATCTAGTCATTTTAAAATGCTGTCTATCGGGGCGCCTGGGTGGCTCAGTCGTTAAGCATCTGCCTTCAGCTCAGGTCATGATCCTGGGATCCTTGGATCAAGCCCCGCATTCTCACTCCCCCTGCTTGTGTTCCCTCTCTCGCTGTGTCTCTCTCTGTCAAATAAATAAATAAAATCTTTAAAACAAATAAAATAAAATAAAATAAAATAAAATAAAATAAAATAAAATGCTCACTATGGGGTCACCTGGGTGGCTCAGTAGGTTGAGCATCCAGCTCGGTTTTGGCTCAGGTCATGATCTCAGGGTCCTGGGATAGAGCCCTGTATCTGGCTCCAGGCTGTGGGGAGTCGGCTTGAGGATTCTCCATCCCCTCTCCTTCTGCCCCTCCCACTGCCCGCACACACACACACACACACACACACACTCTCTCTCTCTCAAATAAATAAATAAATCTTCAAAAAATAAAATGCTGATTATGAATACAATTTCAGCATTTGTGGAAATTCTGATTGTTACCAGAATATTCAACTGGCATGATTAGTTGATCAGTACCAATATAATACTGGTGATGAAATTTGTTTAGTATACTCCTGATTAAAGCATGAAAAATAAACAAAGATTTTTGAAACCCACAAACATTCATCCATTCATTGCAAAATAGCTCAAAAGAAATGTATCAAAATGCTTCTGATGTGTACTAGTCTGTTTCCTAATTAGATTTTATATTTCTCAAAATCTGTGATATAGTTTTTTGTTCTTGTGACTTTTCCTTTTATAAAACAGCAAAATAGTGTCCTAAAGTATTTGTTTGCAATCCCGCTATTTTTTTTTTTTTTTTAAGATTTTATTTATTTGTATGACAGAGAGAGACACAGTGAGAGAGGGAACACAAGCAGGGGAAGTGGGAGAGGGAGAAGCAGGCTTCCCGCCGAGCAGGGAGCCCGATGCGGGGCTCGATCCCAGGACCCTGGGATCATGACCTGAGCCAAAGGCAGACGCTTAACGACTGAGCCACCCAGGTGCCCCTGCAATCCCGGTATTTAAACAATTTTTAGTGGAGTCATTTCTGTTGTATGAAGATCATTTATTTTTAAGATTTTATTTATTTGACAGAGAGAGACACACAGCAAGAGAGGGTACACAAGCGGGGGGAGTGGGAGAGGGAGAAGCAGGCTTCCCGCGGAGCAGGGAGCCCGATGCGGGTCTCGATCCTGGACCAGGACCCTGGGATCATGACCTGTGCTGAAGGCAGACGCTTAACGACTGAGCCACCGGGTACCCCTGGAGATCATTTTTAATTTATGAGCACATGCACACGCGCGCACTCACACACCTCCACACACCCAGAGGTTATTTTATTTGATTCACATGACCCAGGGCTGGATTTAGCTGCTCCATTAATTGATTTCCATAGTTACTTTTTCATGTAATGAAACTTTTGCTTTGACTATAATTCAGTTTGATTTTTGGACTGCATCTACACGTTATTACCATTTGCAGTGTTACACTTCACTGAACTGAATGATTTAATGTGTTTTTCTTTAGTGGCAGAGAGGGACTTACAAACAGGGGAGAGTAGAAAACAAGGAATTCCTTTGAATCTTGCTATTTTCAGTCTTTCAGGGCCTCATATTTTTCAAGCCTTCATCAGGCCACTGTTAGTGTGTGCTCTAAATTTTTTACTTTCTCATTTGCAAATTTCTTTTCTGGCAAAATACTTGCTTTTCTGGAGGTCTTCTCCCAGGGATATTTCAAAATTTAGAAATATGTATGAAATTATGCATTTTATTATAATTCTTCCTCCCATTTTTTTCTCACTTAATAGAAATATAAAACATTTAAAAAAACAAACTCTAATTTCGAAAAAAAGTGTTGTAATTTATATCTCCTGGGTAATGTATGTCTATACCAAATCCTTGTCCTCACAAATGAAGATGGCAGAGAGAGAAAGATGAAAACGAAACAAAGAAACAAAAGCAGAAAAGTTAAAGCTACCACTGCTTCACCTCAACTGATTTAGGGTAGCTTTTCATTAAGCAGATTCAATAATGAATCTTAGTGTAAACCTTGGTGGCCCTAAAGCTGAATAGGGCATGGAAGGGTTGAAGAAGTGAGTAAATGTGTTCTGGAAGCAACAAAGAATAGCTTGGAATTGGGACAATATGCACACAGATGGCTGCGTGGTCCAAACATTGGTCCAATTAAGTAGACTCAAAGCTCAGAACATGATGTGACCAGCAAAATGTATGGCATTGCATCCAATATCATGTTCAGATCTGTTTAATTTGCATCTCAAAGCTCTGGGTACCTAAAATGAAGTATGGATTATATTCATTTTTTAAGATATTATTATTTTTTCCATAAACCAATATTTATAAAAGAAAAGTTTTTAAGTTAAAATTCATCTTTTAATTATTCTTGACATATAGGGGATTTAACTTTATATCATGTAATTATGTTTTGATTCAAAACTAACCAGAAGAATATAATCAGGAATAAAGATGTAAATATCTGAGCCTTGGTGAAATATTATTTCATATTTTCTAGGATATAAGGTCTGTGACAAAAGGATCATTTCTGTTTGTTTTAAAAATGTAGCTCTCACACCAGAAGAGTATCCAGCATATAGTATGTGCCCGATAACTATTGCCAGTAAAGGAAGAAAGATAACATATTGGTTTATTATTTTTATTTTCTCAATGAGTGCATGTTGATTCCAAACTTTACCTAACTCATTTAGGTTATTTTCTATGTACTTAATAAATATTTATTAATAATTACACTATGTACCAGGCACAGTTCTTTTTCAATAACTCCTATTTTCTTGCACTTAATTGTATTCTACTCTATCTTTGCCCCCTTTTCCCAATACTAGAATCAATTTAACACAGTGGTAACTAGCACTGTACCTGGAGCAAGGAGTGGGATTGCTAGGTTCAAATCTCAGCTCTACCACTTATGAGCTTATGACCAAGACTAGTTACACAATTGTTCCCTGCTTCAATGTCCCTAACTTTCAAAATGGAATAATAATTCTAACACATGATTTTTGAGGATTAAATAAATAAAATCTAGTAAAGTATGGAAAACAGTATGTAGCACATAGTTAATGCTCAATGTATGTTAAAATATCACTTGTGATAATCATAATTTACTAAAACCTTTTATTCCTACATATTAATATCCAATGCTTTTGTATGCTTCTTTTTATTTTCTCTTATTTAAGTTTTATGTTGTAAGTTTTCAAATTTTATATCATCTTTGCTCCACTACTTTTATAACTGTGTATCCCTGAAAAATTACTTAACATCTCTAAATTTAATACCCCATCAGTAAAATGAAGATAGTAATGGTACTTCAAATTTACTTGAGGGTTCAATACTAGATAACTTAATACAATATCTAGTGTGTGTTCAATAACTTCTGGCTATTAAAATTATCGTTGTTTTAAAAATTATTGTTTGCTGGGGCGCCTGGGTGGCTCAGTCGTTACACGTCTGCCTTCGGCTCAGGTCATGGTCCCAGGGTCCTGGGATCGAGCCCCGCATCGGGCTCCCTGCTCCATGGGAAGCCTGCTTCTCCCTCTCCCGCTCCCCCTGTTTGCGTTCCCTCTCTCGCTGTGTCTCTCTGTCATATAAATAAATAAAATCTTTAAAAAAAAAAATTATTGTTTGCTAAAAATAAACTCAGGGTTTATGGATAAAAAGTTAATAATCCTCTTCATCTACTACAAGATATATTTCATTTAGTTTTTACTTCACTATCATGTAGCAAAAATTCCCTCCCATAATAATCCATACTTAATCTCCAAACGGTGTTCTCTAACCAATACTCTTCAATTTGTTTCTTTCTCTTGGCATCCCTTCTGAGTATTACCTTACATTTATCTAAATTAAATCTCATCCTGTATTGCTGTTTTCCCATTTCTCACTTTTCATCACTCTGAAACTTTTCTCCACCTTCCACTGGGTTTACAGTTTATTTTGAAAATATATCTGTAGCTTTGATAAATGCATACTCTTCTTTTGTTGATCAAATGCAATGATAGAGTCCTCTCTGAATTCAACTTGACTCGTTTAATTATTACATTCTCTTTCTATATTCTCAATGATTTATTTGTGTAATTTATATTATCAGTAGTAGTAGCAATAATGATGAAAACAGGACCTGAAAGAAAGTGGGCCCTTGAAACTACAAAGATTGGTTTACCGTTCCTTTGTTACATTTCTCTAAGCCCGAATGTCTAAAAATTGGTACCAAAGATTGTTGTGAATATTCTATCTTTCTTGATGAGGGAAAACCAAGACAGCATATTTATAATTATTCCCTTCACCCCCCTGCCAATATGCTGACCTTTAATTAATTTTATTGATTTCTATGAGGGTAGTTTGTGATTTCTATCCAAGGTCCTGTAACAAGAAAATTCTAGAGTCAGAATTCAAATTTGGAATCACACCGGGAGCGAGTTTACACTTTCCCAATGTTATTTGTTCCTTACAATCATATCATACAAATTAGTTTATATTGGCTATATGCCACATAGCAAAGTAATATTTCATATGTAATAATATACCACATGCTGTTAAGTCTAATATTTTTGCAATACTTCCTCCACTGAGAAAATATGAATTTTATCATTCATATAAAATATATATCAACAACTTCTAAAGATTTTCTATCAGACAGCATCATATTAGCATAAATTACATCACGATTCTAGGTTTTGTTTTGTTTTTAAATTTTTCTTTAAAAGCACATGTATATAAGTATTTTGTAGCAATGTATTAAAATATGATTATACAACATGCCTTCAGGGAAAAGAATATATTTTTTTCTTATCTCATTAGAATTATAATATTGTACTCTTAAGAAAATTACTACATGCAAGTTTATGTTTTCATGATAACACAGTAAATCCTTGTTTCTTAAAACCACCGAATTAGAATTTTGATAAATAAAAAAATGGATTATATAAAAACACTTCCTTTAACTGTGCTAATTACAGAGCTTTGTCTTTATGAGAATAAGAGGAATTAGCTAAGAATCTCAGTGTGTTCCTGGGTGTTGCTATTTTAACAAAATGGTGAGCTAAACATCTGGATTATCGAACATTAAATTGATAAGTAAGCAGTACTGGGGAGATAATGTGCTCTGTTGTTCATTTGTATTCCAATTTCCAGAATAAATGAAATTCTAGTAAATATGTATTTAGCTACTATGATGTGACACTTTTTATAGACCAAGTTCAAAACTAAATAATACCTATATCGGTTTATCAAATTTTCATGGAGGGAATAACACTAATGAAATTTTTCCACATAATTTTAAATGATATTATTTTATTATTTTATTAATATTGAGCAATTAAGTAATTGTTTATCAATTGTTATATTTTTAACTTTTTTATTGAAGTGATTAGAAGCATATCTATTTAGAGTTATATCTATATGGTGAAGTGAAATGTTTATGAAGTATCCTGCTCTATCTACAGTCTTGTGTTTATGCCTTTATTTCTATTTGTATATTAGTTTTGTAACAGATATCTCAGCTGAGTAAACTAGAGGTTACAAAGCTGATCTCAGATTCTGTGACACAAAACTTCTGTATGGGAAGGAAGGGCTCTGTCTCTTGTGGAGTCCCAGAAGGACAGCAACTGCCCTGGGTGCTCAAGTCCAGAAGAGTTCTCCCAAGGATAAGATTTATATGCATCCCTCTGTTAAATGGACCGGTACATGTCTTGACTGAAATGTTTCTTTATCCAAGTTAATCGTCCCCCTTTGTGCCTTCTGTGTACTGATTGCCCTTGTAACCTAATCCAAGTCTGTCTGCCTGATGGAGAGCACAGCCAATCACTGAGACATCAGGGATGCAGCAAGGAAAGAGTTTATCTGAGAGGCAGCCAGGAGAGGGAACACAAAGCTCAAAATCTGCCTCCCAGAGTGGGGAGAGAACAGGTTTTTTATAATCATAGGGTTGAGATACATAGTGATGAAATTTAAGACTCTTCATGAGGAAAAATGGAGCAAGCACACTGAGCAAACATATATGCAAGATACATCCCATGTTCATTTGGGGTGGCAACAACACCAAACGAGGCAAGATTCAGCCCCTGACATCAGGCGGTTATCTCAGGACAAGGAGAAGGAGCTATGGGCAGGCTCTGAGAACTGGTATAAACTGTCTGGGTCTTGGACTTATCATCTTGGGTAAAGAATGCAGAGCCTTGCTTATTCATAGGCTGGAACCATATTAGTTGACCTTGAGTTCAGGCTTCTGTAGATACAGCTGGTAAGTTTATTAGTGGGGTCTGAAAAGACACAATGGCTAATTAGGGGAAAACGGTTCTCTGAAAAAGAAGTTTTAAACTTTCTGGTAGTTTCAACCTCATTAAATCTATGGGGCATGGTTTCACCTTTGTTACATTTTTCCTTATAAACTTTTAAGTCACCGACTTGTGCTTCTAACTTGGTCACTAGTTATCTCTTTATTTTTTTTTAGGATTTTATTTATTTTATTTATTTGACAGAGAGAGAGAGAGACAGTAAGAGAGGGAATGCAAGCAGGGGGAGTGGGAGAGGGAGAAGCAGGTTTCCCGCCGAGCGGGGAGCCAGATGCGGGGAGCCAGATGCGGGGCTCGATCCCAGGACCCTGGGATCATGACCTGAGTCCAAGGCAGATGCTTAACGACTGAGCCACCCAGGCGCCCCTAGTTATCTCTTTAATATATGACCCCTCAATCAAACAAGCCTATCAGGGAGCCCCTTGGTATGGTGACATACTATATGACAGCAGTGCCAGGCCCTCAAGTGTGGCTTGAGAAAATCCAAATATGCTGCTGCACCAGGCAGCTCTGGTTGTTGTGTGTTGGAGCAATTTATTTTTTCTGAGGCATATGCAAATATAAAAGAGATCATTTGTATTATTTACATCAAAAGCTAGGGTAGCAATGAAGAAAAGAAGCCAGTGAGTAATATGATGAGTCAGCTGTACCAGATCTTTGCATTATTTTCTTTCCTCATTGCTATTCTTTCCATCCATGCTTTCTTCCCAAAGAAATTCCTTCAGTTGCAGCATTAATGCTGTAAAATGTTAGTTTAGTATCTTGACAAATATATATTTGCATTAAAAAATTTCTATTAATAGTAAAAACCTATAGAGTTTTTTTGCATTATTCCTTTAGTTTCTTTTAATTGTTTGCTAAATATTATGCAGCCAAAACAAAATCATTCTTGTTGACAATGCTATATGAAATATAACATTGAAATATAGCTTCAATTCTAAATAAATTAGATTATAAAGATTAAAGGGGCACTTGGGTGGCTGGGTCAGTTATATTTTATATTTTATATATTTATATTTATATATTATATTTATATTTTACTTTTAATAGAGAAATATAGTCTCAAAAATAATTACTTAAAATATAAAGAGATGTTATCTGATAAGATAAATTATGTATTTTCTATCACAAATTTGTAATAGAAAACTCAGACTTAAATATAAAAATAGTGACATTTGACAATTAACATTTGCTTGTTACAAAGAAATAAATAGTGTCAGAGACTGGAATTCATCAGTATTGTGAGTTTGACCCACTCTTTTATCTACTTAACCAAAAAAATACATGTTTTACTTGCTTGTCATGTGATGCTATAATAAGTAGTTTTACTATTTAAGAATCACTAAAAATCTTTTTGGATTTACTTGAGTAGCTTCTTTCAAAAAGAAATATATTTAACTTTTTTAGTCAGTACTGTTTACAAAATTTGCTCAAATGAGCAGGATGAAAATATAGTACCTTAGTAAAATCTCCAAAAAAATTGAGAAACTTACTGAAAATATCAAATTGACATAAAAGACTGAGATTTTTGCATGAAAAAAGCCACAAAATGTAGATTTTGACATTATCCTGAATCCCTTTTCTCAAATAATGTGCCTTAGCAATTATGAGATTTATACATATAGAATTTCAATTAAAGCCATGCAAGTTCTAATTTACATAAACACATTTCAGTTTGTGTAATTTAAGTCTAGTACATCAATTTTAGCAGTCAATGTATAGAGTATCTATTCAAACTTACTGGGTAAAGTGCATCATTGTTCACTTCTCTTCTTTGTTTTGATGATAAAGATAAATGACCCTAAATCTGAGTTCTTAGGCATTAAGACAGTGTTTGATTTGCTGGAGAGCTTCTAATTGTACTGTATTTACATAGGATTTGTAAGGACCTGTAGTTTCCAGGTAGTGATATTGTTTAAAATTATGCCAAAAGTCCCTAAGAGACTTTAAAGAGACATATTTAAAGTAGTTTAAACTACATTCATATGCAGAGAAGATGGATTCCTAGCTTTGTAAGTGATACAAAACCATCATTGTATGGCAACTATCATAAGCCTGTAAAAATCCTTAAATTTATGGCTTTTGGGGGGATAGGTGAAAATAAATGAGGACAATCTGTTTTTCTTAAATTCTAGACCTCTCCAGAATGATAGACTGTAAGTAAATGTCATTCATCCTCTCAGTTAATACTTTGTAAACTCCCTTTCTCTTAAGCATGATTGGGAAGTAGGAAGTAAAGGCAAGCAAATACTGTGGGTTTTTTTCAGAAAAGGAAAAGAGATTTCTGTTTTTCAATGAAACACTGCACCCCACAAGTTAAAAAGGCAAGGAAGACTATTGCAATAGGGGGAAAGACTGAACTCCTCCCTGCTGAACCGAAAGACAGAGTTACGAGTTACGAAGCACCACAATGAGCAAACTGAAAGGCACTGAAGGGCAATAGGGTGAAGAAGATGGTGGTCAACTTGAGGAGGCCAAGTGTGTCAGCTCCGCGGTGCTAACTGGATTTAGACTCACACCCTCTCAAAGAGACTGTGATAAGAACACTATATTCCTCGATGATTACATTTCAAGGGGATGGCCTTGAGATAGGCGTTCCTGGGTGGTATAACCGACTAGAGGCCTGGAGGAGATTTACATCTCAAAGGGGCCAGAGAAGGAATTTACAATAGCAAATCTTCAAAGGAAATGCTCTAAGAAGAGAAAGGTCAGAGCCCTATAATCCCGGCAGGTTTTGTCTCAAGTTTAGTTAAACTCAGGCTGTCTCTGTCTGATGTAGGTCCCTCTGATTTCTTAGCAAGAAAGTGGTAGCAGAGTTGACAAGGGTTCCTTAGAAGGTTTCCCTTCTTGTAAGCATTTCTGCTAAGCATTTTGGTGGTTAAAGACACATTTGAATTAAAATGTTCCCTATTAAAATGTAAATTATCTCTTGGAAATCAGGCTTGTTCACAGATTAGTACTGTGAATGACTTACATGGGATAATCAGATTGCTTTCCTTCTGGCTGAGAGATGTGTCCTGAAAATTAGTATTTTGATTGGATGTTAAAAAGAGAGAAAGAAATGATCATTGTTCTACATGATAAACTTGGACAAGATAGACCCAGTAGGATGCTACTATCCGGATCTAGGAATTTACATTTGGGCAGGACAAACTTGACTCACTTTTACATTTTGTTTTATACTTTAAGAGTAGCAATTGTCATCGTTATTAGAGAAATCCATTCTTTTGTTATTTACGAAAGCTTCAATCAAGTTTAAAAATACAGTGGTAGCTTACAAATTCACCCATATGTAAATGGGAACAATTTTCATGTATTTTATTTTTTTTCTTTTTTAAATTTTATTTTATCATGTTATGTGAATCACCATACATTACATCATTACTTGTTTGTTTTTTTTTTAAAGATTTATTTATTTATTTGAGAGAGAGAATGAGAGAGAGAGAGAGCACATGAGAGGGGGGAAGGTCAGAGGGAGAAGCAGGCTCCCCGCCGAGCAGGGAGCCCGATGCGGGACTCGATCCCGGGACTCCAGGACCATGACCTGAGCCGAAGGCAGTCACTTAACCAACTGAGCCACCCAGGCGCCCACATCATTAGTTTTTGATGTAGTGTTCCATGATTCATTGTTTGCGTATAACACCCAGTGCTCCATGCAGTACGTGCCCTCTTTAATACCCATCACCAGGCTAACCCAACCCCCCACTCCCCTCCCCTCTAGAACCCGCAGTTTGTTTCTCAGAGTCCATAGTCTCTCATGGTTCCTCTCCCCCTCCGATCCCCGTCTCTTCATTTTTCCCTTCCTACTATCTTCTTCTTTTTTTAAACATATAATGTATTATTTGTTTCAGAGGTACAGGTCTGTGATTCAACATTCTTGCACACTTCACAGCACTCACCATAGCACATACCCTCCCCAGTGTCTATCCCCCAGCCACCCCATCCCTCCCATCCCCCATCACTCCAGCAACCCTCAGTTTGTTTCCTAAGAATTCCTTGTATCAGTGAGATTATATGATACATGTCTTCTATATTAATTATTTTGTTTAGTGTTCTGAACCTGAAAAATGAGCAGAATCCAATAGATCACATTTAAATAACTAAAGCGTGTTAAAGGGATATAAAACCTTCAAAGTAGTATTTCAATGACTAGGCAACTTTTTATAAAGGGCCAGAGAATAAATATTTTAGGCTTATGATACCATAAGATTTCTGTAACAACTACTCATCTGCCTATATAACTGAAATCAGCCAAAGATAATTTGGTAATAAATGAACATAGCTGTGTTTCAGTACAACTTTATTTACAAAAACAACTGGTGGGTCTGATTTGGTGCATGGGCATCATTTGCCAAGCCCAGGACTATGGGAGCATTTACTGAGGTGAAGAAGGCTCTTATATACTCAACTCTTTTATAACCTACCTGAGTTAATGCTCTAGTTGCAAACATATGGTGATTTGCATGGTGTAAAAAAACAGGAGGCTAAGGGCTAAGAATTTGTCGGTAAACTTGAAAGTGACAAGAAAAAGAAAGGCTCTCTAGACAGAAATGTCTTTAGAGTTGAAAAGGGCAATTCATTAGCTGATTAGAGCTTGACTGGCTTGAGAATAGCCGACTCCCTTTTTTGTGATTTTCTGTTCATCAATCTTGAGAAGCTTTTGACCTGTGCATTAGAAGGGAGATTCCCAGGCTCACGGCTGACACCACTTACTAAACCTGATGCTTTTCCAATTGTAAATGAATAAATTGGTATTCCAGTATAAACAAAGGTATCCTGTGATTTTGAGTAGCTCAGTTAATCCCCAATAGCTTAATTAATTCTGGATGAATTGTTAAATTTGTTTCTGAATTTGCATAGCTGAGACCCAGTCTTCTGAAGCTATGAAGAGCTGCCAAAATGAACAGCCAACGTTCAATTCCCCATCTTTCACATCTATTTTCTGCAACATAATAGGGAGACTCTAACTCTGTAAAACTTCATAGTGTAGGCTAATGCTCTGGATCCCAGTTTCAGATTTATCAGTTAATAGCACTGTGTTATGGCAAACAGCAATCTCCTTTACCTGAATTGTTTTAATTGGGCAAAAAATACTAAAATCTTTTTCAGTCTGAAATACTCAAAAATCTATCTTATACTGCATGGAGGGAATAGTTAATTCATTTAGCTCTGTCTGACTGAGTGTAATCTGAAAAATAGTGAAAAAAATTCAATTTATTAAAGACAGAGCAAATAATGTGCCATTTGATTGACTCTAACATTAACATCCTGGGGTTTCCTTGAGATAAGTTGAAGGAATGAACACAGGTTAACATTCTTTCCTTATATCCATAATAGCTTTTTAACACACCACTGAACACACTGTTAACATACAGGAAATAGGCAGTGATTAGCTGATTGCTTTGCCCTGACTGACAAATGAGGATTCATAGCAAACTCTTCATGTTAGATTCTTTCCTTCGTATGTCTATGCAATTTCTCCTCCAAATTTACTGCATTGAATTCCATTTGTAAGTGATCACACTGAAAGTTTTAAAGCTTATTGGAGATAGTAAATTTATTCAGTATTTCATGTATTCAGTAATTTAGGCATTTAGAGAATAATATCAAATTTTCTCAAATCACACATGGTGTTTATATCACAAATTGTACAGGAAAATATATTTGATTACCTCAATATTTAATTATACTTTTCATGATTTTTAAAGGTAGGAGAGTGATTATCATTATGTTCAATAGCCTTTTTCTTAAGCATGCATATTAAGTACAACATAAAAGACGCTTAGTTTGTATGTAAGAGTAGAACTAATATAGAGCCTAAATTGCCTTGTAGGTCATGAGCCTGAGTTTTTCTTCTCATGCCTAAGTAATATCTATGAAAATTAAACCAATACAATTTATATAAGCAGTGCCTTTTTCAAAGTGATCATAATTCCTAAACATGGTAAAATGGGACTTATCTTAAGCTACAAATACTTCAATAGCTTTCCACTAGTAGTAACAGGTGCGGCATATCCAGAATTTACTAAAGACCAGGCACAGTGATAAGTATTTTGAAATATCGTATCTTATCTTCACAGTATTCTTAAGAGTTATATACCATCTTTATTGTAAAGATGGAAAAATTGAGACTCACAGAGTTTAAATAACTTGTCAAATGTCTTCTAAAGAGTTTGCATTTAGAAATCAAACTGAGGTAAGCATCCCAGTGGTGTCTCAAATGTGAGTCTTGATGATATTGTCTCTACCCTTGAAGTTTTCCAAATTATGTTAAAATTAACTTGATTACTTTGGGTGACCACCCAGTTCTCTCTGCTGGATACAATTTTTGTTAGGTCAAATTTCAAAGGGAAACTGTTATTCATTAGAAAGAATTATTTTCCAAGTTGCTAGTGTTATACATATCACTGAGTGAATAGGCTTATTCTTCACATATTTCAGTTTAAAATTCAACTGTATATAATTTATTTGAAAGAAAGAAATTAAAGAAAATTAAACAAAAAAGTTGAATGGTAATTGCACTACATTTATAAGATCACAGAGGGAAAATCAAAATCATGAATTAAAAAAAATGTGACTTACAATTGTTAACATGTAAAATGTCTTGAAGTATTATCAAAATACAGTCCTGTCTATAATGCTGTGTTGTCTTTATTACAGAGCTATAAAGAGATTAAGAAATGAAATTCCAATTTTGCACAAGAACTTTTGCTTCATTGTTGTACAGAAAATCTTTTTTTTTTTTTTTAAGATTTTATTTATTTATTTGACAGAGAGACACAGCGAGAGAGGGAACACAAGCAGGGGGACTGGGAGAGGGAGAGGCAGGCTTTCTGCTGAGCAGGGACCCGATGTGGGGCTTGATCCCAGGACCCTAGGACCATGACCTAAGCTGAAGGCAGATGCTTAACGACTGAGCCACCCAGGCGTCCCCAGAAAATCTTATTGAAGTCTTTTTTTAAAATATCTTCCCATAACTTTTAAATCCCTCCAATGGCATAGGAAGATATGATGTTTTTGTTTTAACTAACTGCTAAATACTTTATTTATGCTTTTGATTTTAAGTCCTTCTGGTTTCTTTCAGAACTTATGGCAGAAATAATTCTATTCTCACTTGTATTCTTAGAATTTTCCTGTCTAGCAGCTCTTTTTCTTCAGGATAAACTTAGGAATTTTTTATTCTATTCTATTCTATTTCTTATCAGATTCTTCTCTCCCAATTTAGAACTCTCCTTTTTTTTTTTTCTTCCTCACCTCTGTCCAGTGTATTAAAGGTATCTTGATAATACATGCAATGCTACCTCTGTTTTTTTTTTTTTTTTAATAACACCTAAACACTCTTATACTCTAGGCTTTTGCAAGGCACATGGCTGATTTGGAAGCATGAATTGGCAGGACAAGTTTGTGTAGATGAGGCTTTATTTACTAATGGAGAATGAAAGTATATATGTGAATTTACATTCTTTTTAAAGGAATATAAGAATTTCTGTTGCTTCATATTCTTCGAACACATCACTAGAATTTATAATTTATGCCAGTCTGAAAGTTTTGGCTTAAATTTGCATCTATCTCCCTGATTACACATATTGTTAAATACCTTTTCAGATTTTCCTTAGCCATATGGATTAACTAATTCATAGAATATTTGTTCAAGTCTTCGGTTGGTGGTTCTTTGGAATTGTCTTTTACTTATTTATTTTTAGGAGATATTTATTAATTGTCTATATGAGATCTTTGTTAGTTTTGTGGATGGCAAGTATCTTTTCCTGCTTGGTGGGTTGCATTTTTGGTCTCTTAAAAGTACATTTTGAGGAATAGGTGATATAAATTATGATGTGGTTAAACTTATAAATCATTTCCATTGTGATAAGTTTGTTGTTGTTGTTTGTTTTGTGCTTTAAAAAATCTTTCTCTGCCCTAGGACTATGAATATACTCTTCTATATTATCAGGCATTCTTGCAGTAACGAAATTTAATGTTAAACTTTAACACTTACATTTAAACACCTTCTTTGCTCTCCTTTCCTTCATGCGTCTTTGAGCTCTCATCTAGAAGCTTTTTCTTTCTGCCAGAAGAATATCCCTCAGAGTTTACCTTAAGACAAGTTTACTAGAGATAAACTTTCTTACTCTTTTTAAAAATATATTTATTTTCATTTTTATTTGTATTTATAAAATTCTAAGATTGATTTTATTTTATTTCATCACTTAGAAGATATCATCCCACTAGCTTCTTGTTCCTATTTTTGCTAGTGAAATCAGTTACTTTTCTGGGTCCACTTGCTGTGAAGGCAATCTATATTTTCTTATTTGCAAAATTTTAAGAATTTTCTTTCTTTTTAATTTTTTTTTTGAATTTCACTACTAAGCGTCTAGGTGTAGATTACTGTAGTTTTTCTTTTGCTTTGCTAGACATTTGATGATCTTTAATCTATTGATTGGCGTCTTTCAACATTTACGGAAAATTCTCAGCTACTATTTCTTCAAATATTACTTCTGTTTCAGTTTCTTTGTTTTCTCCTTCTGGGGGTTCCACATAAACCTATTTTTATTACCCTCACCTGTATTTTCAAATCTTCATCTTTCTACATTTCATTCTGTATTGTTTCTTTTAATCTCTTCCTTAGTTTTAGTAATTATCTTTTCTGTTGTGTCTCATCTGTTCTTCAGCATATCAGTTTAATTCTTAATTTCAGTTATTACATTTTCTACTTATGTAATTTCTATTGGCTCTTTCATGAATTTATAATGTTTAATTTAAGGTCTTTGTCAAATTTTCTAAACTGATTTTATTTTCATAAACAGTAAATTTTATAATCCTGGTGGGTTTATTATTATTGTATGCTCTTTCTGTTTATTCTCATCACGCTGTCTTCTATCTGTGTATATCATGTTATCCTTGACTGTTTGCTGGGCATTTTATTTTAAGACTTGTTTATAATAATGATTAGATGACTAGGATGATATTATCTTACTATAGAAGGGAAGATTTTATATTTTAAGAGACACTAGATAAAATGAGCTGCAGTCCATACTATTCACTTGCAGAGTGAGGCATCTTAAAGTCTTAGCACAGAGAGGGTGGTAGTCCATTATTGCACCTATCCCCGTATGCCTGGAGGAACAAAAAGCCACCAAAGGGCATTTAAGCCTCAGTCATCTTTTCAAATTGGAAAAATTCCCAAAGCACTGTGTGAGTCAAGGTGCAATCTTATGTCTCTAAGTTACAGTTCTCTTCAAGATATAGATTGGGCAGTTCTTCACTGTCTTGTTACCTATTTCATGAGGTAAGAATGGAAAAGAAAACGTCTTTCATATAATCTTTTAAAAATATTATTTGTACTTATTCCAGGTTTGTTTGTTGTTTGTTTGTTGCTATGCTACTTCTTCAGTGGAAGAGTTGGTCCAAATTATCCAATCCATTGCTACCAAAGAAATGTTTCTAGATCTCTTTTTAAATTTATTTTTTTATTTGCAATGCACATTCTGAAATAATCAATCATACAATAGTGTACAGATAAGCAATTAGTATAAAAATTCTAGGCATTTTATCATAGTAAATTAGTGTATATCTTAACATGTCTAAATTAGGTAAGAATTAATATTTATTTTGAGAAATCACCTATTTTTTGACAAAAGATACCATCAGAATTTTCTAGTTAGTTAAGGAGTATGTCATTGAATAAGTGTGGTTTTATTATGAGAATAGTTAATTATTCCATTTAGGATTTCTAAGTGTCCTTTTTGTGATGCATTTCTGACTTAAGTATTTTATTTTATCTGTTTTTAATTAGTAATACTTTTAATGGAGTAGAGAAAGGAAAAACACATGTAATTTGAAAATGTTATGATAAAATTTCTTCTATGTTTTATTCCTATAATAGTATTTATAAGAATAATTAGGGCAATAAGATTATGAAATGAGTATTCAAATATTCAACATAAGTCTGTACTTAGGAACTTCAAAAGAACAGAATCCTATTTATGATAAATTACATTTTTCTGATGATTTTAAGAGAATTGATGTTTAATCATAGTTACTAAAGTCATCTTCTTTTTAATTGGTGTTTCACAAATATTCATATAATTTTATTCCTTTTTTGTACTATTTTTAGAACACATACTATTTTTTCCCATGTTCCTATTACTATTTCTATCACCTAGTTGCTGTTGGAATAAATGCTTCATAAATACTTACCTGCTGTGGTTGAAGTTGTGCTCAACTGTACTTGTCTCTCTGGCTTTGAATTCTGCTAGAAGAGACTTAACAATTTTTCATTACGTTGAAAACAAGCTCTTAATATTCCTCTAAGGCAAGTTGTGAAAATGAGAAAGTGCAGAAAGGGTTCCACAGGGAGATATTATTTTACTTGCCTCTTCCCTTTCCCAAGTAATCAAAAGAAAAAACTGATCTAGAAATGGCATTAGTAGTCTTCATAACATGAGATTAGAAGAAACACCACAGCTAGAGCTCTGATTTCTTTCCTTGGATACTGAAAAGTCCTGCGGTAGGAGGCAAAGAAGGAGGTCAAAAGAAGTACTGAAGTTTTAAAGAAACTTAATACCATCTGCTATACCTAGCCTATGTGTTTTTATGTTTTTATCTTTGTTCAAGACCTCAACTGACTCTTGATATCATGTGATACATGACCTTACTTAAAGAAGACTTTTCGTATGTGCATTATCATTGGATAGAGGAGGGTACGAAAATGATAGATCTTACTTTCTGCAAAGCAATTGTCTCTACATCACTAGCATAAGATGTGGATAGAATGCCAAAGAATGAACTATGCTATCATTAATGTATATCTATGAAAATGTAGATTAACACTAATTAATAAGAAATTAAATTTTCAATATTTTCCCTGGGAACTCCGTTCTAAAGAGACAACTATGAACACTAAATATACACAAGCACTCAGAGACGACAAACCTGTACTAATAGCTCTTAAAATAAATCTTAAATTGGCTTACAAATTGATCTATAGTTATTGTTTTAGGTTGTTAATGCATTTCTAGAAATAATCACCGTTTCTTTATAAAACATAAATCCGGTATGCTTTATGTGTACTTTCTTCACCATTAAAACATGTTTCGTGAAATTTAGAATATAAGAATAAAAGTGTGAGATTAAATCTTTGTTAATAGCTATCAGAAAGACTAGTAAAGATAAGGATGACAATTTTGTAGATAAAAGACATTTTGCTGGGGGGCGCCTAGGTGGCTCAGTCGGTTAAGCGACTGCCTTCGGCTCAGGTCATGATCCTGGAGTCCCTGGATCGAGTCCCGCATCGGGCTCCCTGCTCGGCGGGGAGTCTGCTTCTCCCTCTGACCCTCCCCCTCTCATGTGCTCTCTCTATGTCATTCTCTCTCTCAAATAAATAAATAAAATCTTTAAAAAAAAAGACATTTTGCTGTTATATTTATTTAAGGAAAAAAAGCACTTGATTTTGAGAAGTAGTAAGTGAACATAATTGGCTTTGTGTATGTAGATATATATGATATATTAGGGAAGAGGAGAAATGTATATGTAGCATGAAATATGCAGGAAAAATTATAAAGAGTTTTCAAAATACATATCATTATTTAATAATACATATTACTGAGATAGTTTTAAAAATAATTTTAAAATGTAATCTCCAAATTAGAGAAAAACTTTTTTACTGTGCAAGTTAATATGCCCTGGGTGAATAGTAGTTCTTATTTCTCATTATGCATCCTCTCAAAAAAGTTACATTTTAGAAAGATATCCCACATTGTTATGCCAAATCTCAGCATTTACTCTAACATGTTCATATTATCTAATTAGCATTGTTAATGTATAACTACTAAAAGCACATCTAATTTGAATGGCCTGAGACCTAATACCAGATGTAGGAGGTTAGTGAAAAGATTCCAAGGTGACTTAGTAGCAATTATATTTCTAAATGTCAGAGTAGCCAATGCTAACATGCTGATTTTAGAACCAGATGTCCCATTATTTCTTACATGATTTTATGAGAAACCAGAAGCTGGAATTCAGAAATGTTAATGAAAACTTATTAATAATCCTTATAATACTCTACATGATGTTATTACTTTTATAATTCTCCCTTTTTCTATAAGTTTGTAATATTTAAAAAAAAGACCTAGGGACGCCTGGGTGGCTCAGTTGGTTAAGTGTCCAACTCTTGACTTCAGCTCAGGTCATGATCTAGGGTTGTGAGATTGAGCTCCACATTAGGCTCCGTCCTCAGTGAGGAGTCTGCTTGAGATTCTCTCTCTTCCTCTCTGCCCCTACCCCCCTCGCTCTCTCTCTCTCTCAAATGAATAAATAAAATCTTTTTAAAAAAAGACCTAAAGAAACACTGTGTCTGCAAATTTCAAATGTTTTCTATGCCTAATTGGCCAAATATATTTTAGTGATTTTATAGAAATAAAGAAAGAAAGAAGAAAGAAAGAAAGAAGAAAGAAAGAAAGAAAAAGTATGAGTATTAAAGAAAAGATTAAGCATATTACCTATGTTCTATTGCTCAAGAATCATTGAAATAAAATGTGAATAGGGATAAATGTCATTAAGGAACATTAGGCTGTCAATACTAACGACTGAGCAAGGTCCTTGTTAACAATTTGTATCATTTCTATAAGTGATGTTATGACAAAAATAATAAATTGGGCCCAGTCTCTCTCATAGGGTTTTTCAATTTCAAAGGCATGCCTACCTCCTTCTTTGACAATGCAAAACACTGCTGCCTTCAGTCATTAAGGTTTTTAGATTTAAACACTAGATCTTATACAACAAGTAAGAGTCAGTTTATTTCATTTATATTCATCAGCTAATGGTGCGGCAGGCAGGGTTCCTGACAACAAAGATCATTTAACATTGCATGTGGGAGATTGTATGTTCAATCCTGGTCTTTCAATACAAAAATTTATGCCATTTTTGGCATGACAATTTGTGATGCTACCAAAAAATAAAGTAACTGTTTACCGAATAGTTGCATTCTATAAAATATATTTGATTGGCATTTCTCTTTCTTCTCAAGATGACATGGGATTCAGAAAGAGAGAAAAAGAAGGTAGAATGGTGAAAGGAAAGGAGAGGGGTTTGCAGAGGAGACAGCAAAGATTGCACCTGATACATATTTATTGCAAATTAAAAGCCACAGCTTTTCTATACTCAATGCCCCCATGAAAAATATCATCAATCACAACGAAGAAACAAAAGACCATCATTGCCCCCCCCCACCCATGGAAATTTCATTTCAGAATATTGATTTGTGATATTCTAACCTGGCTAAGACTGAGCAAAGTCAAAATGTAGTCAGTGTAGAAAAGTTAGTGTCTGTGAATGTGAACTGATGAAGACTAACGGGAAGCTTTCGCATGGATGAAAACCAGTAGGATTATCTAGTCATCTCTCATGACAATCCACAATGACAGACTTATTAATTCCCATAACTGGTAAAGATTGCCTGAAAACACAAAAGGAAAGCCAGATCCAGATTACAAATTATATTTTCTGGTTTGGCATAATTATTAGGAGAAATATGTTAAATAGTTAAAATATTATATTTAACTTTAAAATTTAAGGATCAGGAAGCAACTGTACTGTCCCAACATTGTCTGGCTGATAAAGGCAGCTGACAGCATTTCACTTAATTGCTGTTTGGTTGGTGAACTTCAGTTTTCCCTCTGTCAACTTCCCAAATAAATCTTATCCCTTTACAGTCAATTTATGTTTCCCAGCAGAATGATGCATTTTACCCATTCAGCTATGCTAGCGTTCTCTGAAGCCAGCCAGCAATGATCTCACCTCACCTACAATATAAATCTATCAGTGAATAAACAACATCATTTTTATTTCAATGCCGATGACACACTACATGTCGATTTGGCAGTTAAATAATTTATCTCTCTTTTGGGTGCAATCTGCCAGGCTTATTATAACTCTACTTCTGATATTCATTTCATGTTTCATAGTTCTTTTCCTCACGAGGATGCTTGTCAATCAGTTAAATTGAAATGTCATTCTGACCTTTTATTGGAAACAATTTATTCTTTTTTTCCATTTCATCACAAGCTTTTTTCCATTTTATTCAAACTAAAAGCCTTAATTACTACTATTCAGAGACTTTATACTAATTAACCTTATAAAACTACATGCTCATCAACATTACTGACCCTTTATCTTTCCAGAGGTTATCCAGTTGAGTCTGCCTGAGGATCAGAAACTAAGCATTACAACGGCAACTGTGGGGCAAAGTGCTGTTCTGAGCTGTGCCATTCGGGGGGCACCGAGACCCCCCATCATCTGGCAAAGGAACAATATTATTCTAAATAATTTAGATTTGGAAGACATCAATGTGAGTACATAAATAGATGTTGCTTTATAATTTGTGTGTTTCATGTGATATACTCTAGACTTTGTGAAGTCTGAGCAGCTTAATGAATATCGGATGTAGAGTAGAAGAAGATTATTGGAACATTGTCATATCCACACTAGTGACTGGTAGATGCACTATAGATCGTTTGAAATTATCCAAATCACTTGTGTAGATGTAGTAATCAGGTTATGTAGCCCTGTATTGGTGGGATCATATGAACTTAAACCAATTCTGTCTGATTGTCAGGATTTCTACAATTATCAACAATTAATCTTTATGTATTTGCTATTATGGGTGAGCAACAGCCTAAAGCTTGTGAGGTGTTAGATTGGGTAAAGACAGTTTTTGCTTCAAATACTTCATAGTGTATTAGAAATAATAAACATTAATCAAGCAATAAATGGTTTATTTTTCTAGAATGAAATTGGAATAAATTTCTCCAATCAGGTTCACTCCTAGAGACCCAGAATCTTAAACTTAATTTGAAAGGGTACAGCTTTGAAAATGAAACAGAAACAGGGTATTCATCTGTACCTTTCATGTTATGTGTTCCAAGTGAGGGTTAAAAAGTATACATCATCCTAGATGATGAAAAGACGTAAAAATTGTGTGTTATGGGATGCCCTGGAAATGACGTAGGGCAATCCTTTGTCTTAGTGATTTTGGGATTTTATGATCTCCATGCACATAAATTTCAGTTACTTTTTTATTATTGCTCAAGAAAGCCATCACCTGTTTGTTCATTCTTTGTTGTTTCATAAAGAAATCTCCAAAGAAAGCAGCATAAAGAACTCTAAAACACAGGTCCAAGAGAGTCACTCTTATGTATTACATCTTACTAATATTGTTGTTTAATGTCCTCAAATGATTCAAAACAGAAGCTTTCCAATTTTAATTTTTTTATTTAATAATTTTTTTCCTAAATTTGTTTATATATGTGAAAGTTCTTCAGAGAGTATATGGAGAATAATACTTAATTCTTAAGATATCAAGAACACTGTGCATTAGAATAGCTATAATTTTAGCAGTATTCGACAGTCTTTGAGAGACATGGGTTTGCTTATATGTTGTTATGTCTACATTTTATCTTTTATTTTCTACCTTCATTCCTACTATCAAGTTTTCCATGTTATGTCCAGAGGCCCATGTATTCTATGGTGCTGTGGTTTGAATACATGGCCCATGTATTCTATGGTGCTGTGGTTTGAATACCTCAAAATAAGCTCATTTGAATTGTTTCAGTAAGGAAGGGTATGCTATGAGTAATCTGTGGAAAAATTGTAAAAATGGGCACATTCTTTTGCCTGGATCTTGTGTTATTTTGTTTACTTCCTAACTTCTGACTCTGTTCTAGAAACTTGAAATTTCTAAGAAAATGATTATAGATAAGTTAGGTGTCCAAAATATATGTAAGCATGAGATAAATTCTGACATCAATAAATTGATTTTTATTGGATAAAGTTATTTTGGTTACATTTCATAAATTTCATTTTGAAATTTTGAGAATTTCAAAAACATTTTTAAGATTTAAAAAGTTTTGATTTCATTACAAGTCATATTTAAATAAATTGGACAAGCATTCATAACCTATAGTATACGTATAACTTTCAACATTCCAAATGAAACTGCAGGGATATCTTTGAAAGGGATATTTATTTAATTTTCCAGTATACCACTGGTGTTTTCATTTACATGCATTTACCAATAACTAAGGTGTGAAGTAAAAGTTATAAAATATTACTTGTGTTTTGTTTTATACTTAACCTGTTTAAAGTCTGCTATAAAATAAGGACTTCACCATGGAAATAAATTATTTATCTATATCTATTTATCCATCTGTATGTAGACTTTATTATAGTTAATAAGCTAACTATATAGTTTTTATATATATGTATAACTGCATTAAATATAATAAGCTATTGTATAGTCAGCCATATAGTATTATAATACATATATATTATATTATATAGTTTATTACATGTATGTGTGAATATATATATATATATAGAGAGAGAGAGAGAGAGAGAGAGAAAGAGAAAGTCAGTACTGTCTCTAGTGGACATCTGATATGTCATCTGATTACTCAACATCTTTTGAACAACCCTTCAAATATTTTGGCAGTGCTTTGGTTCTTTGCTTTCCCAAACTAGAAACCACAGTCTGACTTAATTAGCCTTCTTTGCAGTTAGGGAGCAGATATATGAATAAGGCAAAGACACTGCTGACCCAAGACTTCATTGTGTAAGCAAGAGCAGGGAATCGCAGGTGCTTTACGGAATTCACTCTCCCCATCTGTCCTTCCTGGTGAGTGCTGTGGCAGCAGATCTTACTTGCAAGGACAACAGTGATGAAAGTTCTGGAATTGGTCAGTATTCAGCTTCAATTGGATCTTCATGGGTCAATCTCAATATGCGGCTTGTGCTTTTTTCCTGGCTTCTCATTCCCTAAGGATGACACTCAGTGCTGGATATCCTATGACCTCCCTAATATCTTCATTAAATGGCATTCTTGCTCAAAACTAGCTAGAATGGGTTCTATTGTTTGCCTCTAAGAATGTCGTCTAAATAGTTTTATGGGTTTAATAAATTGAGAAACATCCGTAGTTATATCTTCTTAAAATGTATGTTTATCATTAGATATAGATTTTGGATGTGTTGAAAGATCAAGATGACCTTACTATATTGTAAAATACATTCTTTGTTTATAAGCAAAGAGGACTTTCAAAACTTCCAGATATGAGTCAGTTTTATACCCAAGTATATTGGGTGTAAATTATACCAAAGTATATATTTGTTCCCACAAGAGTGGGTTTAATTCCCATTAAATTATGTAAGGTTAAAATTATAAGTGTTTTTCATGTCAAAGAAATTGATGACAATTTTCAATATTCTTTCTGATTCTTTAATATATATTAGGTAGGATTTAACATATATTTACCTAGGCAACACATAAATGCTTTCTGATTGCAAAAGATTAAAATAATATAAACATTTTTTAAAAGCATAATTACCCCTCCTTTTTTTATATCCACTTATTCCCATTCTTAAGTGCAGAAGAAATCCTGTGAGTACGTTTTTAATCTCCCTCCATGCATTGCAAATATAATTTTATTTATTTAGTAGGATAGATTCATATTAATTCTCATTATGTCACTACTTCATTACCTTATTAGCCCTAAAGACAACTCCATGAAGCAGGGAAGCTTTTTTTAAGCAATGAATCTTACCCTCATTTGCATATGTGGGGATTTATGCTAAGAGCATTGTTCATCCAAGGTTGTTGAAGGAATACGTGGTAGTGCTGGAATGTTTATATGGCATGATTGACTTCAGTTCTTGAGCTTCACCGCTGCATGGAAGTGAGATGGTCTGTCATTTTCTGCTACCCTTTGCAAAATGTATCCCAAATAATTCTGGCCCCTATCCATTACTAATAGGTTTTATAGTCTGTGCTATTATGTGTAGGGCTGATTGATATTCACTTGATGTTAGAAGCCTTTCATTTGGCCTATCTTCTGTTTTGGACCCAATGAATAAAAGAACACTACTGAACTACTGGAAGCAGTGACACAGTGGTTTGCAAAATGGGCTGGGGATTCAGACTGTCTGGATTCCAATTAATATTCAGTCTCTTGGGAGTGATATGTCCTCAAGGTATTTAACTGCCCTATGCCCAGCTTCCTTATCTGTAAATTGAAGATAACAGTAGAATGAACTCATTTTTGCATGAGAACTAATGAGATAAAGTATTTTTAAACTGGTAATACTCTATGTCACAGGGTAAATGTTCTTTGCTTTTTCTTCTCTCTTGTCCTCCTCCTCTTCCTTTTTCTTCTCTTCTTCCTAATATAGGTTTCAACAGCCCAGAAATACTCAACCTGCCTAAAACAACAGGAATTCAATGTTAGGACACATATGGTAGTAAGAGAGTTTGGGAACTAACAGGAAATGCCCCCACCAAATTTGTTCCAGTTGTAGTCACTGAAACTGGAAGGTTTTTTTTTTTTTTTTTTTTTTTTTTTTCTATTCAATGCAGCTTTAGGAATTATACTGACTTAACTTCCTATTAGCAATCTTGTATTAATCTCTGCTCTGAAAATATGCCATTAAATCCACTCGGCTACTATACATTCATATATTTTCCATCGTATATGTGTCTTCAGTCCTTTTTCTGCCTAAGTTCCTGCAATAGATAATTGCTTTACTTTGATCTTTCTGCTTTGGGTGCAACTTGGCACACAAACTACAATTCTGGCATTATTGTGACTGAGCCTGAGTCCTAATCCTGGTCCGATGAGCTATGACCAGGGAATGCAGATGAGGAGCTTTGAGGTTTAGAACATGACTCTCCTGTTGACCTTGCTTCTCTTGAGCTGGTTCTTAGATTCCAATCCTAGTTTTGCCACTTATTAGCTATGCAATCACAATGAATTGATTGAAGCAATTTAAGTTACAGTCTCTTCATCTGCAAAAGGAGGGATTGTCATAAGATTCAATGGTGCATACCAGATTGAACATAAAATATGTTATTTATTTTATCACTATCAGTAGTTTGATTCAATATGGCATGTTGATCATGCTTAATAACAAATGTAAAGCCCTATGAAAATATTATTTTGAAATAACCTGATGTAATTTATATTATTATGACTTTCAACAACTTTAAAGGTAGACTTGCTAGATAAAATGCAGAACTCACAGATACATTTGGATTTCAGATATACAATAAATATTTTTTTCACTATAGGTATGTACCAAATATTGCATGGGATATACTTCATATAAGAATCATTCTTGTCTGTCTGAAATTTAACTTTAGTTAGGTGCTGCATTTTATTTACTGTGTCTGGCATTCTCCTAACATGAAAGTCAAGTTGGCTTAAATACTGCATGAAACCGTTTTCTTACAAATGATACTGTGGCTTACATCACTGAGATTAAAAGTTGGAACTGTTAAAAGTTCATGTGAATTTAATACATTGGCTTTGTAGATTCCTTATTTTTTTCCCATCTTAACATTCATTCTGTGATTTTTGTTTCTTTTACATCTGTCTAACCTGTTAGTAATTGTGCCTTGCATTTAGAAGAGACTAGGAAAAACATGGATTAAATTCACAGGAGTTTATTCTTTCATAAAATATACCTTCCATAGCTGGCAAGATTGCTCCATGAAGCATCTGGACCTCAATCTTCTATCTTCTTTTCTGGCATTCCAAGAGCTTGGCTTTTATCGTTAAGGTCATCTCAGGGATCAAGAGGGCTGTTGGAGCTCCAGCCACCAATCTATATTCCATCATTCTACAGTCCAGAGCCACAGCAGTACAAAGCAGGTAAAAGATAAAGGAACTTATTCCTGGAAGTCCCGCAACCTTTTATGGGTCACCGATGAGCAATAACTGCAATAACTGTACTAGGGAGACTAAATACCACTGTTTAGCTAGGCATACTGCTCAGCCTTCTGTTACAAAGGAGGAGCAGGAGAGCAATCTCTACTTCTCTATCCACGGCCATCTAAGAGGATAGAAGACATTCTACTTTTTTCTTTATACTTTTATTTTGTTTTGTTTTTCAGCATTGATTAAATATGATTATCCATCTGAATTCAAATCTGAGCACCTCTGCACACCACCTCTATTCCTTTGGTAGTTTTATCAGTCCTCATCTTATTTCTTTGATTGTGAATTTTGCATTTATAGGCCTCTCATTAAATATTCTACTAAGTTTTATTTATTTACTTATTTTTCAATCTAATGATTTTTTTCTGATCATTCTTTTTTTTAAATTTATTTAAATTCAATTAATTAATATATAGTGTATTATTAGTTTCAGAGATAAGAGTTCAGTGATTCAGCAGTTTCTCTGATCATTCTTAAGATAGTTCTATCCTGGGATGCCTGGGTGGCTCAGCTGGTTAGGTGTCTGCCTTCATCTCAGGTCATGATCCCAGTGTCCTAAGATCAAGCCCCTCACGGGCTCCCTGCTTGTGCTTTCTCTCTCTCTCTGACAAATAAATAAAAGAAAAAAGAAAAAAGATAGTTCTATCCCTCTGGCTTATCTGAAGCAATTCTCACCATGTACAGTTAACATCCACTTAAAGCAAAGCATTCTCTTAAAAAATGATAGATAAACATAGACAATAAACCAGTTGAAATAATCACTTTAATTCAAATCAAAATCCAATTGCAGGTGTGGCAGTGTGCATATTAGTTTTTGTTTGTTTTTAATGCTAGATCTCCTCATAAGTATGTAGCTGGCAAGATGAACACTGGGAGATAACATATCACAGCATAATAAAAAAAATTAATCAAAATTAAAAACTTTAATAAAATAAAGTTTTATTTTATTGTATTTTTATTTTAACATGTCTGCATTTTTAAAGCCATTGAATGCTTAATATAGAATACTATACCTTATTCTGATTAAAAAAAAATGATTCAGAATATGTACTGAACTTCAAATTTAGAAGTCAAATCCCCAAGTCATGCTTAGTTCCCAAAGACTGAAAGAAGTGATTTTAGCAGTAGAGAATTCTGACTCCATTACTCAGTTTTAATACTTACAGCAGTGTAAAGATACAGCTTTTTCCCTTAAATCTATGAATTTTAAAGTTCTCATATATACAAAAGGGACATTTTTAACCTTTAGGCTATTCTTTGATAACCCAAATTATGTTCACCAATAAGAACAATTTTGTTAGCAAGATTTCATTTTAACTTTTTAGAAACCTATAGTGTTCTATTTTAATCTGGAACCTATTGGAGTATAACATCAAAACTAGTTATTAAAAAGGAAGTTATTGGCTTTTCTCTTTGCTAGGCTATAAACAATCCATTTCTTTTATCCCCTTAACGAAAAATGTAGACATTTAATGTTTGTAATATAATACATCATTCACCATGTAATTTTTATCACTAATTTATTTTTAATATAAGCCTGAGGCCATTGTGGCTCTTAAAATCCAGGGGAATTGGAGAATATTTACAATTCGAAATCTTCTAAGCCAAAGAAAGCAAGGAGCATTGGCAAAGCTAAAGATGTTGGATTTCTTCCACAAATACCAAATATGCAGCATGCATTCATTTTCCACCTATATAATTGTTAAATGGGTGAAATTACATGTGATCATAAACATTGCCTAAGAGCATGCTGCTTTAAAATGAATATTATTCCTAAATTACTTTGTTCTGATTATATAATGGAACACTGAATATTACAATTCACTTCTTAAGAAAGTATTAAAATCAGTAATTTAAAAAATATTTTAAAATATCTTTGGCCATATTTTTTTGGAACTTACTCTTGCAAATAGCAATATATAAAAATGAAATGCTCATGTGTGGATTGGTGAATGAAATATTCACATACTAGTTTGTATGTGGTAGGTTATGTATTTTTTTTATTTTTAAAATTTCAGGTTCAGTTTTCAAAGTTGTGACATCATGTTATTTTAATAAGTTTATGAATAATATTAACACAGAAACATGACTACTATGACATTCTTTTTTTCTCAATAAGAACTTTTGCTAAATATCGATATAGATTCATTCTTAAATTGATGAAGCTATTTTTTTTTCATCATATGTCTGAACCCATGGCTTCAACTACTATATTTAAGCTACATTCTAAGTTATAATTCTATTGAAAATTTCTCTCCTCTTTCTCTCTTTCTTTTTTTTTTGTTTTTTGTTTTTTGTTTTTTGTTTGAATGTGTGAAATCTGATGAAAGAAAGATGTTGGGGTTCAGAGCTGATGTCCAAGAAAGGATTCTTGAAACATCTTTGGAGCAAAAAGGTGGTTTTATTAAAGGACAGGGACAGGACCCGTGGGCAGAAAGACTGCACTGGAGTCATGGAGGAGTGGCTGAGTAAATACTTTCAAGTTGGGAGGGGGTTAGGGATAGCATAAGTCTCTAAGGAATTTTGGAAGCAAGGTTTCCAGGACCTTGAAGGGGCTAGCTATTGTTGGGAAAAGGTCATTTATTACTGTCTAGTAAAACCATAGTCATGAGACCCTTCAGATGTATATCGGTGGGCCATATGCTTGGGGGCTGATTGCCATCATGTATTTTGAGGGGTAGAGATAAAGGAAGTCTCCAAAGGAATTTTTATATGTTAGACTTACAGGATTCTGTGGGTTGTGCTAGGATTGCCTCTGCCCTTAATGAAGTATTAACAGCAGCTGAGCTCTAAGAGGAATGTCACTCTGCCTGTTTCAAGGACTTGTCAGTGGGCTCTAAATAGTAAGGAAATTTAATTCTTCTTTTGCCTCTGTTTCCCACATCAAAATCCAGACCAATTATCTTTATCCTCAAACCTGCAACATTTGCAGTGTTTCCTATTCCATGTCAATGTAGCCAGAAAACTGAGTCCTGCTCAAGTTCTCTCTCAATTTGTCCCTCAAATCTGATCTGTTACAAAACCTTGTAAATTTAACTTTTTAAATTTATCTTAAATCTCTTCTGTCATCTCATTTCCACTATGGCTGCCTTAGTTTAAGTTTATAATTTCTCACCTTCAAACTTGATCCTTTCCTACTGAGACTGCCCCTCCATTTAAACCTGCACTTCATATTACAGGCAGACAGCTCCTCATAAAATTTACATTTGGCCATTTTGCATTCCTCTTTAAAACCCTTTAATGGCTGTTTGTAGCTTTCATGAAAAAAAGAAAAAGATTCAAATTATTTAGCTTATTCTGGAAAGTCTATTTCTTTATTAATTCTTCATACTATTCATACATATTCATTCTTTCCTACAACCCCTCCAAAACACTAGCTGCTTTCTGACTATTAGGTTGTGTTATTATTACCATTCTCAAACACATTCTTCTCTCTACTGGAAAACCTTCCCTTGTCTTTTTAATTTACCTAAATCCAATGAATTCTTTACAAATAGATAAATGCTTCTTATGCCTAAATTTGACTTTTTTTTTCAAGTTCTTTGTCTAGCAATTACCATACTTGTTGCATATAATAGAACTATTAACATTCTTGCCTTTCTTCTCTAGACTAGAAACTCTGAGCTCAAGGACCTTTACATATTCAACTTTGGATTATGATGTTAGCCTTGTACTGACACCTAGGAGATAATAAAATTCAAATGTGCAAATAACAAATGACATAGTGATATTCCTAATATTCATAATTATGCATTATTGAGTTTATTTGTATACTTTTTATATTCAATATATTGCTAGAGACTTTATTTACTTCCTGTAGCTACATGCAGGGTTATCAATCAACTGATGTTTATTGGCAGTCAATCATTTAAGCCTAACATGCCTCAACAATTTCTGGATTCCATTTCTTTAATAACATTTCTCATTAAGCATATTGATTTTTTACTATAGTTTCAATTTAATCTCCTATCATATGCAATAAGGGGGGGAGAAAAAGATGAGGGGCAATACATATTTGGTCATTATTTAATCTTCATGTATTCAACAAATATTGATTTAACTGGTACGCTTTTCCAGGCACTCAGTTAAATGCTGAGGATATACCTATAAGAGACACCATTCCAGTCTTGAAAAATCTCACAGATTAAAGGAATCAAAAAAGAATACAACTACATTATATTTAATAATGCAGTATGAAAGTTTCATAAATACAGATCTTCCTGACTTGGAGCTATGGCTCACTGCTGCTCAGCATCACCAGAGAGTATTAGTACCACGCTGGGCCAACCCAGGAATATATCAAAATTAAAATTTGAAGTATGGTGTCTACAAAATGTGTATTGCTTTCACACCATGATAAAGTTGAAAAATCGTAAGTTGGAGGCCATCTATACATATTTGTTTACATATATGCAAATATATAAATAATAGAAAAGGGAAGTCAAATTTAAGTTGCAGAGTCACAGAAGACTTCTAAAAATACACTAGTCTTATGGTGGAGACTAGAGCTAGATGAAGGAGTGGCAGACAGGTATTGCTAGGAAAGAGTACATCAGGCTTGAGGTAGCATGGTATATTTAATGGAGTTATGTATAAGAGTTAGCAAAGATAATAGGTTAATAAAGGGCTTCAAATTATTAATATATTGATCAAGGGCTTGAATACATTAAATAAAACCAGGTTCTTTTATTTGATTATAGAGGTGTACATTTACATTTATAACATATAACACAATGATGATGATGGATGGATACTTAATATTTGCCAAACATTGAAATGTATCATTTAAAAAATATATTTACTTACTTTGCAACACAAGAGAAACCAATATATTTATACTTATACACAAGATGATGTTTAAGTTGATTTTTAACTGCAAAATTTCAATAATAATTTTGGTTCTCTTTACAGTTTATCTTTCTCTAGTCACCTTGTTCCATATTTGCAGATAGAACTATAATTTAAACAAATAATACATCTATAAAATTTTAAGCAACTTTTCTGTTTCATATCAAAGGAGAATAGCAAGCACCATTTAAAGGATGTCTAACTAATACCAATTGATCTTACAGACCTCCTAAAGTCCATACCATTCATTTCACAGTAGACTTTTCATTGCCCTCTAATTATAGTTAACTTATTCCTAACCTTTTAAATAATGCCCATCTTGTAAGAGCTATATATGACTACACAATTTATTTTTAAAAAACTGAGGGGCAATTCTTGGTATAATTGCTTCACAGCCATCAACAATCATAGGGTTCAAAATCAAAATCTTGTTATATAATTTAAGGCATAATAGGTCAAGATCGTTTAATATAGAAAGACAGCCCATTCACTTTAACAGTAGTTGTTGATTCTTACTTTATCTTTCTCCTTTTGTGCAAGAAGCAAAAGTTACAGTTTAATCTAAAATAAAGAAATAGTGTCATAGATATCTCTGTTTTGTAACAGTATTCAAATATGCTATTAACGTTATCCTTCTGAGTACTCAATGTTTTAGAGAGGGAAATTTAAGAAGCGTATTAGAAGTGATAACCAAAAAGAAAAGAAGTTGTAAAATCAAATTTTCTTGTTCCTTCAAGGATTTGTTATTTCATTTCTGTTCAATTAGCAGGATTTTGGCAGAGGCTGGGAATTTATCATATATTTTCTTCCTAACAGTATACACTATTAAAATAAGACAAAAACACTACTAATAAAGAACACTTTTTTTAAAAAATTTTTTGTTCACTCAAGGAACTTGATGCAGAGGTATGTGAAATCAGTTATATTAATGAAGCATGTTAATTGGTAATTGCTTATAAATTACCGTTTTTCCTACTGAAAATGAATTATATTTATGATAGATAACTCTAGCAAACATTCTTAAATTTATATAACCAATGTTCAAATATATTTATGCTGACATTATTGTGATTTATAAAACCTTCTTTCAATGGGTGAAATGCATTGTGATTTTATAATTTTTGTCTAAAAATAATTAACTAGCTATTGTCCCAAAGGCAGATATTAATTCCTCCCTTATTTTATTCATTTCTATTCCTCTATGGCATATGCAAGTCTAATGATTTAGCTTGAATGTGATCCTTTGACAACTTATCAATGAATGTTTACAGAGTCAACAAATATGTATGAGTTAGTAGCATATTCACTCATACATATTATATGGTCTATGATTCTAGAGTTTATAGGTATAAGAGTTACTTTAATTTTTGGCAAGAAAAATTGGCATCAAAAATAAAGACAATCTTCAATGTATGAGGTGAACAAGGACAATATAATTTTTAGAGAGAAACAAACTGGGCAAACCATGGTTACAATATGTTATGATGTTGTTTCATATTTTGAGTTAGGGTAACCAACTAGGGGGCCATCTTCTGCTTGATGGTCTAGAGTCAATTGCTTGGGACAATGTATGTTACAAGGATATGTAATAATGGCATATTTTTCAAGATCAGATTGAAGTATGGACTAAGACTCCCACCTAAAGATTATTCAATTCTCTGTGATGTAATTTGTCCATTAACTACTTATTAGGGCACAAACTCTGTGAATATGCATGTGAAGGCAAATGATTTCTGTTCTGTGGAAAAGATAACTTCAAGATAATTATCAACTACTTTTGTGTTAAACTTCACAAACTTACATCAGCATGCCTTTCCCAAATTATATAAATATCTGCTCTTCAAATGGAATTTAAGCTAGCTTTACCATCTTGCTGATTCCCCCATTAATGAGATAAATAAATCTTTGTCCCTGTTAATTTTATATTTTTATTGGAATTGTGTTTTAACTCTTTTAAAATTACACTTCAACAGTGTTTTAAGCTCCATACATCTACACTTCCTATACATTCCAGCAGGATATTTTGGTAAAATGTGCTATTCATTTCCAGCAATTTACCTGAATAAAAGAGGGAGCTATTATTTATACTATTTAGTGATAAAATTCTGCGTTAGAAACAGCTTTTTTTGTGGGGTGAGTGGAAGGAATTTAATTGCCTCTGCTGTATTAAGACATTTAGAGACTTCATAATCCCTGGCCCAAGAGAGAGATGCACCCATGAAACACTGAGGTTACTGCTCTGTCAGTTCCTTGGTAATAGAATGTTGGCAAGGCATGAAATCTCTCTAAGTCACAACCTTTTTATTTGTAAAGAAAATACAGCTTTTATTTGTAAAGAAATTCCAGCAACTTACCTTACAGATTTGTGAAAAATTATATTAAATGAAGCATACATCGGGCGCCTGGGTGGCTCAGTTGTTAAGCGGCTGCCTTCGGCTCAGGTCATGATCCTAGGGTCCTGGGATCGAACCCCGCATCGGGCTCCCTGCTCCACGGGAAACCTGCTTCTCCCTCTCCCACTCCCACTGCTTGTGTTCCCTCTCTCATGTCTCTCTCTGTCAAATAAATAAATAAAATCTTTAAAAAAAATGAAGCATACATCTTTAAACTAACACAAGATAAATAGTAAAAATTTAGTAAGATTTAGTTCTCCTTCCCTCACAGGAACATTTACTCCATTCCTTCTGTCCTCACTAAAATTCCTTTTTTCATTTGCTAATAAGATTTTGCCCTATTATATCTGAATATTAAACAAAGAACTGAAAAATCAACTTTTAAATAAATTAGAAGTATATATAACGCCAATGAATATTTCATAAGAAAATGTAATATTCACCTTCTAAATAAAAACCACAAAATTAATTGTCAAGAAAATGTTCTTTTTATTTCAGACTCTTAATATTACATGAAATATGTTTTCCATGACACAAATTAATAGAATAGAATATACAAATTACAATCTGATGAAGAATACCCAAAAGAATACGATTACATTAACAGAAAGATATATTTGTTCATGTAATGTACTTAGAAAAAAAGTCTTATTAGCCTTTAAATGATATCAATTTTCAAGACTTTGAAACAGTACACACAGATATCTAAATATACCATTGCAACCATGTTTCCTTGAATCTACTTTCCTCTGAAAAAACAACAAAAAAAGAGAAGTTACCCTTGTGCAGTGGAATAGCAGTTAAAAAGTGTTGTTTTCGTTGCAGTTGGAGTTGACCTTGTCACGCACTAAAATAAATCTTATATGAGCCAACTAAAACTTCAGTATATTTCTAAATTGGAGGCAACTTTAAATGAAAGAAATTAGGATACAATAAATCAAGAATAAATCAGGACTTAAAGGAAATGCCTAATTTCCCACTTAAATAGTATGCTGAAATTTCTTGTACAATTTGCTTTAATTACCAAGTTTATTCAGGTAGCAGTTCAAATTTGAAACTATACTACTTAAATAATTAATATATATTTTTTTATTATTGAAGTTGTCTAGTCAAAACACTGTGGTAATTGTGTATTCCTAAGAAGGCTGTGAGACACTTTGAATAATACTTATATTGTTAAATAAATGAAATAACAAAGCATCAACTACCAAATTAGTGTTGAGGGTCACATGAATTATTGATAGAAGAAAAGGTCATGAATTAGTGGACCAAAATATTGATGGAGAACTTCACACTTTGGCCTTGAAGAATTAGGAGGGACAGAATAATTCTAAACAATACGCAGAAATTTCAATTCTGCAAGGCAGAAATGGACAAATAATATTCAGGAAGCATAGAATCAATCAACCCCATTGCCATAGTGGCTCTTAGTATAAGACAACAGTGGGGAATGAAATTTTCTTGTCCCTAAATCAATACCGAAAAATGCCTACGTGCCTCTGATAATATTAATTTGGCCTGTAAGGAATTCATCTGCTTAAGTTTTGCTTATTTGCTCTTTTATTTTGCAAATATGTTACAGAAATGTTGGGGAAAGACAAGATGACATTTTGTGTCAGATTCCTATTAATATAACAGTGTAGATAGCAAGTGAGGGTCTGTCTCTTTCACAAATGCACATGAAGCAATGTTCTGTCAATAAATCAGGGAAAAAGCAGAAACAAAATAGGGCTCAAAAGCTTGGGTCCTGGGTGCCTGGGTGGCTCAGTTGGTTAAGCGACTGCCTTCGGCTCGGGTCATGACCCCGGAGTCCTGGAATCGAGTCCTGCATCGGGCTCCTGGCTCAGCAGGGAGCCTGCTTCTCCCTCTGACCCTCTCCCCTCTCATGCTGTTTCTCTCTCACTCGTTCTCTAATAAATAAATAAATAAAAATCTTAAAAAAAAAAAAAAAAGCTTGGGTCCTAGTGACTGGTGTGTAGTACTATTAATACTATATAGTACCTAGTACTATTGGTAAAAATGGAAGAATCTTGTGAAGTTGACTTCTTTGTTGGAATTAAAATATGGTTTATATATAAATATGTTGACTTTGAAGTCATCCTGTAGAGGATGTTCTACAGGACATCCTGTAGAAAATATGTGTATTTTGAAGATGTGAGATTTATTGTTCATATTTATAAAAATGTAACCAAATGTAAAATGATTCATATGCTCAATCACTGTTATTTACTGTTTTGGAGATCCTTCACATTTCCAGTTATAATCATGGTTTTGAGACTGCTGTAATTAAGTTTCAGTTTTATCTTAAGAAATCTAATTATATCATCTCTTGTACTTATGATGAAAAGGTATCAATATCCCAGTTCTACAGACAAGAAAGGCTCAAAGAAGGTACACATCTTCAAGGGCTGATTTGAGCTGGAGCTTGGTCAGCTGCTGGGTGTCATAGTGACTGATTGACGGAACAAGCCAAAATGAAAGTAACATACAAGCCTTTAGTCACTTAGTGTAAAAATATAAGCAAGAAGCTAAATTAGAGAAAGTACCAACTCTCCCACTGTTCCATTTTTCTCCGTGAAATGGCACAAGTCAAGGGTCAGATGGATCAGCACAGACATGGGGAATCGCTAGCCAGGATAAAGGAATTGCCTCACTCCCAAGAGAAGCTGAACAAAAGGATCCTGCAGTTTTATGGACTCAGGTGGAGGAGGGGAGGGATGGGTAAGGGCTAGGAGTGGCAAAGTACTAAATACTGAGTCCAGAGTAGAAAAAAGTGTGTTCGAGTCCCTCCCCCTGCCCTTCTCCCCATAAAGAGGTCTCAGCAGAGGTGCCTGTCAGAGGTGCTTCTGACACAGCTTCCTGATGGAGGTACCTAATGGAGGTGCTTGGGGTTAGTAATTAGATAAGAGCATGGCTGGCCAAGGGATCCTGAGTTCTTGACTGTAACTTTCTATAGAGATGGCAGTGCACGGGTTGTGCTCTAAGTCCGGTGTAGGAAGTGCAGCTTTCTTTTGCAAGGTCTGCCAGGCAAAACCTTTGCTACTGCCTGTGGTCAGACCTGAAAGATCACACATAGATTTTTGACCAGGCCCCTCAATAATTTTGGCATAAACTGATTCAAACCAAAATGTATACCTTGGTTTGAAAAAAAAAAAAAAAGTCCCACTTTTTTCTACTCAAGATTGCTCTCCTCATTAAAAACATTTTCAGTAAGTTACCTATATATTGATGTTCCTATAATCTCTTGCAATTTTACTATTCCTTACTAATAACATATATGTTGGAAACGTTTGTTGCAATTTGGGATGGAAAATAGAGCTGGAGTAGAGATGTAGATGGTAGTCCCATAAACCACTTGAAAAAATGATGGAAGGAGGAGGAAATTCCTTGTGTGAGAAATATGTTAGACAGCCATAAGGTTCTGCTGCTTGCATGTACCCTAAATGTTACTGATCTCCAGAAACAAAACAAACCTAGATTTTACTAATGACACATTGAGATCATGTCTTTCTACTTGTCTAACACATATCTATATATATGTTCCCTTAGCTCCCTCACTATAGTCCAAGGTCTTTGCTCATTGGTAGTGCTTCTTAATTCACATTTTGAAACCATATAATAACCAAAGTGATATCTTCATTGGAAGTTCCCAATAAATACTATTGAGTTGAATATGCCAAGCAGTCAATAAGATATAGAGCTTTATTGGTCCTTGAGATCAGTGATTTTTTTGGGGGGGGTACATCCAGATAGCGGAATAACATGGTTGTCCATCAGTAGTCTGAATCTTGACATCAGAAATTAGTAAGTGACAAATTGTAATCGAGGGCTTAAGATTGGCACAGCCAACCTGATAGGAAGTTCAAAGGAATAAATTACTAATTAGAAATGAAGGTTTCAGATTGAGATGCATTATAAAATTAAGACTTAAATTTCATTGGGATTTAATGTTACCCTTAATGGACTAAAGTGATTTTCAATGTCCTTTTTGGCATCCCTTTGCACATTAAAAGTAATATGGCTGTCATTCATCTTTGGTTAATCTGAGGAAGTAAAATGATTATACTTTGAAATTATGTTTTATATAGTAATTTTTCTTTAGATATAATTTAAAAACTGGAGCTGCCATTCGTGTGTTTCCTTTAAACAGTTTTTATCATTGTGGTCATATTTCTAATTAGAGTATAACATTTCCACCTTAAGAAAGCCTTTAGACTCATCAGGGATCATTGATATTTTAAGTTCAATTTGTTGTTTTTGTGCAACAATTTCCCACAACTAAAATATTCTCCATAACTCAAAACATAGAGATTATAGATTTTCAAATCTAATCACTAAAATAAAAACATGTTAGGGGAATTAACATTTTTTGAGTGCCTACCACATGATAGACACAGTGCTAAAGAGTTATATTATATTGATTCATTCAATCATGATATTCAGTCATGATAGTCAAATTCAATAAGGAAAGGTGCTTGCCCTCCCCCTAATTAATGTCTTAGAAACCGAGGCTAAAACACTGATTTAACCAAAATCATGCAAAGGGCGCTAGAAGTAAAGCCAGAATTAAAAGCCAGATTTGGTGCTTGCTTGGCAGTACATAAAACTAAATTGAAATGATACAGAGATTAGCATGGCCCCAGTGCAAGGATGACACACAAATACATGAAAGTTTCCATTAAAAAAAAGAAAAGAAAAGAAAAGAAAAAAAGCCGGATTTATTGGCTCCAAAGTCATATCATTTTGTCTGTATACGAATGTTTCTATCCATGTCTAATCTTCCTTGTGTATTATATTTGAATCAAAAATGAGTAATTTTGTTATATGTTGCCATCATAAAACTATTCCAAAGTCTATTATCTGTATAATAGTTTCAGTATAAATTCAGAATTTTTATAATAATAATTCGTATTTCATATGTGAAATTATATGTTTCATTATCTCTAGAATAGAAATGCTAGTATTTTAGTCAATCTCATTTTAATACTCCAGAAAAAAATTTGATAATGTCCAGTTATCATGTGGAAAATTATCTGATTATACACTATTTATTCCTTATGTGCTGTAGTAATAAATATAAAATTATGGTGAATTATGAAAAATTAATTTAGTATAATTAAGCATTAAGGTTTCTGAGGGTCAATATTTGCACAAAGATACCTGATAAAAACACATTTCCTAAAATGATTGTGAAATACTGCTATTGAAAACTGATAAATGTGGAAAAATGGTCAACTTATTATGACTATAATCTGCATATGATTAAAGAGAACTTTTTTAAGGCTATCATTTCCATATGATGGATATCTTATTCTGCTATTCCATTAATGAAAAATACTGCATGCTACTGACAGTCATAGTAGAGTTGGGACTGGTGTTTCCTCACTCGGCTCCAACTGCAGGTGCTGTGATATGGGCCAAAGAAACCCCTCACAACTTACATGTTATTCTCCACACCACCTGCTTCTCTGTTGTTTCCAATCTAGACTGCATCAGGTTTCTGCCCAGGTTTGCAACTAAATTTTGTATATGTCCAAACTCAACAATCTCTACAGGACAGAAACAGATACAGATTAGAAGTGAGAATATTTATTTTAATCTCACAATAGTATCAGTCTTTCTTGTTCTAGATGCTTAACTCATTGCAGAATAGCAGATGACATTTTGTTTCGCAAGCAGTGCAAAGTTTTCTATTCTGAAATGGAGTTCTGCTATAAGCACTTTAATATAATGAGCACACAGAAAGTAATTAACTTGCATTGAAGGATGAAAGTTTCTAATGTGCTGTGGTTAAAAAACAACAGACACCTTAACTGTAGAGAACAAACTCATGGTTGCCAGAGGGGATGGGTGAAACAGGTGACACGATTTAAGGAGCATACTTGTGATGAGCACCGGGGGTTGTATGGAAGTGTTGAATCACTATATTGTGCACCTGAAACTAATAGTACACTGTGTTAACTAACTGGAATTTAAATTAAAATGTGGAAAAAATAAAAAATAAAAAGTATTTAAAAAAAGAAGTAAAGAAAAAGGGAAAAAAACAACAAAAAACAATAGATACTTATTACTATAAATCTGTAGCTCTATTCATAATGTAAAGCAACTTTTAATAAGTATCTATATATGAGAATGAAAAATACATTATAAAATCATCAAATTGGAGGGCCACATAATTTTGTACGCTCTCTAATTATTCTCTAAATTATTATATCAGAAGATACCCTGAATTTCAATCTTTAAAATGAATTACATTATTATAGCTATGGATATATACATGAAGAGAAAAAATAAAATATCAAAATAAAAGTGCTTATCTCTGGATTTCAGGATTGGAAGTCATTTAGGCTTTCAAAACTTAGCATGTAGTTCTATTAATACAAAAAAGTGGTGAGGATCAAATTTAGTGCAGTCAGTTATGGAGTAGAGGTCCACACTTCAATTTGGCAGATAGGGGGAAACTCAAAATATGAATAGAGTTACAGCTGTTATCTTTTGGTAATTGCTTCAAATGCATTTTCTTAATTAGTAATAACTATCTTATCTCTTAGGAGGAAGCATTTATCTGCTCCACTGTCTTTGTCTTATGTAAAACAGTATGTAACCAGTATTGGAAAATTTCACTTTTGTACATCCATCCCTGTAATCTTTCTCATCACTTAAAAATTTTCTCTTGCATATTTAATTGCCTAAGAGCATATGTGAATTTAATTAAAGAGAAATAATAAATTTGTGACGTATAAGTAAGTCCTTGGGAGTTTTACCATGTCCAGTATCTCAAATACATTAAATTAAAGCTCTCCGAACAAAGGGTGCAAGATATTCTGCACAAGTCTGCTCTTAGAGGTTCCACTTAATGAAGAAAAGCAATAGCCTTCTTTAACAGAAATAAAGAGATATTTATAATTGGCTTAAAATATCATATCATGCCAGAAATCAATCCTTTGGGATATGAAATACAATACCATGATTTTATCATTTTTTTTATTTGATTATTTCTTCTTTTGTAAACCATGTCAACCACACACAAATAAATGTACTACTAAAAACTGAATCTAAAACTAATTTAAAGTAAACTATTATCAAAAATTACACGGGGTGCCTGGGTGGCTTAGTTGGTTAAGTGTCCAACTCTTGGTTTCAGTTCAGGTCATGATCTCATGGGTTGTGGGATTGAGTCCTTGTGGGGCTCCTCCCTCAGTGGGAATTTGGCTTGACAGATTCTCTCCTTCTGTCCCTCTCCCAGCTCATGCCTCTCTCTCTCACTCTCTCAAAATAAATAAATAATCTTTTAAAAAAAATTACACAGGAAATGGTTTTATTGATAACATGACACTTTACTATAATATTCTGACAAACAGGGACTCCACTTAACCAATATAAAAACTGTAAATAATCTTGAACAATCATCATATTTTATAGAGAGTCCAGGTGCAATATCTCAGATTTAAATTTTTTAAATACATGATCATTTGGTGGTCATTTATTTAACTTAATTCTATAAGAATGTCAAAATAAAAAATGGAGTAATTGGAATGAATGTATGTTTGTAAATAGTGAGAATTTAAAAATTAAAAAAACAAAATTAAAATTCACCTTCTAGTCATGCTTTTGTCATTTTTGTTAGTGCACTTGAGAATGAGGACAATGGTCTTCATTAATATAATTTCTAATTGGATCCAATATCTTATACAATAAAACGTGGGCCAAGAAGTTGAGAAAATTCCTATGGTCTAGGTTATATTCCAGATGTAACCTAAGGTACAACTGTGTGTGTGTGTGTGTTTGTGTGTATTTACATATAATTTTAACTGCCAACACCCCTTGTGATGCTTGATATTTCTGTGAGCATATCAGGAAACTCTAGAAATAAAGCTAGGAATGGAACTGAGGCTTACTGCCTCAAAAATCTATTCATAAGTTTAAAAAAGAAATCTTTAAGTGTTGATCTAAACAATATTTCTCATGCTGAAGACATAAATGTCTGAGTTACATGTATTTTCACTTGATACTTTATTGAAACTTCATAATTTGTTCCTAACATCAGTGAATACTGGCATGGTTCTTTCTTTCCTATCTCTGCTTTTATTTCTTTTCCTTGACTTACTGCACCTTTTAGAAACTCCAGTACAGTGTTGAATGAAAGTGATGATAATGGGAATTTTTCTCTTCTTACAAGTCTCAAAGGAAGCTTTAAGTGTTTGACCCTTAAACATGATGTTTACTCTAGGCATTTTGAATATCTTTTGGCAGATAAAGGATGTTTATTTTATTCTGAATGTTCTGAAAATGTTACCATTGGTGATTCTTTTCTATCAAATGTGTTATTTTTTCAGCAGTTTTTGGGATGGTCTTATGAATTTTTTCTCTTAATCTTTCAATGTAAGTTGATTTTTATAATATCCACCAACCTTAGGTTCCTGGATAAGGCAAATTTGTCATGATTTATTGTCATGACCAAGATATCCTTTATCAGATTGAGGTAGTTATCTCCTGCTCCTACTATTCAGAGAATTTTATCATTAATGAGAGTTGAAAATTGTCCAGCATCTTTTTGCTTCATTTATTAAGGTGATAATGTTATTCTGATAATTTATAGATTATGTTGTTCATTAAGGTTTAAACTAACTTTTCATTCCTGGAATAACTCTACTTGGTCATACTGTATTATCCTTTATGTTTTATCATTTACATATGTTGCTGCTTTCAAGTACTAATATTTTAGTAAAGATTTTTATGTCTATATTTATGAAAGGCTATAATTTTCTATTCTAGTAATGTTTTTGTCATGTTGTGATACCAAGGTTTTTCTGAGCTCGTAAAATATGCTGAGGTGTGCTTTCTTCCTCTACTTATGGAAGAGTTTGTGTAAGATTGGTATATTAGTTCATTCGTTTCACTAGTGAGAACATCTAAATTCTGAACTTTCTTTGTGGGGGAAGATTTTGATAATAAATACAATTTTTGAGAAATATAGAGCTATTCAGATTTTCTATTTCGCTTCCTGTTGATTAACTTAACTTGAGCGATTTTTAAGCAATTTGTCTGTTATTCTAAATTCCTACTTTTAAATTTATGGACATAAGAGTGTTATGGAAAACATGACTTTATAATAGGGGCACCTGGGTGGCTCAGTTGGTTAAGCGTCTGTCTTCAGCTCAGGTCATGATCCCGGGGTGCTGGGATCAAGCCCGGAGGCAGGCTCCCGGCTCAGCGGGGAGCCTGCCTCTCCCTCTTCCATTGCCCCTCCCCCTCATTCTTGCTCTCTCTCTCTCTCTCTTTCTTTCTCTCTCTCAAATAAAGCAATAAAATCTTTTAAACATGACTTTATTATAACTTTGTCTTTAGTATCTGTAATAATAGCATCTATTTAATTTGGATATAATAGGTATTGTCTTTGATCAATTTTATTAATCTTTTCAAATACTGTTTTGCTTTGTTATTTTTTCTGTTTTTATTCTATTGTATTGGTTTCTGCTCTTTATTTATTTTTCCCATCTATTTAATATGGGTTTAATTTGCTTATATATTCTATCTCCTTAAGGTGAGATCTTAGCTAATTTAGGTTAAATTTTTCTTACTTTCCTATTATACACCATTTAAATCTACATGCACATATATTAGCTGTAACTCTAACATTTTGAAATCTTATATTTTAATTATCACTTAGCTTGAAATATTTTCTACCTTGTGTTTTCTGTGGTCTAATATATAATATACTCATTATATATAATATATATGATTTATATTATATAAATTTATATTTATATATTATATATAATATTTTATATACTGTATAAACTTATATATGGTATATATTACTTATGTGTTTATTTTCATCCTGAGGAACCTCTTTTAGCATTTTTTATATAGTAAATAAGCTAGCAATTAATTCTCTATTTTGTTTATCTGAATATGTCTCTACTTCTTCATCTATAAAGGTTATTTTTACCAGATATATAATTCTGTGCTCACAATTTTATTTGCATTTCCTTTCATAATATAAAGATGCCATTCTATTGTTTTCTGGCCTCTTTTTCTTATTTCATGCTTTATCTAAAGAGAATGAAGTGGTCAATCCCATTATCGTTTACTGTATGTAGTGTGTCACTCCCCCTGCCCCTCCTGCCTGCTTTAAACATTTCCTCTTTATCTTTTAATTTCACAATTTGACTATAATGTGCCTGGGTATCATTATTGTTTGCTTTGCATTTATCAAGTTTCCATTTTGTTTAGTTTCTTGGATTCATAAATTGATATTGTCCTCCAAATTTGGGGTCAATAAATATTTTTTTTCTAATTTATATTTCCTCTCTTCTCTCTGTTGGTATTAAAATTGCATATATTTTAACATGGATATTTTTTCCACAGGTCTCCAGCACCCTGTTAAATTTTCTTTAATGCTTTTTTCTCTTTATTTTTCAGAAAGCATAATTTCTATTTAAATACATTCAAGTTACTGATACTTCCTTAGGCATTACCAATCTGATGCTAATTCTATTCAGTGATAGTTAATTATTTAATTTTATTTGTTGACTTTCAGCTCTTAATTTTTTTATTTGGAGTTTTTATTACATATATGTATATATATGTGTATGTATGTATATGTATATATATATATGATTTCAGCTGAAATTATTTTTCTTGCCATTCCTTATTTTCCTTTGAGCCTTTGATCCTATTTATAATAGCCTATGTAAAGTCCTTATTTACTTACTGCAATATTTAGGTCATCTAAATATCAGTTTTTATTGACAGATTTTTTTTTCTCCTGAGTTTGGTCATCTTTTTCTATTTGCCTATCTGGTTAATTTTTCGTTGGATAGTGGACAATAAGAAAAATATGTTATGGACACTCTGGATTCTTTTTTCTTCCTCTGAAGAGGTTTTTTTTTTGTTTTTATTTTCTAAAAGGCAGATTACATGAGTAGTCTCAAATTCCAAACTCTGTTGCCTTAGGCACTAGTGGAAAGTTCTGCTCAGTTTCCCCTACATAAGCATAGTTCAAAACGGAAGTATTGAAGGGACTTAGACACAGGAAGAAACAATTGGCTTGAGAATGCAACTTAAGTATAGGAAACAGGGCATTTTAAAAAAATAGATATTGTAGCATTCCAAGTAAATATAAAAAGTCAAAACTAAGGTCATAGTAAAGTGGAAAGTGTTATGCTGTGTTTTTTAGTTTTGCCTGCTCAGCATTTCTTTATCTTCTTAGATAGCCATCTCTCCATGACTCTGTGTCCATGCATTTGGATGAAGTTGACCTCATTCTTAGTTCCAGATGGAGCACACATAACTCAGTCTATTCATCAAAACATGCAGTCAACATCAATCCCAGGTTTTAGATGAACTGATCAATCTGTTGAGCTCTTTCCGTTCTGTTTAGATTTATAAAGATATACTGCTGGGTCACATCTTCAGAAATTCTGTTATAGGAGCTATCATGTGGAGAGAGTCAGCCTGAAAATAAAAATATAATGTTAAAAATCAGAACAGGGGTATAGAAACAACAAACTGCCAGATCTTGATGACATCCATTGATATCCAGGATCCATTTGTATCCAAAGCTAGAATTCCCAGGTGTTAACTTTGATATTAACAGAATATCTGAGAAAATGGAGGAAGGATAATGCAATGAAAATGCCTGAAAAACATTTTGGTCAAAAGAGTTAAAAAATAAAGCAGAAATTGTCCCTGATTAGATCCACACATTGTCTTAGCTAGGGGTTGAATATGACTACAAATAGCGGAAAATTCAAAAACCAATGTCTTAAATAAATAAGGATGTTTGTCTTTCATAACAGAAGGCAAGATTGAGCAGACTGGGAGTTGGAACGATTGATCAACTATGGCTTCAGGAACCAGTCTTCATTTCTCATTCTGTGCCTTCCTTTGTGAGGGTTGTTGCACTTTTGATATCATGTAGGCATTTTAGGCGGATAAACAGAGAAAGTGGAGGAGGAAGTGCTAACAAACTTCCTAATATCTCACTTGGATAACTGAATCTTTTGGCTAATTTTTAACTTTTGCTTCTAGATTGGGTAAAGCCGTGATAAAAAAGGGCTTGACATGAACATTGCATAAGCCAATAAATTAGGGCTTTTAAGCATGCTGGAGATAAAGGAGACATTTTAATTTTTGTAATTTTTAATTTTTATTTTTTTAAAGATTTTATTTATTTATTTGAGAGAGAGAAAACACCAGAGAGAGAGAGCAAGCATGAGTGGGGGGGGGGGCAGAGGGAGAGGGAGAAGCAGGCTCCCCGCTGAGCAAGGAGGCGGATATGCGGCTCCATCCCAGGAACCTGGGATCATGACCTGAACGGAGGGCAGACACGTAACCGACTGAGCCATCCAGGCACCCCAAAGGAGGACATTTTATAAAAGGAATGACAAAAGAAATATGAGATAGTATGGATAAGAAAACTATTTCCTTCGTGGAAATGAAGGGGAGTCTTTGTTTGTTTTCCACTAAGAAAGGCAAAAAGGCAAACGTATATGGAGTGGGTCTTAAAACTTATTATATGTTAAAAATCATCTCTGGAAGAGTTTAATTGTGAAGTGCTTTACCCCTTTCAAGATCTAATGAATAGCTGGGTTGGAAAAAGTAATCTATATTTTTAAAGAAGCACTCATTGAGATTCTGATATAAGTGATATGCAGATTACATTAAAAAAACAAAACAAAACAAAACAGAGGAGTATGGGATGCCTGGGTGGCTCAGTTGATTAAATGGCTGCCTTGGGCTCAGGTCATGATCTCAGGGTCCTGGGTTCGAGTCAGGCATTGGGATCCTTGCTCAGCGGAAAGCCTCCTTCTCTCTCTGCCTGCCACTCCCCCTGCTTGTGCTCTCTCTCTCTTTCTGATAAATAAATAAATAAAATCTTAAAAAAAAAAACCCAAACAAAACAGGAGTATTTTTTAAGTGAGAGGAGAAAAGATACAAGAGCACATACATTTTCTATGTAAAGTGGATAAAAAGTTTCTATGCCTATTATGATAGTTTCATGAGTGAGGCTTGAAGCTTGAGAAAAATTAGAAAAAAAAAAAAAAAGCTGTGTACACTGTGTTAGGAAATTCACAAGACGAATATAACTTTGGTTACATAGGTAGTGACTCAAATCATTCTGGTCCCTGTTTATCTGGCCACATGCTACAGTCTAGTGTCCACAACAACAAAAATCAAAATAATTTAGTCTAAGAGTATTGTCGGACTGTAATAATGCAAACTTGAATTCTTAAATATTAGGTGACCTATCTTAAAGAAATAAAAAATAAATAAGATGGTTCTAACTTTTAAACTTAAACTTGTTTACGTGCATTCCTAATGTATACTTTGCCCTGCAAACTACATAAATTTTAAACAGTAATGAATATGTACAGTGCTCCCTTCAGCAGCACATATACTAAAATTGGAAAGATACAGAGAAGATTAGCATGGCTCCTGCGTAAGGATCACGTAATGAATATGTAGAGATCTCAACATGAACTTCACAAATACAACCTTGGGGTTTATCCCCTGAAGATTAGATTAAAAAATAGAAAGAAGCAGGGCGCCTGGGTGGCTCAGTTGGTTAGGCGACTGCCTTCGGCTCAGGTCATGATCCTGGAGTCCCGGAATCGAGTCCCGCATGGGGCTCCCTGCTCAGCAGGGAGTCTGCTTCTTCCTCTGACCCTCCCGACCCTCCCCCCTCTCATGTGCTCTCTCTCTCATTCTCTCTCTCTCAAATAAATAAATAAATCTTTAAAAAAAAATAGAAAGAAGCAAATTATAGAAATATTCAGAAATATCAGTCCACAATTATAATATTTATAAAATAATAAGTGAAAAAGGAAAAAATTGCTTTGGTACAGTAGCATTTTTTGTTGTTGTTTTTTACTTTACTTTAAAGATTTTTTTTATTTATTTATTTAGAGAGAGAGAACGAGGGAGGGGCAGAGTGAGGAGAAAATCTTAAGCAGACTCCATGCCGAGCGCAGAGCCTGACATGGAGCTCAATCTCATGATCATGAGATCAAGACCTGAGCCGAAATCAAGAGTCTGTTGCCTAATTGACTGAGTCACTCGTGTGCCCCAGTAACATTTTGTTCTTTTTTTTAAAAAGATTTTATTTATTTATTTGAGAGAGAGAGAGAACAAGACGGGGGAGCGGGAGAGGGAGAAGCAGGCTCCCTGCCAAGCAGGGAGCCGGATGCGGGGCTCGATCCCGGGACTCCAGGATCATGACCTGAGCCGAAGGCAGTCGCTTAACCAACTGAGCCACCCAGGCGCCCCAACCACATAACATTTTTATTCTTACTAATCAGTGAAGCCAGTTAACTTGTGAAATGGAACCCAAGGGTACAGAATGGAATCCAAGTCTTTTCCAGGGTTCTGATTTCAAACTCCTTGCCCTTGTCACTCTGCCAAATTCCTTCTTTGCTTCTACTGTAACGAATGCCTATTTTGTGATGGATACTATACTAGAAGATGTACTGACCAAAATTTATTTAATCAAATAAGTTCAGTTTTACTAACCCTAGTTTAAAAGTGAGGAAACTGAGATTCAAGGAGCCCAACTTTCTCAGGATCATGTGATTATTAAACATCAGATCATTTGGTTCATACTAAAACAAGACTGGGAAGTTTATCAGAATCCATACAGAATAATTAAGCTTTAATATTTATAGTAATTTTATTAATCTGATTTTTTTAAAATTCGAAGACAAGATAATTGCTAAATAAGAATGTCAAAATATCACAGGAAAGATTAGGCTTACCTAATATAAAAACCACACTGTGAAGTTCCCACTTTAAGGCGTTTAATAAGTTGCAAGCAAGAGTATTTTAAATAGCAATTAATGAGTATAAGCCCATACCATTTTTTAAATTTACGCACTCAGCTATTTTCTTTCTTTAAACATAAGAAGAATTTGGGAGTGTAATATATAAGGATTAAATAATAAAATCAACATAAAAATGATTCAATTAATTAGTCAATGATATATGAAATATAATTGAGCTACACTGAGTTCATATTTTGTATATTTTGTTTGTTTCTATTCAAAGTCTTAACAGAAAATTAATACTTTAAATTTTTTTTTTTTTAAGATTTTATTTATTTGTGAGAGAGACAATGAGAGACAGAGAGCATGAGAGGGAAGAGGGTCAGAGGGAGAAGCAGACTCCCCGCTGAGCAGGGAGCCCGATGTGGGACTCGATCCCAGGACTCCAGGATCATGACCTGAGCCGAAGGCAGTCGCTTAACCAACTGAGCCACCCAGGCGCCCTGAAAATTAATACTTTAAAATGACCTTCAGACTTAATTGTATTTTCTGCATTCTCTATACTTATATTGTTAGTTCACTGACCAGATATGTCCCAGAAAAGTTACATGTGAAACAAAATTTGCAATTTATAATTTAAAAGATGCTGAGGGAATGTGTTCTTTAAAGGAGAGCTCAGATTAATATTTTTGAAATGTAAATAAAACTTTTTGCGTATGGGGGCATCTGCGTGGCTCTGTGGGTTAAGCATCTTCTTTCAGCTCAGGTCATGATCCCAGGGGCCTGGGATCTAGGTCCCAGTCCAGTTGGGCTCCCTGCTCAGCGGGGAGCCTGCTTCTCCCTCTGCCTTGTGCTCGCTCTCTCTCTCTGTCAAATAAATAAATAAAATCTTTAAAAAAAACCCAACAAAACACAACACCCACAACTTTTTGCATGTGGATTTGCCTGTATGTTTTCTTAAACTGGATACTATTTAAAGAAGTTGTCGGGGAATTTGTCTTCTGGTCTCCCCATTTTCCCACCCTACCCCTGGGTCTTCTTTTTTTATCATCAGCATCATCATCTAGTGAACACTTCTTATATGATTAGGCCACCACGTTAAGTGTTGGACGCATTATATTAGATGCTGCATTAGTTTTGGTTTCCAAGAAATTCTGTGATTATATTTTGAGTTCAATAGATATAGTTTCCCTCAGGCTTGGTTAAAAGATTTGTTAGTACCTTAATTAGCTCCAAGCTGGCTTGAAATTCAGTACTCAATCTTAAGGTACAATTGTTAAGCCATTAAAATTAAAATAACAAAACACCAATAATAAATACTTATGTTACAGTTGCAGTGTTGCAGACATACTTGTAAGTATCTTTTACAAATGGAATCATTCAGTCTTGTAACACGGTAGTTATACTAATATTCCCATTTTGTAGATGATAATTCTGAGACAAGGAGAGGTGTGTGATTTGCCTTCATCACATAATTCTTGCTTTTATTTTAGATTCTGCTTCAACACTTTTCCTTTTGGCCCCCAATCCTTTAATACTGTCAACCACCTTCTCAGTTCAGAAACAGGAATTCCCTCTGAAGATTTATAGCCTTATATGCCCTCATTGAAGTAATGCCCTAAAAAGATATTGTGTCTTCCCTACTTCCAATCTGCAAGTGAACTACATGACCTTTTATCTTTGTTAAAAGAACTTAGAAAACCATATCACAAGTTTATGTTAATATGCCAGTGGGCGCGCTAATGAATATCACAATGGTAGAACTCAGTAGGGTGGATTTCAAGCACCAAATTCATTCACCCTGACCATATGCTTAGTTCTGGTGAAGGGCAAGATAGAGAAATCTGACTTTTTTAGCCCTATAAAATGCCACTGATTTTATTTTACTTTAAAATAAATCCTTATTCTGGGGTGCCTGGGTGGCTCAGTTGGTTAAGCGACTGCCTTCGGCTCAGGTCATGATCCTGGAGTCCTGGGATCGAGTCCCGCATCAGGCTCCCTGCTCAGCGGGGAGTCTGCTTCTCCCTCTGACCCTCCCCCCTCTCATGTGCTCTCTCTCTCATTCTCTCTCTCAAATAAATAAAATCTTTAAAAAAATAAATAAATAAAATAAAATAAATCCTTATTCTTTTATTACTTTGCCACTGAACTACGTATCATTTATTATCCTGAAAGCAGTAGGTATAAAAATTTTTCTTTTAAAAATATGGATACAATATTTCAATTTATTAACTTAAAATTACTTTTATGTATATCGTTTTATTGTTTTTCCTTTATTCTAAAGTAACATTAAAGTTGTACTTTGTTTTTTGATTTTGTATTTATTTTCTTCTCAAGTTTCCCAACTAAGTGAAATTTCTGCGTTAGAAGTTGTTAGTTATTTGAAGGCACATAGTGTGAGGAATCTCTTTACTCTCTTGGCTTCCCACACTTTGTTGGTTTTATATGTGCACTTCTGGCTGATCCTCAGTCTTCCTGTTTGCCAACCCGTCCTCCTCTAACAACCTCTAGATTTTGGCAGTGCCAGCTTTAATCCCCTTCTCTTGTCTCTAGATGAACTTATCCAGCCTAAAGTAAGTGCTGTGCCATTCACAAAATTAACTCCAGGGTCTCTGGCCTTTGAGGCTTTGAGTTTCAGCATCTCTCTCTGTTCTCTTTTTTATTTTTATTTTTTGGCCCTTCCCATGGCTGGTTCTTTTTCAAGTTTATAGTTACGTTAGTAAGGTATGCCCTCTTGGAGAGGCCTTGCATGACCATTCCATCCAAAGTAACTTTTCCAGCCTAATTTTTCCCTATAATTTTACACTCAGAAATGAGCTCTTTCATGTGTTTACTGTTTGATTCTCCTAACTGTAATTATGCTTCCTGATAGCAGACGATTTTTTGGTTATTTGGTTCACTTTTATATACACAGGACCTTGAATACTGTATATTCCCTAATGGGTGTTTCATAAATATTTAAATGGATAGAAAAATTCATTTATAAATAAAAACATATAATATATTGCTAATTCTTAGCTAATTTGCAATAGAGGCTAGAGTTACTATAACAGTGTATGTAGTAAGTTATAAATAACTATTTGTTAGGTAAACACATACAAGATTAAAGAAGAAATTTAAAGAAATAGAAATCGACACCTCCTGCTCCTGGTGGGGAGCCTGTATCTACCCCCCTCCAAGCTCCCCATGTGTCAGCTGAGGCCTCTGTTCTAATCACGTCACCATTCATCTGTTCCGTCTCCCATGTGCTGTTTCCCTCACATTCTCACAGGTATTGCTCCTGAGAACATTCCCAAAGGAGCCTCAGATTGTACTCGTGGGGAAATCTGATCTAAGACCATCGCTTTTAAAGAAGATATGATCCCTGGAGGCACCTGGATGGTGCCTGGGAAATCCACACTCAGTTGGTTGAGCATCTGACTCTTGGTTTCAGCTCAGGTCATGATCTCCTGGGTTGTGAGATCGAGCTCTGCATTGGGCTCTGTGCTCAGCAGGAAGTCTTCTTGAAGATTCTCTCCCTCTGCCCCTCCCCCTACTTGCATACTCTCTCTCTCTCAAAAAAATAAATAAATCCTTAAAAAAAAAAAAAAAAGATACACTCGCTACCCTCATAGAGTTCACACCTTGATGGAAAGGCACTCCATACCACACATTAACTATTGAGACATGTCCGAATGTCCTCAGACTCACGTGCGAGTTGTTGCCTGTGAGGGACTGGTCAGTGCCTTCGCCAGTCCTCTACACGCTGTGTTGCTTTCAGGGAGGTGGGGGATCAGGCCACCTCAGCGCTGAGGTGTGGTGCTGAGCGTGGCTGCCTGCCTCTCTGGCCACTGAAGAAAAAGTGCCTTCTTCTCACTCCCCACTCCTCCCTCTCCCCACCTACTAAACCAGGAATGCTTCATCAGTGCGGAGAAGAAATGGAAGATCACTTCCCTTCCTTCTTCCTTGATGGCTGGGAAATCCACACTCAAGCTGAGAATCTAAGAATCCCTCGGATGCTCCTCCCAACTGCAGCTGAGTAGCTGGAGCATCCCACCACATCTTATATCTGTGCCCATTTGTCCAGCTGCTTCAGGAAACCACTCCCTCATTCTCTATCAGGCCAGGGCCGTGGCAAACCCCCTCACAATATCACTTCTGTATTTTGCTTCTTTTATTGTATCATTTATTGTATTCACTGGGGCTTCCTACGGCAGGCACCTGCCTATAGGTAATACCTTCTGAAAAAGAATCAAGCCTACCAGGCAAGGTTGGCTCAAGCTCTGGGCCCTGCTGCCCCCTAGCAGTGGGAAGTCACCTCTCTGAGCCTCAGTTTTCTCATCTTTTAAATGTGGATCATCTTGCCACCACCTAGAAATTTTGTGAGGATGTGAAAGGTGATCCACATCAGGCACCCACCACTGTCTGGCATGCAGTCCCCTCCATTTATACTCAAACCTGCCTTGCCTGCACCTGGGTTATGTGCCTATGTCCCATTTTCATCAGGCATCCCATCTCATGAATTTTAAAGACATCTAGGAAAAGGCATTTACCTTCTAGTGTTTAAAAGCCACTTCCCCGGGTGCCTGGGTGGCTCAGTTGGTTAAGCGACTGCCTTCGGCTCAGGTCATGATCCTGGAGTCCAGGGATCGAGTCCCACATCGGGCTCCCTGCTCGGCAGGGGGTTTGCTTCTCCCTCTGCCCTCTTCCCTCTCATGCTCTCTGTCTCTCATTCTCTCTCTCTCAAATAAATAAATAAAATCTTTAAAAATAAATAAATAAATAATTAAAAAAATAAAAGCCACTTCCCCTACCCTGGCTTTCCAGGCATCTTAGAATGAGCATGGTATCCCCCAGGGTTCTGGATACCCCTCCTCCATTCTCTCTGTCCCCTCTATAGCCTCTGCTCTCATAATTTGACCTGGAGGTGTTTCTGCTGTTTATTCATCAATGGCTAAAAGTCTACCATACCTGACCATCATGGCATCTCTGGTCCAAAGCATTGTTCTCAGTCAACACTTTGAGTAACCCCCAGCTCTCACTATGCCATTGATGCCACACATGATGCAATTGACCTATATTTTCCTTCTAGTCCAACACATGGTCCTCACTTAGAAGATTAGCTATAATGGCTATCATATGTTCTGTACTAGGCAAGAGCTTAAAAAAAAAAAGTCTTCTCAATTTTCTTGATAGAGTATTAAAGATTAAATTACAAAGAAAACCTTAGGTGATGAATTAAATAATTGACTGATATAGGAAGTTATATTTATATATTTTTTATTGCTTGATCTCACCTACTCTATCACCTTGGGGAAATTATTCAGATCTTTTGTGGCCATTTATTCCTTAATAGAACAAATATGCTGAATTGAATTATCTTACAAGTAATTTTACATATTTCTCTCATAACCTTAAAATTTAATTATGATGGCTATTTGGTCTTATGAAGAGAAAAGAGGCTATAGAAAATAGAAGACAGGCCTAGTCAATTTTTTATTGTATCTGCACCTGAAATTACCGTGTAGAAACTACAGCACATAAAAATCTCCACAGAGAAAAGTTCATCCACAACCAAAATATAAATGAAATAAATTACAGAAGAAATTGATTTAAGTTAGTAATTCCATATAAATATGAAAGCAAGCTGCCTTATCATTTCAAGAATGAAATTTGTGGCAGAGTCTTCATCTTCAATTTCGACCCCTTATCATTTGATTTCCAATTTAGGTTTCTACGGCACGAACAATGTTCTGTCCCCACTGAAATGATCCTCCTCACTCTTGTTTAAAGCAGTCCTGTACTAGATTTGGGAAAGCTGGCTTGCATTTACTGACTTCAATCATGCAATCACCTCAAGTTTCTCAAATTTAGAGCAAAGTTGGGCTGAAACAGGGATAGGATCAGCTTCCTTCTGAGGCCGATAGCACATGTTGGGAAAGGAAAAGAGATATAACTGATTTTTGATGTTATACATGATGTACACCTCTAAATCATCTTTATCACTGCTACCAGCTTAAGCATTCTATAATAAAATTGCAGTTCTATGATTAGAGCATATGTAAGTCTTACGCATCCAACAGAGCACTTGACAAATGTGCAACATGATTAACTCTAGAAATATAATCCAAAAGAAGGAAAGCCGACATTCAACATTCTTAAGATTGCATATTGTTATCTATTTGTTATTAGCAAGAAGAGTTTCAACAAGCCAGTACACTTTTTAATTGGTGTAATACTTAGTGAGCCCAAGTTTACCTATGAAATAAAAATTTTCTGACACATACATGTACTGCTCTGATAAGATCAACAAAAATGATTATTTCAAAGTATAAACTGCAAGATATACATTTATATAAGAGTACATTAGAAAACAGTTTTCCATGAGTCTCTAATATTTTTGCATGTCTTGTGAACAGAGGCACTGACGGTTTTCGTTCTGGGCTATATTTGTAAGGGTATTTATGTAGTATACAGTCTTTGAAAACAGAAACAATCTCCCTCCAGAGTTCGGGTTTGCTTTCTGTCTGCAGCATTGACCTAAGCTGTTCTGCCTTGCTCCCGTAAGGCTGAGAGGGCAAGGGAAACTGATGCAAGAGTGAAGCTCATGCAGCTTGCTGCACCACCCATAAGAAGGACCTTTGTCTCTCATTTGAATCTCATGTCTTCTGCCAGCATTCACAAAACTAGAGCAGTCTTATGTGTTAGCTTGGAAAAAAATATTGGGCCATTCAAGCTCTTTCTTGACAGCTTGAACTGATATAATCCAGCAAACTAACCACATGATATATCAGGATTGAATTTAATTTTGATAACCATCTTTAAATAAAATATTTGCCATGGAATCCAATGAAATCAATAATTTAAGGTTTAAGAATATTTGTTGGTTGTAAAACTGGAATGCTACAGCATAACACGATCTGATAAATCTAAATAGCAACACTTTATGATCTATCACTTAATAAAAAATCTAGTCAAAGGTAAAATAAACTTGTTTTCAGCATGGTATATTTTTAAATGTTATTTATAATAAGTAATTTTCCAAATAAAAGCCTGAGAAATTGGGGTGCCTGGGTGGCTCAGTTGGTTAAGCAACTGCCTTCGGCTCAGGCCATGATCCTGGAGTCCCGGGATCGAGTCCCACATCGGGCTCCCTGCTCAGCTGGGGGTCTGCTTCTCCCTCTGACCCTCTTCCCTTTCATGCTCTCTGTCTCTCATTCTCTCTCTCTCAAATAAATAAATAAAATCTTTAAAAAAAAAAGCCTGAGAAATTAAAAAAAAGAGAAATTACTATTTTTTTTTTTTTATTAACACGTTAAAATGCCCATTGCACACTTCCTATATGCCAGGCACTGTGCTACATGCTGGAGACATGTGGTGAACTACGCACTCTCTGCCTTCACGGATAAGACTGTGGAGATCAATCATTATAAGTAGTCACACAAAATTTAAAAGCTAATAGCAATTATACTAAAAATTAAGAATAAAAAGCATAGAGTGATATGACAGATTATACAAATGGACCCCTAATTTATGTTATCCAACAAGCGATTTAATGTAATATCTCAAGGAAATATAGGAGATATTCTGGAAGGTGTATGCCAATCAATAGATATGAGGACTGCAGGGTGGGAAGGATCCTGGATTGCTGGAAAGAAACCAAAAGAGGCCTCTGTGGATAGAGCCTGATGGCAGGAGACAAGACTGGGGAAACAATCAGATATTCTTTTTTGATATAAAATTTAAAACTCTCACATGACATTTTCTATTAGTGCACCACATGTCTTTTTTCTCTCATAAATGTTAACAGGTGTGAAATGTTTTTATTTTTTAATTTAATTTTATTTTTTAAAAATTATTTATTTGAGAGAGAGTGCGCATGCGCACAAGCGGAGGGCGAGAGAGGGAGAGAGACTCTGAAGCCAACTCCTCTCTGAGCACGGAGCCCAAGAAGGGGCTCAATCCCACCACCAGGAGACCAAGAGCTGAGCCCAAACCAAGAGTCTGACACTCAACCAGCTGAGCCACCCAGGTGCTCCTAGATGTAAAATGTTTTTAGCAGAGATGTACTAATTATTTGAGATTCGTAGTCTCAAATGACTTTTTCCTTTTTCGTTTTTGATAATTTTAGAAATGTGTAGAAAGTTTCCAAATGAGGAAAGACAGCTTTATTTCCAGTTACACTTTTCTTTCCTATTTTTCTCTAAAGGTGAAACTATCATCTGAGCAATGAAGCTATCTGAGCCTGTGTAGCCCAAAGAAAAGAAACCATTAGAGAAGCAGTCCCTCTGAACAGAAGCAAAAATATACAGCTTCACTTATAAAAGAACTTCAGAACATCTTAATTTTACCTACTGTGTGAAAAATATACTGATGGCTGATGTTGGAATGAACTGTTAGAAATAATTATAAAGTTTTATTCCTTGTTACTTTAACAAGTTTACCTCCCATTTGGAAACCTGCAATGCATGCAAAGTTAGATGTGTCAATATACAAACTATTAATTCCTTATCATTAAGAGGATTATGGTCTCACATTTTATTGTAATTTACAAAGTGCTTTCCAAAACATCATTTCATTTTCATTTTCTCCTTATATCTGCTTGTGAGATAAAGTGAGCCAATGTTTTCATTCCCATTCTGCATATTTGGACAAAGACGATTGGAGAGAAGAAACAACTTTCTCCACTTTCTTAAAACCAGCCTGTGACAAAGCTGGATTTCAAATCCGAGTTTCGATTTTTCAAAAAGTTGGTGACTTAAATAAATAATTAGAATTGAAGTGTTTTTTTTTTTTTTTTAAGATTTTATTTATTTATTTGAGACAGAGAGAATGAGAGAGAGAGCACATGAGAGGGGGGAGGGTCAGAGGCAGAAGCAGGCTCCCTGCCGAGCAGAGAGCCCGATGCGGGACTCGATCCAGGGACTCCAGGATCATGACCTGAGCCGAAGGCAGTCGCTTAACCAACTGAGCCACCCAGGCGCCCAAATTGAAGTGTTGTTAACAAAAGCAACAACAAGGCTTCTCTAAGAATCTCAGTTTTGGTGGGAAAAGTATACATGTGTGGATATATAATATCATCCAACACAGCTGAAGAAAGCAGAAGGAGTAAGTAGAAAGAAAAATAAACATTTCAAGATGATAAATAATCAAATCCTATAAATTCTGTAAACATTTTTGTTCTACATAAGCATACATTGAATTGGAGAGTTGAAAACTTTTTTTAAGATTAGGAGTAGAATAAAGGACCATCTTTATTCAGGTCCTCAATACCGATTCTATATTTTTCTTTGTGATAAAAGGAAATTATCCCTTCCCATAGGACATCTGAAAAGACAGCTAGGCAGTCTTTGCCTGAGATTCAAAGTGGCATGTAAAGAGGAGCTACCCAATAAACATTTCTGGAAAAAATAAATAGTCTTAAAGAAGGTATTTAATTCTCTTCATTTTTTAAAGTCTTGTTTATTCTTATCTCGGAAACAGACAGACAGCATTAATATAAAAAGGAGTCATTGTTTTCGAATAAGATCTATATTTTAGCAGTGGGGTGTGCAATTAGCCGAACAATACTTCCCCGTTCTCTCCTAACTTATCAAAGGCAGCTGAACCAATAAGGGTGGTATCATCTAAGTGCACACAGAAGAAAGATTCAGTAATAAATGTCTCATATACACAATATTTCTGAAGTAATTATAAAATCACGAGGTCCTTTCCCCAAGTTTTCAGGATGATTCAGAACATGGGACTGCTCAGTTTTGTGCAGCTATTCATCACTACTTCTTCATTGATAGTCATCACACTTAGTATGTTACTTAATAACAACCTGGGGGTTAGTTTACACATAGTGAAACAGAAAGTCTACATTTATTGAATTATCACCTTTATATTGTAAAATATTTCCAAATGATTTTAAATTTCTCTTTTTTTAAAAAATGTATTTATTTGAGAGAGAGAGAGGGAGAAAGAGCACAAGCAGGGGGAGGAGCAGAGGAAGAAGCAGACTCCCCACTGAGCAGGGAGTCCCATATGGGGCCCGATCCCAGAACCCTGAGATCATGACTTGACTCGAAGGCAGATGCTTAACGGACTGAGCCACCCAGGCTCCAAGTGATTTAAAAAAAAACATTTTTTTTTTTTTAATTTAAAACTTGCAAACTTTCTTAATGAAATCAGAACATTACTATTGTATATTTAATTAATTTAATTTGTCATCGATTATATTATTTAGCAGACTTAACATTTGTAGATTTTAAATTTAAGCTCTGAACTCATCCTAAGTAATTTTAAAGTTCATGGCATATAATATTCTACATTTTCGTTGTAATGCGATTTAGATTCATAATATCTCATTGTGGATATGAAGAAAAATGCTCTTTAGCTATTGAGAAATCCAAGTGACCACTTCATATAAGAATATCAGTGTGGCCTCTTGGTTATTATTCAGTTTGCCTATGCAGTAACTCTAGTGAAGTTTTATGAAGATTATTTCTTAAGAGAACAAAACAAAATTCTAATAATTAAAAAAAGAACCAAGAGAAAACTTCAGCCAGAGGTAAAAAGTTACACTAAATAGACATTGCTACATAATTCCAAAATTTAATGACTTAAAGTTCTGACCATTCATTATCCGTTGCAAGGTTTTGGGTCGGCTTGGAGGTCCTGCTGATCTGGATTGAACTACACCAGCCTTGCTAAATTTTCTCACTCCTATGTACTTAAACTTGTGTGTAAGCTAAGAACTGCTTCGTCTGGAACGGCCTCAGTTGGGATGATTTAGCTCTACTCCATGTGGTCTCTCACTTTCTAGCAGGCTAATCTCGGTTTCTGTTCTTGTTGATGGCAAGGATCCAAGGGAGAGCAGGACAGGGCATGGAACAGGGCAAGCAGAAATGCACTTTCCTTTCTTCACTGCCCCTGCTTGCATCACATTTGCTAGCATCACTTAACCAGAGGAACTGACACAGAAAAACTCAGGCAAAGAAGAGAAGACTAGAGAGTTCTAGAGGGGTGGGGGATGGGGGGATGGGTTAGCCTGGTGATGGGTATTAAGAGAGCACATACTGAATGGAGCACTGGGTGTTATACACAAACAATGAATCATGGAACACTACATCAAACACTAATGATGGACTGTAGGGTGATTAACATAATAAAAAAAGAAAGGAGAAAGTTATAGAGCAAAGGACATTAAAAGCAATTGAGACCGTCGATGAAATCAGTCTACCACAGAAGGGGATTCTTATGTTAACAACACTGTTAAAATGACCTACCTTCTAAGACGTGGAATGATTTTCCATTGAAGAAAAAAGACAATTTAATTTTCAGTTTTGAATAAGCGTTGGGTCTCCAACTAGTAAATGTAACTGAAGGGCAAGAACTTAGTGAATGAAAAGGGGGTCATTTGGTTTTTACCATAAAATAATGAATATTGTTGGGAGCAGCTTCTTGATATATAATGGGTTATCTTCATTTAAAAGAAAAATGGGTAACATCCAAGAAGTAATAGAAAAACCTGTTTTGAATGACTGACAAGTCTTTACTTCCAAAATAAACTCATTCATCAACTTTTTTTTCAAAAAACCTTTATTTAGGGTCTGGAAATAAAATTATTTTCTATTCAGAGCATAGCAATTAAATAGGCATTTACAAAAGAGAGAAATATGTGTCAATAGGGCTAAATACATGGATTCTATGGAGTGTTATGTACAGGCACTAATAATCAGAAAGTAAACTTTGCAACATGGATATTGTATTTTAAATATTTTTGTTAAGATATAAAAAAATGTTACAGACAAGTTCATAAACCACAAATTTAGAGCTTGATGAGTTTTCACAAATTGAAAATAACAATGTCACTAGCTCTGGGATACTTTTGAATTTATTCTCTGTATTTTATCTCCTTCTCTTCCCCTTATTGGTGAATGATTAGGATAGAAAGTGTGTGTAGTGCAAAACAGGTGGCTTGCAGTAGACCAGACAGCTGACCATTTGTTTTCCTAATTTGGCATTTTTCTTGAGAAAATTAATGTACTAGTTATTGATGCATTATTTCTCCTCTCTAATCACCCTTAAATGACAATTCTGCAATAATATATGTGTAAACATTTCTCCTGTGGCAGATGGCATGCTTTGTTAGTAGAGAAGCCTAGAAGAACACTAGAGTAGGAAGGTTCCTCTTCCAAGTTCTGGTGTGTATTTCTTGGCGACTCCTGCACTATGTGCAAATTTCTTAGTGCCTAGGCTTCATGCAACTCCTACCTTAGTCCCTTGGCTCGAAAACTTGTGATTTATAGCAGCTCATGGTAGTTCCCATGGGCAGATTTCTCCAGCAACACCGTTAAGTGGCTTTTCAGTAGGGGGTTCCAGCAGGGTACCTCCTGTGAACATTTTCTCCTCTAGAAGCTTTACAGCCTCAGTGAATTTTTCTACTCTCTAATGACATTAGATGAATGTCCATAGACATTCCCACCCTCTACAAAGAGGTCTGGGTGTCAATAATGCAGGAGAGGAGTCTCTTCCTTAGGCTTACTATCTCATCTCTTAGAGCAATAGTTGCTCCTAATCTGTTATTCCCATATTGTTTAGAATATGCTTTACTCTTAGTAGATAATCACCCATTACTCTAATTCACTGTTACAGTTAGGAATTTCTAATTGAAATTTCCATGCTCAAATTATTGTGTGGTTTCTGCTTCTTGTTTGGTTTTTGAATCACAAGCTTGCTTTCTTCTGGTTCCCAGAGTTCTTCTGACTCAAGACTGATGATTCATGGAAATAATGTTAAGTGGATTTTCACATAACATTATTTTCTGATTTAATCCAAGAAATTTAAAATATCTATCAATGAATATTAAACAGAATTTAACTGAATATTAAAATCAACCCAAGAGTTATTGGGAAGATAATTATCAAAATTACATTGAAAATAAGATGTGAATACTATTGAAAAGAAAATGATTGGAAATGAATATTATTTAGGTACAAATACCAAGAGATGGTTAGTTTTATAATTTAAATAGTATCATTTTCTGTTAAGATTGTATGTGTTTTTTATTTATATATGCTCATACAATTAATTGATTGATATTTGCAATAGATGACTGAGTGGTCCAACTTTCCTTGGTCAGGCAAAGAGAACTCTCATTTTATGTTGGAGAATCCATATTGCTACCTCACTTCTCTGATTTTTCTTAACTTCTCTGGTAGATCATTCATTCTTCTACATTATACATATTTTTTTTTCACCAGATAGTTGATACTTTTGAGATTCTCAAAAATCTCGGAGAGTTGCCATTTCTTAATGATGATTATATCCTTTTTTTTTTTTTTTTCCTGACAGCCTTTAACATTTCTCTTTATCTTTGGTCTTTAGCAGTATCATATATTTCTAGGTTATTTTTTAAATTTGTTATTTTTGGAAAATTCCTTATTTTTCATTTGCAAGCATTTTTCTCTCCATTCTTCCTCTCTCTCTCTTTTTTTTTTTTCCTTCTAGGATTCCCATTACACATATTTTAAACTGATATTGGCCTATATCTCTTGGATGCTCAGTTCTCTCTCTCTCCCTCCCTTTTATTTCACTAATTTCCTGTGTGTGTTTCCATTTGAGTGATGTCTATTGACCTATATTCAAGTTCACTGAGTCTTTGGATGTGTCATGAATACCGATGAGCCTGTCAAAAGCACTCTTCATCTCTGTTACTATGTGTGTGTTTAAATTTACTTCCAGCATGTCCTTTGACACTTTCTTATTGCTTCTATTTCTCTGCTGATATTACCCATCTAGTCACAAATGTCTTCAAGTTTTTCCCCTAGAGCCTGTGAAATACTAATCATAGTTATTTTATCCCCTATCTGATTTTCCTAACATAGATTTATATTTGAGATTAGCTCTATTGATTGTTTTGTCCCTCAACAGCAGATTATTTTTCCTTTCAATTTTGTTTGCCTCATAATTTTTAGTTGAAATCCACATAGTTCTGTGTGGGGTAGTAGAGACCAGGGTAAATAGTATTTATGCCTGGAAATAGGCATGACTCTTTCTCTGCTAGACTTTCATCAAGGAGCCATGTTTCAGTTTTGTTGGTTGCTATGATTACCCTCAATGCACTACCAACTTCAAGTCCCTCTAGGGGTACCTTTTGGTTAGGGTGGGAGCTAGAGTGATTATCTGAGAAAATTCTTTTTTTTTTTTTTTTTAAAGATTTTATTTATTTATTTGAGACAGAGAGAATGAGAGAGAGAGAGCACATGAGAGGGGGGAGGGTCAGAGGCAGAAGCAGGCTCCCTGCCGAGCAGGGAGCCCGATGCGGGACTCGATCCCGGGACTCCAGGATCATGACCGGAGCTGAAGGCAGTCGCTTAACGAACTGAGCCACCCAGGCGCCCCTCTGAGAAAATTCTTGATTGTGTTCAGTCCACCCTCAGTTCTGGATTTTTCCTGTGAGCTTGTGCCTCAGAGAAGCTGTCTCTCCATGCTCTTGTCCCTCCATTAGTAGTATTCAGTTATTGCATTATTGCTTATTTCCTGATTCTTGGTAGCCTAGGTGGTGAGGACCAAGAAAGAATTCTGTATTTTTTTCTCATTCAACCTTAGCTTTAGGCTGTTCATGTGTCTCTGAGTCTTTTGAGCTGAGTTTTCTTGGTGATCCTCCCTGCCCCCAGTAGTAAACGATCTTTAATTTTCTAGAAGTAAGAGGATTTCTTGCCTTTCTCCCTTTCCCAAACTCAGTAAGTTTTCACACACTGGAAGTGACAGGATTTGCTGCGTTCTTCAGCAGTTTAAAACTTTATCCCACTGGGGAAAAGACTCCAGGCAAGAATTGTTGATTTTTTTCCTTAGCAGCAGAACTAGATTATGTCACACAACATCAGAACTACACTTTGAGGGATGCTTTCCCTGATCTCTACTGCCTCCCAGTCTTTTTCATGAGCAAATAGTGAGGGCCACAGAGAAGAGGCTGCAAGTGTTTGTGCTCCCTTGGGCGCCTGGGTGGCTCAGATGGTTAAGCGTCTGCCTTCGGCTCAGGTCATGATCCCGGGGTCCTGGGATCGAGTCCCACATCGGGCTCCCTGCTCCTTGGGAGCCTGTTTCTCCCTCTGCTTCTCTCTCTCTGTCTCTGTCTCTTGTGAATAAATAAATAAAATCTTAAAAAAAAAAAAAGTGTTTGTGCTCCCAGGGGTCTATACTCACAACTGTGTATGTTCAGCTTTTAACAACCCATTAAAAATCACTTCTTTTTTTTTTTTTTTTTAACACTCATTTGTATGGCAACCTTGTTTTCTTCCAGCGCTGGGGTCTAGGTGGGTGATTGCCTGTGCCTTGTCTCTTTCTGGAGGCTCACTCCAGCTTAATCAGATTTTACCCTAGTCAGTTGTGTTTGAAGTCAGCACTCTGATGGGTTCAAGAACACAGGATGATTTTATAGATTGTGCAGCTTCTTATTGTTTGCATAGATGTGACACTCTCCATTTCTCTAAGATGGAGCCAGACCTTTATAATATACGTTATTAATTCACTAATTATATCAAAGTCACCAGGATTCCAGGTACCTTTGGTATTATGTTATTAATATTTTTGATGAAACCAAAATAAAGATTAGTTCTCTTTCAGAACATGCCAGAATATAGTTTAACATCTAAATGTTTATTTTTTTCATTAAAATTTTAAGAAGTAAAATTCTGTCTATTTAGAGTAAATAAGAAACTTGGAACTTTCTACATATATTTAGGGGAAGCTATATATTTTGAGGTACATGATCTAAGGTTTAGTAGAATTTTTTATAGAACTGGTTGTTTTATATTTCAATATTACACATACCCAAGGGTGTATACAACTTAAAGTAAAATAATGCACTGGTAATTATAGACTCAATAACCATTTAGAAAAGAGAGCATTAACAGTAAATTTGAAGCCCCTCCCTATTATAGGCTCCTCCCTATAATAGGCTCCTCCCTCTTATAGTCCCCTTCTTTTTCTGTAGATATAACTCTTACCATGAGTTACATGTTAAGTCGTTCTTTGCTGTTTTTTAAAATTTTTTATCATAAATGTATATAATATATATATGCCTAAAATATAATTTATTTTTGCATGTTTGAATTTTATATAAATTGAGTCATGTTGTATTTTACATATATATTTGCCATTGTGTCTGGGGATTCATCCATATTTATGCCTGTACCCATAAAGCATGGACTTTCCCCCTTTTTTTTTTTAAGATTTTTTTTTTTTTAAGATTTTATTTATTTATTCATGAGAGACAGAGAGAGAGAGAAGCAGAGGGAGAAGCAGGCTCCCAAGGAGCAGGGAGCCCGATGCGGGACTCGATCCCAGCACCCTGGGATCATGACCTGAGCTGAAGGCAGACGCTTAACCATCTGAGCCACCCAGGCACCCCCCTTTTTTATTTGAGAGAGAGTGCAAGCGGGGGAACAGAGAGGGACAAGCAGACTCTGTGCTGGAGCACCATGTGTTCAATGCGGGGTTAGATCTCAGGATCCTGAGATCATGACCTACGCCAAAATCAAGTTGGCAGAGGCTTAACCTACTGAGCCATGTAGGTGCCCCTTTAAAGCATGGACTTTCAGAACTTGGACTCTAGAGTCAGATGGCCTAGTTTTGAATATTGAATCATTAACTAAATAGTCTTCATAGATATGTTACTTCATCTTTTTGACTTCTGCTTCTTTGTGTGTAAAACATAGTATTGCCAAAATATAAAGAATTAATATAATCAGGGGTGGTTCAATGTTATATGGCCTTGAAGTTTTAAAGCACCTACATTTTGAAGATGTTGTATTTAAGAAATTGAATACAAATTATAAGTAGCAATTAGATACAAACTTAGATGTTTATTACCATAAGAAATCACAGAAAATTCAATATATTTGTAAATTTTACAGAAACACATAACAATATAAACACATAGTATGGCTGCTTTCAGATCCTTGGTAAGGGCTTGAATGAATGAGGGGCTCTGAAACAATCTTTCTCAGCTTCATGGCAAATCTGACTCCATGTATACGTAAAATCCTTTGAATAATAGTTCTATAAAAATGATAGATGTTTTTAATTTATCTTATTACTTACTATTATATTACATTAATGGAAAATTTTTGTAGGTCTCTTTCCTTTTTTTATTGAAGAATGATTGAGATGCAATATTGTATTAGTTTCAGGTGTACAACATAGTGATTCAATATTTATATACATTACAAAAGCATGACCACAACAGGGCTAGCTACCAGCTAGCGCCATATGAAGTTGTTACAATATTATTGACATATATCCTATGTTGTGAATTATGTCCTCTTGCTTTATTTATTTTATAACTGAAGTTTGTGCCACTTAATCCTCTTCACTTTTTTCACTTGTCTCCCATCTCCCTCCCTCTGGCAACCATCAGTTTGCTTTCAGTATCTGAGTCTGTTTCTGTTTTGCTTTATTTGTTCATTTGTTTTTTTAGATTCCACATATAAGTAAAGTCATATGATGTTTGTCTATTTCACTCTGACTCATTTCACTTAGCATAATGCCCGCTAGGTTCATTCATGTTTTTACAAATGGCAAGATTTCATTCTTTTTTAATGTCTCAGTAATATTCCATTGTATATGCATACCGCATCTTCTTTATCCATTTCTCTATTAATGGACTTTTAGGCTGCTTCCATATCTTAGCGATCGTAAATATGTTGCAATAAACATAGGGGTAGATATATCTTTTCAAATTAGGGCAGGATTATTTTCTTCAGTGAAATAAAATACGATTAATCTAATTATTCACATACACATCAAATAATACTGTTACACATGGTTTTCATAATTTTGGTTTTGGTTTTCTCACCAAAGAATGCAGTTGCTTGACTTTTTGTTTGCTTATCAACTTGAAATAATAATTTCAGTCCACATTAGGTTACTTATTTTCTAGTGTATCTTTTTTAAATTAACACATGAAATGGCCTACTTTAGGGAAAAAAAGGACTTGAAAATAATGTATTTAACAAATTAAATTTATATTATTGAATTTTATATTTCACTGTTGTATTTATTTATGATAGATTAATGTCTAATAGGCTAGTGAGAAACTTCTTTTTTTTAGAAAAATCACATAAATCATGAGATAATAGTACTTAGTCAATTTCAATATGTAGATGTTTGCTTAAATTACTTTTATTGCTATTTTATGAAAATATATTTTGTACACATAAAAAGCGAGGAAAATAGCTTACACGAGATTACAAAGTAAAAGCACACTAGCGTAATCAACATTACAAATCACTGTAATGTGAGTATATATCAAAGCAATGGATATTACATAGAAAATCTCATTTAAAGTATAGTAACACTGGTACCATGCAATTTAGAGCTATGAAGAACATTATATGAAATAGGAAAGTAAGTTTTAAATTTCAAATTTACCATTTTTTAATGGATGGGATTTTCTTTCAGATTGGAACAGATGCTCGTGGTTAAATACAGGCCTGAATTTCAGTTGTTATGTTCTGGTATAATCATTCGTGATGTGTGCTGCCCTGCATATTCAGAGTGATCAATGCTTGTCATTTATAGGTTGTTAAATCCTTTAATTTTTATTCTTACATAATTGATTATAGACAATTGTAGCCATAAAATTTTTTGAAATTTTAGAAATGTGCTACAGATTTTTTTTAACCACAGTTCTCTTCTTTACTGCTTTGAAAAGAATGTAAACAATCAACTCAACAAAATAAATGATTTCATTTTTTTCTATTGACCTTGCAGACATCAGTGCCTTGAGGCAACTTTTTAATTGTGTAGAGGCTCATAAAGATTTTTTTTTTAAAGATTTTATTTATTTATTTGAGAGAGAGAATGAGATAGAGAGAGCATGAGAGTGGGGAGGGTCAGGGGGAGAAGCAGACTCCCTGCTGAGCAGGGAGCCCGATGTGGGACTCGATCCCAGGACTCCAGGATCATGACCTGAGCCGAAGGTAGTCGCTTAACCAACTGAGCCACCCAGGCGCCCAAGGCTCATAAAGATTTAATCACTGAAGAAATATTTATGGAGTGTCTATTGGCAGCACGATTATAAAGGTGTAATGGGGGCCCAGAATAAGTGCAAGATTTTGTCCCTGAATTCAAAGACGGTCTATTTTAAAGGCCATAATTCTTAACCATGGCTGAGTATCAAAATTGCACGTTTGATTTAATCTATTTATGATTAGAAAAATGCCAAGAAAATGAAAGATTTAAAGATTAGAAGTGCTGAATCAGGATGGAGGTAAAGAGTAAGATTGATGTATCTGTATATGTATTTTATATATAGTATATATACTTATATATATTCTCAAAATTTATATTAAAAAGAACTCAAAGGTAATTTTGAGGTTTGGCTAAAATAATGGAGAATCTGGAAAAAGGAAGATATGTTAAGAATTACATCATAAAGGGAGGTAGTTCAATTCTGCAGCAGTTCCATTCTGCACTAGACCCCTCACTTCGGTGGTGTCTTCGTCCATTGGGCTGCCATAACAAAATTGTACAGACTGGATAGCATAAATGACAGGAACTTATTTCCCACAGTTCTGGAGCTGAGAAATCAAAGATCAAAGCACTACCATATTAATGTACTGGTGAGAGCCATCTTTCTGGTTCATATCCACTGGCTTCTCCCTGTGGCTTGAAATGGTAGAAAGGGTGAGGGATATATGTTGGGTCTCTTTTAAAAGAGCACTAATCCCAGGGTGCCTGGGTGGCTCAGTTGTTAAGCGCCTGCCTTCGGCTCAGGTCATTGTCCCAGGGTCCTGGGATTGAGCCCCACATCGGGCTCCCTGCTTAGCGGGAAGCCTGCTTCCCCCTCTCCCATTCCCCCTGCTTGTGTTCCCTCTCTCGCTGTGTCTCTGTCAAATAAATAAATAAAATCTTAATAAATAAATAAATAAAAGAGCACTAATCCCATTCACAAAGGTTCCACTCTTGTGATTAAATCATCTCCCAAAGGCCCAATCTCCTTATACCATATTGGGCATATTAGAATTTCAATACATGAATTGAGAAGGGGACACAAACATTCAGACCATAGGAGTTGGTAACCCCGAACTTAACATCAGCATATTTCACTTTTCTTATATATAAAATGGGACTAACAGAAATGCATTCGAAAAAGATTGTATAAAGGATGAAATTTGGTAATTTTATAAATTATTTAGCTTAGCACTTTACATATTTAAGTGGTCAATAAGTATTTATTGGGTTTAATATTAGTGTAGTGAGAAGATCCATGCCTTACTCAAAGAGATGAGAGAATATTAAAGTCTTGTTTATACAGAAAAGCTGTCTGAAAAGGTGATTATAAAGTTGTATATTGAAAGAAATTGAAAGATTTTGCATCCATTTAGAAGAAAGAGGAAAAAAACATAAACAAAGATATAAAAACTAGAAGGGGGTCACACATATGCTAATTTAGAAAATATTCTAAGTTAAAGCAATTTCATGTTGCAGAATAACACATAGCAATAAAATACTTTAAATAAACATTCTCAAGATTATATTCTCTGGTAATTTTCATATCATCATGAATCTTGATTATAGTAGACAGGGAAGAGTCATGCTTTCTAGGTAGCTATGTAGAACAACGTATGGAAGAGCTGTTTATTTCAGATTTGATGGAGATTTAAAAAGTATTTTTTGAAAATATACTTTACAAGGCCTATTTATAGTTTTGCATACATGAATATAAAAATAATTGCAAATGGCAAATATTCTTTGGGTTTTTACAGTTACTTCCAGTTATTCTTGTCCAGTGAAAGGATTCATTTTTGTTCTGATTTGGTCTCCAAGATTTGCTCTGCTTGCGATGAATCTTTCTTATATGCGCTTGCCCCCCTGCCTGCTTGTCTACCTTATGCACATGGGCTATCTTAATACCATATATTAGGTTATCAGTCATTACTTTTGGGTCATAATCTTTTGCAAAATATTTTGTAACTCTAATCATTATTAGTTGATTTCTACTCGTTATTAGTTGATTTCTACAGAAGTTTGGCTTTTCCACATTTTATCCTGTTGCATGTCCACTGTCTGCTTCAGTGTTAACCAGAATCACAGCTTCAGTCTTTGTATTTGGCATTTCCATTCTCTAGCCAAAGTGCGCTGCCCTAAGAGCAAGGAGTGTTTTTAATGGCGGCCTGCGGTGATGTAGGGAGTTTTACCACACATACGTATCACATAGCGACTCTCCTGTGGGGGTTCAAGTTCTAAATCCTCTCCTATTGTGCAGGTCACGAGGCTTTCCCTGTAGCTTTGTGAAAGCTCCCCCTGGCAGCTGTAGAAATGTGGTATGATTAATCTTATATGCTGTCAAGGAATTTTATTTTATTTGACAGCTATTAAGGAAATATTGTTCTTCAGCTAAATGATTTGATGGCCACAACATACAGTATGCTTCTTCCTTCTTTTCTGCCACTCCTTCACTTCACCCTCCCCCTTTCTCCTCCTTCCTGCCCCCTCCTCCTTATTCTCATTCTTATTCTTCTCTCCTCCTCTCACTCCCTCTCTCTGTTTCCTTCCTTCTGTCTCTTTCTCTCTTGACTGAGAAAGCATTTTCCTTATTTTGGGACCCTGGTTCAATAGCTTCATAGTAATTTTCTTGATTACAATCAATCTGTATGAGTATCAGTTAGAGGGAAGCTATTTTTAAAAGAAATGCGCACACACACAAAGAAGAAATGCACGTAGTATGAATATAGGTAAAGTCAGAAACATACACGGTGTATTTTTTGAGCACTGCTATGTGAATATTGGTAAGTCACTAGGTACGATGATATTTTAAAGATACAAAGATAAATTTTTTTCTTTTTTTTGGTTTTATTTATTTATTTATTTATTTATTTATTTATTTATATTATGTTCAGTTAGCCAACATACAGTACATCATTAGTTTTTTATGTAGTGTTCAACAATTCATTAGTTGTGTATAACACCCAGTGCACATCACAATTACAAATGGGGAAGGGGGTTTCCTGACCAAATGCTGCCGATACAATTAGTTATAGTTTAGGAAAAAAGTAAAGATGAATGTTCACTTCTTTAAAATATTAAAAAAAAATGTTAAAGGATTAAAATGTAATTTTATAAACATAAGGAAATGAGAAAGAAATGTTGGGGAATATTTCTATTAACTCAGCATGAAAAAAGCCTTTCTAATCATAAAGTTGATATAAGGAATGAAACAATCTTCAAATCAAATTATTTTACACAAAAGTTAAAGAATGCATTAAAAATTTGGGGAATGAACATGAAAAATAGCAAACTCCAAAGTTAAAAGTTGGAAGAAACAATAAACAAGGAATTGTTTTTTTTTAAGATTATTTATTTATTTTAGAGAGAGAGAGAAAGAGCACACAAGCAGGAGGAGGGACAGAGGGTGAGGGAGAGAGAGAATCTCAAGCAGACTCCCTGCTGATCAGGTGGGGTTTGATCTCAAGACCCTGAGATCATGAGCCAAAATCAAGAGTTGGTCTCTTAACTGACTGAGCCACCCAGCTGCCCCACCAAACAATTCTTAAAGGGTAAATCCTAATAGTTACCATATATATAAAAAAACCTTATAGTAGTATTTAGTAGTAAAGGGTGTTGAAAATTTGCCAATTTCGTCTTGAGAAGAGTGAGTACAACAGCACCCTTACCAGTCATCATCATTTTCTGCTGCTGAGAAAGGGAAGAGACACGGCTGTTGACTTATTTTAAATGCTGTTGTCTTTTGACTTAAGCCTCAGATCTATCAGCTTTCCTTCTTTCTTTTCAATATGTGCTTTCACTATATTTCTAGCCTCTTTCCTTCAGACTAACCGGTGTAATCGACTTCCTTTGTTTTGGGCATCTTATCTTGACTTTCTTCTTTGTTTCTCTTTTCCACAGATTCCTACTTGAATCTGTGATTGACAAGTAAGTCAGCATAATGTAGGGGTTTAAAGCACAGCCTCCGGGGTAAGCCTACCTGGTTCCAAATCCTAGTTCTACTAATTAGGGGCCAAGAGAAACTAAGGAGTTTACTTAACATCTTAGTATCCACTGCTGTAACTTGAGAGGAATTTAGTAGGTTCTCTTTAGTAGATTCGTAGGTTTGTTATATGGATCAAATATGTCAATATTTATGAATTACTTGGAGCAGTATCTGACATATAATAACTACTACTTAAATAAGTATTAAAATGCATTTTTTTTAATATTTTGCATAGATAACCTGTGGTTAATTTTCTTTCTTTTAATGCTTACAATGTTTTGTAATGCAGAAGTGTTTATTATGTAAGTGTTTACATAAGCATATTTTGGTCATTCTTTCTTTCTTGATTTCTAAATTTTTCTAATAAATAAAGATTCTATTGACCAAACTGATATATAGTTTTATTTTAACATATATATATATATAAATATTCTGTATATAACTTATTTTTAGTAACAGCTTTATTGAAATGTAATCTTCATAAAATTAACCCCTTTAAAAATGTCTAGTTCAGGGGCGCCTGGGTGGCTCAGTCGTTAAGCGTCTGCCTTCGGCTCAGGTCATGATCCTGGAGTCCCGGGATCGAGTCCCACATCGGGCTCCCTGCTCAGCGGGAAGCCTGCTTCTCCCTCTCCCACTCCCCCTGCTTGTGTTCCCTCTCTCGCTGTCTCTCTCTCTGTCAAATAAATAAAACCTTTAAAAAAAATAAAAAAAAAAAAATAAATAAAAATGTCTAGTTCAGTGGTTTTTAGTATTTTCTGAAAATTGTGCCGCCATAATAGCTATCAAAGTTTAGAATATTTTCCTCACTCCAAAAAAGGCTCCATACTTACTAGCACTCATTTCCTATCACCCCATCCCCTCAGCTCCTGGTAACCATTAATCTACTTTCTATTTCTATGGATTTGGCCATTCTGGACATTTCATATAAATAAACTCATACAATTTGTGCCTTTTTGAATTTGGTTTCTTTGATTTAGCATAATGTTTTCAACATCCATTCATTCTGTAGTATATATCAGTACTTTATTCCTTTGTATTGCCGAATAATATTCTATTATATATAAACATATCACTTCGTGTTTATCCATTCATCAATTTATAGGTATTTGAGTTGTTTTCACTTTTTGGTTAATATGGGTAAAGCTACTATGAACATTTATGTACAGTTTGTGTATGGATTTTTTTTTTTTTTTCTTTTGAGTACGTTCCTAGGAATCTGTTTAAGGAAGTTTAAGTTGAACTTTTAACTCTGTTTAAGTTTTTGAGGAGCTGCCAAAACTATTATTCCAAGTAGGTATTCCATTTAATATTCTCATCAGCAGTGTTTGAAGGTTCCAATTTTCCCACATCCTCTTCAACAATTGTTACTGTCTTTTTTATTTTAGCCATCCTAGTAGGTGTGAAGTGGTATTTCGTAGTGGTTTTTATTTGCCTTTTCCTAATGACTAATGATTCTGATTATCCTTATATGTGCCTATTGTCCATATGTAATTCTTTTTTGATGGATATCTATTCAAGTTCTTTGCTCATTGTTTTAATTGGATTATTTGTTCTTTTATTGTTCAATTGTAATAGTTATATATATGTGTGTGTATGTATATATATATATATATATATATATATATATATATATATATATATATATATATATATCTGGATACAAGCCCTTATAAGGTAAATGATTTGTAAATATTTTCTCCCATTCTGTTGGAAATCTTTTCACTTTCTTGATAATATTCTTTGGGAAGCACAGGTTTTTAATTTTGTTGAAGTGGAATTTATCTATTTTTCTTTAGTTTCCTATATTTAGTTACTGAAATCTTTGCTCGGTTTAGTGATGAGCTAATGATTGAACAGATATTTAATTAAATGTGTTGAATCAATAAGTCTTTTAGACTTGGCCAGGGTGCTCTATTTCTGTTTTGTGTTATGCACTCAATGCTCCCATAGGCAGTTACAAGTCTGCCTTAGTCTTCACTTTCTGTCTGTGCAGGGCCTCAAAGCCAATCAGAGATGAAGGATTGGGGATTCTTTTCCTAATTCTAAAATGTAAAAAAAAAAACAAAAAACAAATTGGTTTGGTTTGGTGCCCCTATTGTTATCTCCAGTCAGTATCTCCATCATAAGAAGCTGTAATGTTAAACAATCACTGTTGTTTCTTTTCAATAAAGGCCTTAGGGATAGGACTGTTTACACAGACTGAGCTCAAAGTCTTGCTCAAATAAAAAGAAATCACAAAAATGGAAGTTTTCAGTGGGCTGCTAGATAAGTCAAATGGTGACAGTTCTCCGGGGATGGGACCTTGGAGGAGCTCCAAGCCTTTTCTTCCCCGTCTAGTGTGTACTAAGATGATGGTTTTCACAGCGGGCAGAATTACAAAGCTGATGGCGCAAGGCGTCCATGCAGCTGTGGAGAGAGGGATGCCATAAATCTCTTTGTTCGTATTGAGATGCAACTATTTTTTGGAGTAAATGCTCTGTAGATTGGTGCAAGCGCTTTTTATCTATTTCCATTGTTCTGAAAAGTTGATTTTGACAATTGCTGCAGTGTATTCATGGCCTTTATGGAAGAGAAGATTTTCTGTCTAGTCTTTGCTATTCCAGAGGTGCTTCTTGGTTTAACTTTGACAAACAGTGTGAGATTTTTTTCTTTCTTTTTTCCAAAATGGTCACACATTTATTTCCATAGTATGGTTGTTTTGTTTTAATATATTGATTGTTTCTGGGGTTTAAAAAATCATATTCTATCAGTTTGTCTATAAATTTTATCTCTGACACCATACTGCTTTTATCATTTTTTTCTGGGTAAATATATAATTAAAGGATATAAAAATTAATAGACAATTATTAGTGTAAAGAATATAATTAAGAGCTATTTATTTTAGCTACAAATAAGAAAAAAAGTCATTTTACAGCTTTATTAATTAAAAAGGTATAGCCATCCCCTCTTATCCTGAGGAGTTATGTTCCAGGACCCCCAGGGGATGCCTAAAACTGTGTATAGTATCAAACCCTATATATATTTTCTATGTTTTTTCCTCTACATACATACCTATGATAGAGTTTAATTTATAAATCAGGCAGAGTAAGAGGTTAACAACAATAATAATAAAATAGAAAAATTATAACAATATACTGTAATAAAAGCTATATGAATGTGATCTCTCTCAAGATATCTTATTGTACTGTAATCATGCTACTTCTTGTAATGATGTGAGATGATAAAATACCTCCATGATGAGATGAAACAAGGTGAACGATGTAGACATCGTGATTTAGTGTGACGCTACCACTGACCTCCTTATGATACATCAGAAGGATAATCATCTACTTCCAGACTGCGGGTGACTATGGCTAACTGAAACTGGGGAAAACAGAACCATGGATAAGGGGAAACTGCTATAACCTAAATTAGAAAACAAATATGTGGGAATTGAGTTACTTTATACATAAACTCATATAATTCAAATAAATACTAAAAAAGCTGTATGTATGAGTGAAATTATACTTCTTAAAATAAAACATGTCTTGAGACTACGGTAATTATAGGTCTTCCAACTCGATAAGACTAACAATGATCATTCTGATAATTTAAAAACAATTTTTTAGTCTATTTACTTTGCTCCTGAATACACTTTTTTAAAAACGTGAATTGTTAAAATACATTTTAAATACAAAGATCTCATTTTATTTCATTTTATTTTATTTCTATAGGACTTTGGAGATGATGGGTCCTTGTACATTACTAAGGTTACCACAACCCACATGGGCAATTACACCTGTTATGCATATGGCTATGAACAAGTCTTTCAGACTCACATCTTTCAAGTAAATGGTAAGAAACATGTGTTGATATCATTGCTTTATGCTTCACTATATATTCAAAGAATATCACACTCGATTAGGAAGGCAAGACTTCAATTTTTTTAGTTTGGCAAGGCCTCAGTTTTTGTTTTGTTTTGTTTTGAGACTTATTGTTAATGTAAAACCTTTTTCAATTTAAAAAAACAGGTGGTTGAGTGAATAAATGCTATAAATTTTACCACTTTTTTCATCGTGAAATAGTACAACGTAACTCATTCTAATTGGAAATTTAAAGCATAAGAAATTTAAATTACTTTTTGAAATTTAAATATCAACAAGTAGACAACCATATAAATTTTAGAAACTGAAAAAATTAAGCATGAAATTTTAATCAGATTATCTGGTTGATCTTATTAATGATATAAAAAACTGCTATTTATCTACAGCAAATGTTATGCTCTAAATCGTTAATTTAATGGCTGTGAACATTGGCCATGTAGGCTGATATTCTTTTTTCCTAAGATTTTTATTTATTTATTCATTTGAGAGAGAGAGAGAGCATGTGGTTGGGGGGGAGAGGCAGAGGGGGAGGGAGAAGCTGACTCTTGGGTGAGAAGGGAGCTGGACTTGGGCTCAATCCCAGGACCTGGGACCTGAGCTAAAAGCAGAGGCATAACCAACTGAGCCACCCAGGCATCCCTGATATTACTCTTTTAATCAGAGGGCTTTTTCCTTTTTCTGATTTAATTCAAATTTTAGCTATTTAGTTCAATTGATGATACAGGATCGTATGTATGATACATTAATTCACACTGATTCACTTCCATATTGATATATATATATGTATATATATATATACATATATATATATATATTACTTTATGATTTACTAAAAAGAAGCAGAAACTTACTTGGCTTGCCATAGGAACAGCAAGATGGCTAGCGTAGTTTGTATGAATTAAGAGGGGAGTGACAGATATGAGCTTGGTGAGGTAGCCCAGGGTCAGATCACGTGGATCCCTGGGGACCTAATTAAATATTTGGATTCCCATTCTAAGTGTAATGTGGGAAGCCATCAAAGTATTTAGTGTATGAAATGACATATTCTGATTTGTTTTAAAATGACTGGAAGCATTGAGATCTGTTAAAAAAATATTTTAATAGTCTAGGGAAGAGATAATCGTGGCTTAAAATATAGTGTTAATGATGAAGAGGTAAAGAGTGGTTAAATTTAGAATATTTATTGAAAGTAGATCTGATGATATTGCTGAGGAATGGCATTCAAATATAAGAGAGATTTTTTTAACAATAAACCCCCCAAATTTGAAGCATTTAGATATATCCTTGTGACATTAACTGAATATAGAAGAAGCGTATTTGGAGACTGAGTGAGATTAATATATATATATATTTTTTTGGACAAGTTGACTTTAATATAAGTTCTAGATGGAAATCAAGTATGCAATTTAGTATAAGTCTGGAGATCAAAGGAGAATAACAGTCTAAAGTTGTATATTTAGGTAATATCAATGTGCATAAACTATTTTAAAGTCATATGTTTGAGCTTGACGAGGTCACCTTAAGAATGAGTATAAATATTCATATTGAGGATTGAGCCTTGGAGCTGAGGTTAATAAGTGGAGAAAAGAAGACTTAGAATGAGCACCTTGTGATGGAAAGTGTGTCTTGAAAAATCAATTAAAAAATGCTGAAAAAAGTTTGAAAAGATTGGAGAGTTTATGGTCTGACTGTTAGAGGCACTCAACAGAAGCAGATCTAGGCCTTGGTTTCTAATGCCTAATTAGTGCACACATGGGAATTGTAACCAGTTGTAACTAGACATGAGTCAAGGTTTGGAAGCGAACTTTCAAGGAAGCCAGTGAAGAGAGCAGACAAGGTACAAAGGAGGTGATGCACGCTATTCCCAGTGTTCTCAGATGTTTGGATTTGGACTTTGGATACAGCAATTTTACCTGAGGATACACAATCTTGAGAGGACAGAACAAGTCTGTGTGGGGGGATGTTCTCTATCTAGATGCGGCATCCTGGAAAATGGTTGTTGTTGCAAATCTGGTTCTCACCTCCCTCTTTGTTGTGATTGTTTACAGACTAATAGCCTCTTTGACAAAACTAATGCTCTGAGCTATTTGTTTGTTTTTTGAGAGATTCTCCACTTTTGTTTTGGCTTACAATTAGTTCTATCTTTTATATTCACTCCCAGTTCTACTTCTCTCAGTCTAAGGACCAGCTACTTGAGTTCTTAGTAGTTTGTAGAGCAGTGCATGGTTCATGTTCTAGCAGAATCAGAATCACATGAAAAAATTATAAAAAATGTAGAACTCTGGACTCCACCAGCACTTTCTGGAAATTAATTTGAAATCTGCATTTTGGCAAACTTCCTAGGTAATTGTGATGCTTGGTAAAGCATGAGAACCATTCCAAATAACTGTTCTTTAGGAGTCTCTGCTCCCCATTCATGTCTGAAGCAGTCTTCTTACATAACTTACTCATTTGCATGCTTCGGCTGGGAAGCCCAGTAAGAAGGCTTTGAACCAAACTACAGGCTTTTGTGTTGCAAGATGTGCCTTGAACAGCACTGGAGAAATGTAGCTTCCCTGTTTTATCCCCTCCTTGTGAATGAACTGCTTCCTCTCTGATCTCAAGGTTTTTCTGAAGATGGAATGTGGGAATAAAGGGACCATGAGGTGTCAGCAACAGAGCCATGACCATCGGTCTTAACATTATGAATTAATTTAGAGGACTCCAATATTAGCACTGACTGCTGCTGAGATCGAATGCTTTCCCTCTTCTAGAAACAAAGATCCCTGAACCTGGGAGTAAAACCCTTCTCTTTCTATCACCTCCTACTATGTTTAATCTGCTTCAAAATCCTTCATTAAATGTTCTTATGAAGGCATGGGGTTTGCAAAGAGGGAAAATGATAATATTATTGCTGAACATTGGTTGAGATTGAATAGAGAGGAACTGTAGTAGCTTGAGAGTGATGTTTAGTTAAAGGGGGGGAATTTATAAAAATTGCAGATATGATACTTTTTTATGCTGATGTGAATAATCTGGTAAAGAGGAAATGCAGATCATTTAAGAGAAAAAAGGGAAAATTGCAGTAGTCAAGTTTTTTAAAAATTGATGTAATTAGTGCACACATGGGAGGATTGGTCTTTGGAAGATGAATAGTTAATCTGTTGAAACAGGGAGCAAGACAGATTATTTGGGAACAGATGCTCAGGGTGGGAGCATGAGGAAATACTCCTCTTTGCATTGCTTGGATTTCTTCAGTGTAGTCAGGAATACCAACTATTGAAAGTGAGGAGTTTGTAAGAGCTTGTTTGAGCAGAGGAAGAGATATAAAATAATTACCTTGCAGAGAAGGAGGGTGATAGAAATAGCAGCCGGTAGTTGGTATGTCAGGCAGATCTCTGGGTGTCCTTGAGGTGATATATATTAGTATGTTTTCCTTCAGTTGTGGTTGGCTGTGCATTTGCAATCATAGAAAGAAGAGATTTGGGTTTAATCAGCATTTTATTTTGTCAGGTGAGTAAGTGGGAGAGAGACAAGCATGAGGAAAATAAAGCATGAAAATAAACAAGTTTATAAGAGAATGATTATAATGATGGACCATAGAAGTGGTAAGGTAAGGAAAGGGGTAGGTAAGGAAAGCAGTGACACCATGAGAAATATGAAATGAAGTAAAATACTGACTGGTGTTTCCAAGTTGAACAAGTACTACTAGAATGGGGTACTAGAGAGAGCGAAATGCAGTACCTTCACTCAAAGCATTTTCTTAAGGTGTCTGACAATTTCTCTTTATCAGAAACACTTTTAGTTAGGTCAAGTTATACAAAGGAATGTATGAACCACTAAGGTTTGATAGGTGTTCAGGAAACTGCTGTTCTAAATCTAACTTTCCAGTTCTAGTCTTAGCTAAAAAGGAGAAATGAAGTGAAGAATAACATTAATTCATCAACATCAACCACAGTAGATCAAAACCTTTTTCTACTGCATTTTTATCAAGGAGCGAAGATAATAAGTGCATTTTCAGGATCATCTTTAATATTTAAACCTATTTGAAAAATCCAGAAGGCTAAGTAGAAAATGTATTATATGTGTATCAGTCAGAGATTAGCTTTGGGCACTATAACAGAGACCCCAAACAACAGGGGCTTAAAGAAGATACTGCTGTGTTTTTCTTATGCATAAAAGAAGCCCAGATGAGATGCTTCAGAAGGCAACTCCATCACGTCATCATTATACTTTGCTTCCCTTGCTGTGGTTAGAACATGGTTTCCATTCTCCGTGTCATCCCATGTTTTCCAAATGGCAGTGAAAATTCCAATCATCATGTTCCTATTTCGACAAAAAGAAGAAAGAGGAAGGAAAAATAATGTCTGTCACCTGAGAGAGCCCTCTTGAAATAACTTTAATGGAAGTACCGACAGTAACGTCCATTAACCCTCTCTAAATGCAGAGATTAAAGTATATTTCTTTGGCCTTGTTATTTTGCCATCCACAACAATTAAGGGTTCATTTATTTACAAGGAGGAATAAATATTGGGTAGGTAAGTGGTCATCTTTGTCACAAAAATGTCTGGTGTATCAAAACATTTTGCAAAACAGTAGTAGAACAATGACACTTTATACTTAGAAATGGTAGGATTAGCAGTAAAGCAGCAGCTGAACAAGTGATTTGCTAAACAAGTGATTTCTCCTTTTTTTGGTGTTTTCCTTTCCTTTGGCTTTATGGTGTTTTATATTTGGGATAATAACTTTAAATGTAATTTTGTGTATAAATAAGTAGAATAAACTTGAGATCACTCAGAATATTGTTATAGGCCAATAACAGAAGAATAGTTGGGAATGAGCTGTGACACTGGAAAAATACAATGAAAATACAAGAAAATGCAAATCAGATTAGCCAAATGGCACATTTATAGACCGAATAAATCTCTAAACTGGTTTGACTCATTTTCTACTCTTGATCCACTTTTCATAAAAGGTTAAAAAGGGCTCTAGAAAATTAAGTTTTTGTAGAAAACTTAACATATTTATCTGAACAATTTTTCAATTAGTAATAAAAATAAAATATATCATCAATTACCATAAAAATATCTGAAAATACCACAAGTTATTGGAATTTGTGAAAGTGTTTTTGAAGTGCAAAGTCTATTTAAATATCCTAGGGTGCAAGCCAAATAAGTCTATCAATAGCCCTGTTTCCTTTCAAACAATGCAAAATTAAATTATTGAAATATGAGAGTGCTTCTGTGTCCTTGTCAGAAGAAACATGTATAAATCAAAGGAGCTTGACTCTGCCAGTGGAATTCATTTCCTGCTTTTCCTTTTCTTTTTACATAAAGCAAATCGTCTTTAGATCTTCAGCTTATGATACAGAATGTTTGAAATTTTAAAAGTCATTCAGTGTTTACACTACCCTCTGGGCAGAAAGCTTGTCTATATTCACAACAGACCCATAATATATGCTGTAATTTCTCTCTCGTTCATATTGTTTTTTTTTTTTTAAAGATTTTATTTATTTATTTGAGAGAGAGAGAATGAGAGAGAGCCCATGAGAGGGGGGAGGGCCAGAGGGAGAAGCAGACCCCTGCCGAGCAGGGAGCCCGATGCGGGACTCGATCCAGGGACTCCAGGATCATGACCTGAGCCGAAAGCAGTCGCTTAACCAACTGAGCCACCCAGGCACCCTCTCGTTCATATTGTTTTAAGACCTCACACATAATATCAAGTGGATTTTTTTTTTTTCCTGCTCATGTCAGAAATGTGTTCACAAAATTGCTGGTTTTATAGGATGTCTATATAGAACACCTCCATTTTTTCTCCTTCAAAGTTTGAAAACATCGAAAAAAAGACACTAGAGCCAGATGTAAAGGTATGGAAGCATCACCTTCTTTACTGACAAAGCTGTTTAGAGAAAGTGGCTTAAGTCTGGGCAACAATGGCCTGCTTTGTCTTGCATCATAGACTTGAACTTCCTTCTCCAGTCACAGGCAGCCTTCCCTGCCAAGCTTTATCTGTATAGCCAAAGTGCAGATGGGAATAAAACCTTGCCGCTAGCAGTAAGATCCAGAAAGCAGGTGGTGGGAGGCCTACCTCCCCCTTCTCACTCCTCCTTTCCTGATGAGTAGGGAAAAGATGAGAGAAATAAAAGCCTTGAAGGTTACTCTGGCTCAGAGATTCTCTGTGGTTCTTGGGCAAGCAGCATCAGCAACTTGTTTTTAAGGCAGATTCTCAGGGTGCACCCACAACTACCGAATCAGAAGCTCTGTGCATGAGGTAGAGTGATTCGTGTTTTAACAAACTCTCCTCATGATTCTGACCAAGTTTCGGAATCACTGCTCTAGAAATGTTATTCCCTAGAGACCTGAGAAGTGGGAGTATGTGGTCCTTCCTCATACACTTCAACTTTATTCTCTTAATTTTGACTTGAACCTAAGCTCACAGTGATTTTGGGAAGTGGCTGTCTCTTAGGGGATGGGATCAGCCATGCATCAAATCAGTCATCCCTCTCATGAGGCCTGGCAGCAGATGGTGTTGGTGTTGATGTCTTGCCCAAAAGCCCACCTGGGCCTCCTCAACTGTGGTGGATGTCCCCTGACGGCTTGAGGCTACAGGAACCTGTCCCAAACCACTCTTCTAAGAATTTTATTTGACACAGGAAGGTTTATCAGCTGGACTCAAGGCAGCCTAGATGTGCCAGGGATTTAATGTCTCACAGGGACAGTCCTTAACCAGTGAGGGATGCAAGTCAAAAGGTAAGAATCACTGTTTCCCACTCACTCAGAGGGAAGATTCTGAGGTGCATTCTATATGACTCTTTTCTTTCTTTTCTTTTCTTTTCTTTTTTCTTTCTTTCTTTTCTTTTTTCTTTCTTTCTTTCTTTCTTTCTTTCTTTCTTTCTTTCTTTCTTT
>NW_023270454.1:25004640-25140654 GCF_011800145.1 Mirounga leonina
TTTCTTTCTTTCTTTCTTTCTTTCTTTCTTTCTTTCTTTCTTTCTTTCTTTCTTTCTTTCTTTCTTTCTTTTCTTTCTTCTTTTTCTTCCTTCCTTCCTTCCTTCCTTCCTTCCTTCCTTCCTTCCTTCCTTCCTTCCTTCCTCTCTCTCCCTTTCTTTTTCTTTCCCTTTCTTTCTTTCTTTCTTTCTTTCTTTCTTTCTTTCTTTCTTTCTTTCTTTCTTTCTTTCTTTCTTTCTTTCTTTCTTCCTTTTTTCTTTCTTTCTTCTTTCATTTGTTCCTATTTTTCTTTCCTCCATCTTACTTTCCTGGTCTCTAACTTGTGCTTCCTGGGATCACGTCCCAAATCAGCAACATGAACTTAAGTTCTTTTCTCAGAGCTGCTTTTGGGGACACTCACATTTAGGAATGTTCTTACCTTAATAATAATTGTTGCCCTTTGGTAGCTCCCCCTGCAAGCTACTGGTAAGCACCATATGTTTGCTTCCAGAAGGCTCTGAAATATTACTGAACATTATATTAATTCATGAACTCCAGAGTCTGAAAATTTTGTCTCTATTATTGCCCATGCTAAATTATGTCCAGTTACATTGCTCAGTAGAGCTCTTCAGAGCTTCTGCAATTATATTAAATCTTGACATCAAGACACTACAATTACATAATAATAGCAAGAGCATATAGATGCTCAAACTTTAATATATAATCTAATTATTAAATACCCACAGAGAAATAAAACTTCAAAGATTAAAGTTTCAAAGAAATTAGTCCAAAGTAATTAATATACAAAATTAAAGTATTCTGCCCTTGCAACATAAAATCTAAAGAAAGTCCAAATGTTTTAATTACAAGTAAAGTTCAAGAATCAGAATCTTCCCCGAGTTCTTATTTTGTTCCCTTTTGGTGAGAGAGGTCCTTGAAAAGTTTATGGCTTTGGTATAATAACTTCAACATCTTTATCTTGGGCTAATTCTCATTAGACTTAAGTGTACCATCTTGCTATTTGTTTTCAAATGGTCACACCTATTCTTTATTATTTCCTTCTATTTTGCCTTCTGTTGGATTGCATAACTTTCAGAATTCTATTTTATTTTCAGGATTGGCTTGTTAGCTATATCTCTTTGTTTAATTTTTTTTTAAATGTAGCTATAAGCTATATTTACAATATGCAACTTTAACTTATTACCATGCATCTTCAAATAATATTTTATCACTTCACATTTAAAAGAAGAACCTTAAAACAGAAATCTTAGATCTCTCCCTTTCCATCCTTTGTGATAATACTGTCAAATATTTTATTTCTATGTATGTTACAAACTCTACAATACATTGTTTTATTTCCACTTTTAATAAGTAAATATCCTTGGGCCCCTGGGTGGCTCAGTTGGTTAAGTGTCTGACTCTTGATTACAGCTCAGGTCATGATCTCAGGGTTGTAGGTTCAAGTCCTGGGTGGGGCTCCGCGCTCCGCGGGAGTCTGCTTGAGATTCTCCCTCTCTTCTTCCCCTCCCCCCACTCACGTGCCCACACTCTCTTTCTCTCTCTAAAATAATAAATAAATCTTTAAAAAAATAAGTAAAAATCCTTCAAAGATATTATTTTTAAAAAACAGACAAAACTTTTATCATTTCTGATCCTCCTCATTCATTTATGTATATCCAAATTTCGCAATTTTCCTTTAGCCTAATAAACATCTTTTAACAATTTTCTCAGCCTTTGTTTGTGTAACGGTATTTTTTCCCCTTTAAGGATATTTAAGGATATTTCTGCTGAGAAATTTCTAAATTTCTTGAAATTTAGGTAGGCAGTCTCTGTTTTCTGTTTTTCTTTCAACATTTTACAGATGTTGTTGTATTATCTTCTGGCTTGTAGGCTTGTATGGTTTATAAAAGAGAAGTCAGTTATATTTCTTGTCTTTTTTTTTTTTTTTAATTTTCCTCTGGATGCTTTTAAAAGGTTTTCATTTTTCACTGGGTTTCAGCAATTTAATTATTAATATGCTTTGGTTCTGTTTTCTTTACTTGTATTTATCTTGTAGGGATTATTCAACTTGTTGGACTTTGGGATATATGTTTTTCAACAAATTTGGAAAAAAAAAAAGGCCATTGTTTTTAAGTAGATTTCTGCTTTCTATCTCCATTAGGAATTCAATTACAGATATACATGACTGCTTGACATTTTTCCATAGGCCACCAAAATCTGTTTTATTTGTTTTCTTCTTCATGCTTTGCTCTCACTATACTTCAATTTAGATAGTTTCTTTTGCTCTGACTTCAAAGTCACAAATCTGTTTTTCTGTATGTGTAATTTGCCATTAAGCTCAACCAAAATATTTTTAAAAGATATATTTCAAATATTGTTTTTCAATTTTAGAAGTTTCAATTGTTTTTTATAATCTCCATTTTCTTCTTAATTGTGTTCATGTTTCCCCTTAAATATTTGAACCTATCTATACCAGGTATTTTGAAGATTCATTTCATGGTCTCTGAAATTTTATATCTTTCTCTATTGATCGATATTTTTCTTGCATATGAGTCATGTGTTCCTTCTTCTCACATCTGTTTTCTGTTGTTGTTGTTGTTTGCTTGTTTGTTTTTGTTTTAGATGATGGAAATTGGTGAGAGAGATTTGCGGGATTCCTTTTAGAAGTGTTGCTTTGGCATTAACTTACCTGCATATCTGTTAAACCTTTTTTGAGGCTTTCTTTTTAACTTGATTTGAGTATTTCTAGAGTAACCTTTAAACTGGGGTTTGCTTCACTATTTTCCTAAGTGTTTCTAGGGTCTCTATGAGGTGTTTAATGACGTTCCATCAGTCTGTTTTTTTTCTATTAGGTCTCTCTAGTTGGGAGTCTGATTAATCTAACTCATATGTCACCTATCCTTGAGTGAGCTCTTGGAGCTTTTAAATTTATAGCTCCCTAGTAGTAGTTTTTTCTATAGTCATTGAACTTTGCCTGACTTTGTGGAGTTTCATCCTGTAGTTTGAGCCAAAGCCTCAACAGACACCTTATTCAGATTCCTGTAGCTCTCTATCTCTACATATTTCTGTCCTTTCTGGTGCTCTCCCTACAATTTCTGGGTCTCAAGATTTCCTGAATTCTAATCTCTTTTATTTCAGCAAGACCCTTCAATTCCTCTGCTTCGCATCAATGTAAACTAAATGTCTCTAGGCAGAAAGCTGAGGCAATTATAAGCGCAATCCTTTTTTTTTTTTTTTTTCTTTTCTTTCGGGATCATGATCTTTTGCTAATGGTTTTGCAACATTTGATAACGGTTGTTTCATATTGGTTCTATTTATTTATGGCAGAGGCTTATCTGCTATCATTTTCTATCATGACCTTATATCTCATAGGAACCACTTTTTTTTCTTTCTCCAAATTTTTATTTAAATTGCAGTTAGTTAACATACAGTGTAATATTAGCTTCAGGTATAGAATTCAGTGATTCCTCACTTACATACAACAGCCGGTGCTCCTCACAACAAGTACCCTCCTTAATCCCCATCACCTATTTAACCCATCCCCCCCACCTCCCCTCTGGTGACCATCAGTTTGTTCTCTATTGTTAAGAGTCTATTTTATGCTTTGCCTCTCTCTTTTTTCCTCCTATGTTCATTTGTTTTGTTTCTTAAACTCCACATATGAGTGAAATCATATGGTGTTTGTCTTTCTCTGACTGACTTATTTCGCTTAGCATAATATACTCTAGTTCCATCCATGTCGTTGCAAATGGCAAGATTTCATTCTTTTTGATGGCTGAGTAATATTCCATATATATATCTACACACACACACACCACTTCTTCATCCATCATCAGTCGATGGACATTTGGGCTCTTTCCATAATATGGTTCTTGTTGATAATGTTGCTATAAACATTGGGGTGCATGTGCCCCTTCAAATCTGTATTTTTGTATCCTTTGGGTAAATACTTAGTAGTACAATTGCTGGGTCATAGGGTATCTCTATTTTTAACTTTTTGAGGAACCTCCATACTGTTTTCCAGAGTGGCTGCAGCAGTTTGCATTCCTAACAACAGGGTAAGAGGGTTCACAGGAACCATTCTTCAAAAGACTGAGAGGTTTTATTAGTTAAAGGCAAGTTTTCTCAGGACCCTTATTTGTAAAGCTTCTGAAAGTTAGTAGACATGGCTGATGTTGACACCATCAATACTGTATGAAATAAATTTAGAAATTTCGAGTAATGCTTATTTTGTTCTCAGTGTCCAATACTTAATTCTGCCAAAAGTAGAACAGGTACTCAGTAGTATATGAAGGGAGGAGAATGAACAACGATAACGACAACAAAAGGTTTTGTGTTGGCTGTGGTGAAATATGAGTCTTTCTATATAAATTTCTCAAGGCTAAAGAAATTATGCTTAATTGACCATAACTACCCCAAAATAGGTTAATTCTGTGATTATGTGTGAAGAAGAGACTATTTGTTATCTACCAAATAATTTTCTACAGTTTTCTTCAGTGATAGAGGCTCAGTTTATGCCAGTTTCACAGCTACCCACCTAAAACTACCCTTCCCAGATCTCTTTGAAGCTAAGTATTGTCCCATGACAAGGTTTTTGCCAATGGAGTGTGATAATAACTAATGTATTTAATGTCTGGAATTTATTTATTTATTTATCTATCTATTTATTTATTTATGATTTTATTTATTTGAGAAAGAGAGAGCACAAGCAGGGGGAGTGGCAGGCAGAGGGAGAAGCAGGCTCTCTGCTGAGCAAGGAGCCCGATGTGGGACTCGATCCCAAGACCCTGGGATCATGACCTAAACCGAAGGCAGACGCTTAACCGACTGAGCCACTCAGGCGCCCCTAATGTCTGGATTTTAACATAAAAGGGAAGATATGTACTTTCCCTTCTCTTTTGCTCTGTTTCTGCTTATTGGAATATGAATCTGATAGTGGTAGCTGAGGAGATATGTTCAATTTAGAGAAAGGAAGTTATGTTTTAAAGTTAGCAGAAGTGGGGCGGCTGGGTGGCTCAGTCATTAAGCGTCTGCCTTCGGCTCAGGTCATGATCCCAGGGTCCTGGGATGGAGCCCCGCATCGGGCTCCCTGCTCAGCAGGGAGCCTGCTTCTCTCTCTCCCACTTACCCTGCTTGTGTTCTCTCTCTGGCTGTCTCTTTCTGTCAAATAAATAAATAAAGGCTTTAAAAAAAAGGAAAGTTAACATAAGAAAAAGATAGAATGTTCCTGGGTGTGGAAGGCTTAATAATGTCTTCACAAAAGATATTCGCATCCTAATCCCTGGATTGTGAATGTTACCTTATATGGCTTTTGAGGAGATTTACAGATGTGATTAAGGTGTGATTAACTTAAGGAGCTTGAGTTGGAGATTATTATCCAGGTGGGTTCTAAATATAAGTGTCCGTCTGCGCACAAATGAGGCAAGGAAGTCAAAGAAGGAAATAGAACATATGATAACAGAAAGAAGAGGTTGGAGTGATTTGATAAAGGGGTCATAGTCCAAAGAATGCAGGTGGTTTGAAGAAGCCAGAAATAAGGGAATTGTGCAAGACTGATGCGTCACAGACCTGTACCTCTGAAACAAGTAATACATTATGTGTTCAAAAAAAGAAGAAGAAGATAGGAGGAAGGGAAAAATGAAGGGGGGGAAATCGGAGAGGGAGAAGAACCGTGAGAGACGATGGACTCAAACAAACTGAGGGTTCTAGAGGGGAGGGGGGTGGGGGGATGGGTTAGCCTGGTGATGGGTATTAAAGAGGGCACGTACTGCATGGAGCACTGGGTGTTATACGCAAACAATGAATAATGGAACACTACATCAAAAACTAATGATGTAGGGCGCTTGGGTGGCTCAGTTGGTTGAGCGACTGCCTTCGGCTCAGGTCATGATCCTGGAGTCCCGGGATCGAGTCCCACATCAGGCTCCCTGCTCGGCAGGGAGTCTGCTTCTCCCTCTGACCCTCCCCCCTCTCATGTGCTCTCTCTCTCTCTCTCAAATAAATAAATAAAATCTTAAAAAAAAAAAAAACTAATGATGTAATGTATGGTGATTAACATAACATAATAAAAAATAAATTTAAAAAAATTAAGCACCAGTGGGGTGCCTGGGTGGCTAAGCTGGTTAAGCATCCGACTCTTGGTTCCGGCTCAGGTCATGATCTTGGGGTCCTGGGATCGAGCCCCGAGTCCTTGGCTCCACACTCAGCAGGGAGTCTGCTTAAAGGATTCTCTCCTTCTCCCTCGGGCCCTCCCTCATGCACATGCTCACTTGCTCGTTCAAATAAATAAATCTTTTAAAAAAATAATAAACCACCAAAACCACAGTATTAAAAAAAAAAAAAAAAAAAAAAAGAAGCCAGAAATAACAAGGGGACAGATTTCCCCCTAAGACTCCAAAATGAACCAACCATGCCCACACCTTGACTTTAGTTCATTAAAATTGTTTTTGGACTTTTGGCCTCCAGAAATGTAAGAGAGTAAATTTTTGTTACTTTAAGCCACTAAATCTGTGGTAATTGTTTCCGCAACACTGGGTTCTGTAACAAGATCAAGTTACCAAACTAACCTTTCACCATCTACATGGACTTACGTTTGGTTTAAGTCACTGTATTTGGGTCTCTTTGTTGTAACAACTTAACCACATCCACACTGTCAAGCCACCATACCATGACTACGTATCATAAGTTATATCTTATTTAAGCCACGACTGTATTATTGCTCTATTACATCAGTTCAACCAGCATCTTATCTTTACTTATCAGGTCATTTCTCCTACAGTCCAACTGCAGATTGGTAGAGGGGCTCTATTTGATGCATTCAGTGATCTGGGATCCTCCTATCTAGAGGCCACAGTATTATATAAGAGGATGCTACTCGCATGGCCTTGTTTCAGTCTGTGAACTATTTTTCTGAACTGTGAACTGTTATCCATCCATGAAATACAATGTAGAAATTATTAGTAAGCTCAAAATTTTTTTTACAGTAATTGCATATTTCTACACCATCTATGTAAAGGAATCCTATTATCTGATAACTATAGAGGCTGAAGGAAAAAAAAAGATCTCCCAATCACAGATAGTTTGAGAATCACTTCCCTAAAGCCTCAGAGTCCCCTACTAGATCCTGTGTGTTTGTTTGTTTGTTTGTTTTTTTAGCATATAACAGAAGAGACAACAGTTGAAGGATTGCATAGGGGCCTTATAGAAGGTAGGCCTTGTAGAAGATAGCACTTTTGCCTACTTACTAGGATTCACAATTAGTACGTTCTGTTGTAAGGGAGTTTGAGAAAGAGAAGCTGCCTCTGGGCTCAGAAAGAAACAGGAATACTTTTAGTGTGCATCTAGGCGGATTTTGCCATGAGAACACAATGCTCGTAAGCTTTCTGGGAGAAAGAGCAGATGGTGTAGAGCGCCACCTCTTGAAGAAAACATTTATGACAATCATATTGTCTGTGGAATAGGCATTTTTGGAACCAGTGCTACATGGAATTACTTGCATTTGTGAAACCAGGTCCACAAGATTTCACCAAAGCCCCACGTCGCTTCAGCTGATACAGCCTTTTGCTGATTCTGAAACTAAAATTGAGATTAATGTTTCTGAAAACTATGCCTGCAGGGGACGGCTGCTTACCTTAACTTTGCCATGAGCTCTATACTGTGTCATTTCCTCAGTTTAGAAGGATTGCAGACCTTGTGCAGTATTTATTTCTATTACATTTTTCCCTGCTCTACTGCTCTCTTTCTCTTAGTTGTTCCATTATTTATTTCAGAAGGGTTCACCAACTTCATTATCGTCTTAATTTGGACTCTTTCCTTTTTCTTTTGCCAGGGCAGTATACTAGAAATAAGTGTCTTCCTTCTTTTTTTATTGCTCTCTGTTTTCGGGCCCAAACATTTTTGTTCTCATGTATTTCTCTCTATGTTGTCCTGTGGGATCTGTCACAGTGAGAGATTTGAGAATATTGCATCTGGATCTGCCAAAAACGTGCACAGTCCAAACAAATATTTTCCACTTTCTCCTTCATGATTGGAGTAATCCCACCCAGAGGTTCTTCTTCCATTAGAACAATATCTAACCTGTGTCCAGACATGATCCATCATTATCTTGCCTAGATTTCTTTTAGCATGTTTTCTCTTCGCTCTGTCTTCTCTCATTGTCTTCATTCTATAGATTTCCTGGTCATGTGCCCTTAGTTGCTGAGGATAGCTCCATGGTCTCCTGCAATAACTGTCAGTTTGAAATACATCCAGGGATGCTATGAGAATCTTATGCTGCCCTTCTTTTTAATATTTTCTCCAAATTGGTGTAAACCCTTGATAGACATCTGTGAAATATTATCATCATTTTTGCGTATTTCCAACTTAATATGATCATTCCTATTTTTGTGTATCCCTAACTTCACCCTTGTGAGGTCAGCTCATGTCCCTACTGTGCTTAATGCCACTCAGATTTAAAGCCAATCTTTTGAATGCCCTTCGAAACACTAAATGTTCTGATTTTTGTGGCGTCTTCCTATCCTGCTACTCTTCCCCTTGCAAACTCCACTCTAGCTGCATTTAATGCTCTTTTTGTCTTTAAATATAACAAGCATTTGCAGTTGGCTATTCCCTCTGCCTGAAGATGCTTTCCAGATCCCCACCGGGCTCAGTTCCAACCTCCTTCAACTCTTTGGTTAAATGTTCCTTTTTTAATGAAACCTATGCAGACTACACAATTTAAAATTATAACTAGTCCCCACCCTCCCACTTGAAGTCACTCTCAACTTTATTTATCGATAATGCTATTATCTTCTAATAACTTCATACATCCTAACATAGAATTTATGCTGTTTTTTTTCCCTTATATTTTAACATCCTTGAAATAGGAATACATTCTACAATCTAGGGTTATAAGAAGCAATGTATCTACTAAACTGGAAGCAATTTTTTTGTTTGTGATTGATATATAAGTAATAGCATCTTAGACTTAATTAAATAAGGTAAATTACTTATTTAATATGTTCATAGTTTATTTTTGGTCTTCTTTCACTCAAGGAGATTCCTGCTCTCTGTCTGTCTGTCTGTCTCTCTGCTTCTTGGTACCCCGAATGGTGCATTTTGCTGGATAAATACATATCAACAGATAAATAAACGTTTCCCTTTGGTTCCTGGTTCTGGATCTTTTTGAGGAATCATTCTAGTCCACTCTCTGAGATTTTTCCATTCTCCTCAGCTGTAAGATCGTGGGGGGACTACCTACAGTTTTATTAAATAGACAACTAAAACATTTCCTCGGTTTTTAACGATACCCTTTTTAAGAGCTGCCTGTTCATGACATATGCATGCATGCGTGCGTGTGTGCGTGCGGGAATGCACTGGACTTCAAGATCTAATTTTCCTTTTGTATCAAGCTGCTCTGTCCTCTAAGATGTCCTTCTGAGTAAATCTCTCTTTTCCAGTTTAATCAGTCTTTCTTCCTTACTTTTGTTTTCATTTTCTGCTACTCATGTCTTGATAGAAAATGAGAGTATATTTTTAAATTACTTCAGTTCCTCCTTGACATCCCGAGCAAACCTAATTCCTAGAGACAGTGGGGGTATGGAAGTTTAATTGCCAGGTCAGGTTTTTAGTTGGCAGTAATTTCACTGGCAGTCGTTTCTCTATCTAGCCCTTGAGATTTATTTCTCTAGAATAAAGATAAGATACTTTTTGATTTTGCATTTGTCTATTAAAATATATATATATAATCTTTCTTTGGGTCAAGATGCATTGTAGATCTCTCTAAAGCCATGACCAGAGTTTATATAATTAAGGAAACCGGAGTACTTGTTACCACTAGCAGTGGGCTGGTGCTTAAGTCTTTGAAAAAGCTCCTTTTACAGAAGTTATCCCTGCAAGATTCCTCCTTTGTAACAAAAAGGTAGTTAATAGAATTTGGGTAGTCAGTTTAGTATTGCCTACCTAGGTATGCCACTAATAATATAAAGGAGTAAGCTGTACTTAGTGCTTTGTAACACTAACGGAAATTAGCTGCCTGTGCATTAGGGGGAAAAAAAAACCCACAGAAACACTTCCTACAAACATGGTTGAGAAACACAGCAAAAGCCACTTAATGATACATAAAAAAGGACTTACCTTTACTTTAACCTTGATTAAAATACCAGACCAAAGTGCACCTGTGTAATTCAAAACTGAATTATGAGAGCCTATACACACAGGGTGACCTGCTTCTTAAGGTCTGTATTTGTTAGACACAGTTCTGCCTGCATAAACACAGCTATTCATTTATGGGGAACAAAGCCACCCAATGGGATCAAATCTAATTATCCCGTATTTATTAAAGCTTAAGGCCTAAAGCCACTTGCTAAGGCTGCAGCATATAGAAACCTACTTTCCTACTCTCTCTCTCTCTATATAGATATAAAATCACCCTCAAAGCAAGTACTATCTGAGTTAAGTTACCCACCAGAGCCATTTCAAAAGCTGTGATTCCTCCTAGGGTTATTATGTCAACCAAACTTTACTCTGTAAACTTGTCAGAGTTTCCTAAAGCATCAGATGTTGAGCATTTAAGAGATGGTAAATAATCCCAGTTTCTTCCCCTCCTGATCTGATCTTCAGAAGCAATTGAGAGAAAGATAGTGAGTTACATAAAGGACAGAATATCATTGTGGAAAAGCTGCTTAGAGAATGTGTTTGAGATCTATGACAATTCTTTAATTTCCATAATTTAATGTGCCCAGTAACTCATGAGCATTGCTATAGACCTCAGCACCTGGAAATGAAGCTGACACCTGATTTTCCCCAGAGCAGAACAACACACATCCTTTTTACAGACTGTCCCAAAGTATGAGAAGGAAGAACTGAATAAGCTCAGTCTTTCTTAAAGTATACCAGGCAGACACTGCATCCCTCCTCCCACTCGTGGACTTCTGAAGGTCTGGGGAGAGATACAATCATCTACATGAATCAGAGCTGTAATAGGAGCAAATCTCTCAGGTAGATGACTCATTCTCAGATACAATTGTTTTTTATTCACCCACGATTGACTCAGACCTACATTTATTCGGCCAGAATTCTTTTAGGGTATAAATGAATGTATTTATGGACTTTTATGGGTAAGTGAATGTACTAAATCTTATTTTTAAATGTTACAAAATTATCTTTCTTCATAAAATTATAATATGATTATATCGACAGGCACATTTAGATTAGCATGACCTAGTTTACTGAGCTGGTTTACACTTGTCCATAGAAGTGATATTTCATAGATTATTTCTGTGTATACGAGTACTAGGTAATGTTACAAAATACTCATGAGGTGGCCAGCACTTAAAGAACAGTATAATGACTAATTAATGTAATGACACTTGTATAACAAGAGAGTCGAAAGAAGGTTAATGTGATAATGAGGCTTATTTGATCTTAAAGATTTAGCATGAAGGAACTCTCAAGATAGCTTAATTAGATTTTAAGCACCTTTTGCAATTCGCATGTGTACTTGTTAATCCATATGTTCTAAAAATAAATTTTACTTCATTTAAATTAATGAATTTGTCTAATCTCTGCCCTTGTGCTGTTTTACTGTTATTGGTGATGGTGTATCCCTGAATATTTCATTTGATATATGTATTAGTTATAATTTTTTCTTCCATGTTATGCTTACATTGCAGTGCAATTCAAAATAGTAAGACGTTTTAAATTATGAAACAATAGCTTAGTATAATACAGGTAGTTACGACCAGTCATGACTGGACCCATTTAACTCCTTTGTATGTCATTTAGAACACTGTATTACACTGTACAATATATCAGTAAACGTGATTTCATTATTTGATACCTGTGTCATTTTTAAACTTAACCAAATACAAAGAACATTTTAGATATTAATTTAACAATGAAACAGGACATCATTTGTAGTGGTGATCCAGTTAATTGTAGACTGTTTTCTGGTGCCTTGGAAAAGTATAGAACTACATTTTCACATTCCGTATTTAGGCTTTGATGAGTTTTCCAAATTAATACCTCTTCATGCTTTTCTTATGAGTGATGGTTGTAATTTGTTTACATGACTTTTGCTACCCAGTCCATATTTCTTTTACAATGCAATTTACTCTTATAGCACATTACTTCTTGAAGTCATCAGGGCCTGAGTGTGGGCATGGGTGAGTCTCCCATTTTTCTCTGACCTCAGTCAGATCCGTTTGCTAAGGCTCAATTCCTTGTTTATGTGCAGGTAGCCGAGAGCATTGCAGCTCACAGCAATCTCTTCCACCTTAGACATTCTGCATTGTTACATATTGTTTTCTTTGTTTGTTTATTTGTTTTGTTTTGTTTTGTTTTTCATTAGAAGTAATTAAGTTTATTTTCATAGCATCTTTCTTTAGAGTCTTGATGTATATGGAGCTTTGCAATTAGATATCTAAAGAACGAGGGTCACATTTCACAAATTCTTTGCTTTCTCTATAGGCTGAATTTTGTACTTTGCAGATAGCACACAGTAAGCAGATCTATACTGATCTATTTTGTTTGTTGAACTGGAAACCTATTTTTAATATACTAAAAAATAATCAGTTAAATGGTTGTGGGCTGATGAAAATTGGCCACTCTACATGTAACCATGGTATTTGTATCTCCATATACAGTTGACCCTTGAACAATGTGGAGGTTAGGGGCACCAACACCCTCATAGTTGAAAATCTATGTATAACTTTTGACTCCCCTAAAACTTAACTACCAATAGACTACCATTGACTGGAAGCCTTACTGATAACATAAACTATTAATTAACACATATTTTGAATGTTATATGTTTATATACTTCATTCTTACAATAAAGTGGGCTACAAAAAAGAAAATTTCATTAAGAAAACCATAAGAGGAAAACCATAAGCGGAAACCAGATGTCCAAAAAGATGGTGGAGGAGTAGGAGACCCTATTCTAACTGGTCCCTGGAATTGAGCTGGGTATCCACCAGACCACTCTGAACACCCACAAAATCAGCCTGAGATGTAAGCAGATAGATCTGGACATCTACAAACAGAATATCGCAGGCGGTTGGTTTCAAGGTTTGAAGTGGGGAGCCATAAATCTGTGGGCAGATATCAGAGGATAAATGGCAGCAGGAGGGAGCCTGCCCATAGGGATCCTACACCGCTGGTGAGCAACAGCCTCGTGCACTGGGGACAGGGTACAGACTTGCAGACCAGTACCAGCAGGGAAAGGACTTTAGGGCAGCCCCCTAGATGGAAACCCAGAGCAGCAGGGCCGCGCCTGTGAACTGGGGGAGGCTGGCAGTTTTAGAAGCACAAAGGGCAGAGATGTGCCTCGACCTGGAGGCAAGGACTGGGAGCGCTGCGGAGGGGTGCATAACCCAGGATGCTGCAGTGTTTAGCAGCACAGACAGAAACAGAGATAGTGTGGCCTGGAGAGCTCACTGAAGAACAGACTGTGCTCTCTCTGCTCTGAGGCAGAGGGTTGGAAATGGTCTTTTCTGCTCTGACTCTTGGAAGAGATGTGGAAAGCTGCCAGAGAACAAAAGCCCCTAAAACCAGTTTCCACTGAGACCACCCCCACCACAGGGGGCACAGCAACTCTGCCCAAACAGGGTTGCCTGAGTAACAGTGCAGCAGGCCCCTCCCCCAGAAGACAGGCTGAGAGAACAAGAGGCCAGCAACCCTAAGGTCCCTATAAAACAGGTGCATCTTGCTTGGGTTGTGGTCAATAATTTGGGCTCTATATATTCCATCAACCACCCCTCAACAGACTGACTAGGAAGAGGAACCTCCAAAATTGGAAAGACTCAGAGACTATGACTTATGCCACAGATTCACAATTGGATTCAGATATAACCAAGATGTTGGAGATGGAAGTCAGGCTAGCAATTGTGAAGACGATAGCTAGAATGTAGAAATCAATTAATGGCAACATAGAGTCTCTAAGGGCAGAAATGAAAGCTGAATTGGCAGAACTTAAAAATACTGTCAATGAGATCCAATTTAATCTAGATAATCTAACAGCTAGGGTAAGCAAGGCAGAAGAAGGAATTAGTGACCTTGAAGATCATTTAATAGATAAAAAGGGAAAAGAGGAGGCCAGGGAAAAGCAACTCAGAATCCGTGAAAATAGAATCAGAGAAATAAGTGACACCATGAAATGTTCTATTGTCAGAATTATTGGAATCCCTGTAGGGTTGGAGAGAGAGAGAGGACTAGAAGATGTATTTGAGCAAATCATAGCTGAGAACTTCCCTAATCTGGGGAATGAAACAAACATTCGTGTCCTAGAGGCAGAGAGGACCCCTCCCAAGATCAAGGAAAACAGGCCAACACCCCGGCATGTAATAGTAAAACTTGCAAATCTTAGAACCAAGGAAACCATCTTAAGGGAGGTTAGGGGGAAGAGATTCCTTACATACAGAGGGAGGAACATCAGAATAACATCAGGCCTATCCACAGAGACCTTGCAAGCCAGAAAGGCCTGGGAAGACATAGGGTACTAAACGAGAAGAACATGCAACCAAGAATACTTTATCTGGCAAGGTTGTCATTTAGAATGGATGGAGAGATGCAGAGCTTCCAAGACACGCAGAAACTGAAAGAATATGTGACCACTAAGCCGGCTCTGCAAGAAATATTAAAGGGGTCTATAAAAGGAGAAAGACCCCAAGAGTGATAAACAACAGAAATTTACAGGGACAATCTATAAAAACAAGGTCTTCACAGGCAACATGATGACAATTAATTCATATCTTTCAATAATCACTCTCAACGTGAATGGCCTAAATGCTCCCATAAAAAGGCATAGGGTTGCCGATTGGATAAAAAGACAGGACCCATCCATTTGCTGTCTACAAGAGACTCATTTTGAACCTAAAGATACATCCAGACTGAAAGTGAAGGGATGGAGATCCATCTTCCATGCCAGCGGACCTCAAAAGAAAGCTGGGTTAGCAATTCTTATATCAGACAAATTAGACTTTAAACTAAAGACTGTAGTTAGAGACACAGAAGGACACTATATTATTCTTAAAGGGTCTATCCAACAAGAAGATCTAACCATTGTAAATAGCCATGCCCCCAACATGGGAGCAGCCATCTACATAAGACAACTGTTAACCAAAATAAAGAGTCATATTGATAACAATACATTAACTGTAGGAGACCTAATACTCCACTCTCAGCAATAGACAGATCATTGAAGCAGAAAATCAACAAGGAAACAAGAGCTTTGAATGACACACTGGACCAGATGGACCATATAAATATATACAAAATATTCTACCCTAAAACAACAAAATACTCATTCTTCTAGAGCACACGTGGAACTTTCTCTAGACTAGACCACATACTGGGTCACAAATCAGGTCTCAACTGATACCAAAAGACTGAGATTATTCCCTGCATTTTCTCAGACCATAATGCTTTAAAACTGGAACTCAATCACAAGAAAAATTTTGGAAGAAATTCAAACACTTGGAAGCTAAAGACCACTCTGCTCAAGAATGTTTGGGTCAATCAGGAAATCAAAGAAGAACTTAAACAATTCATGGAAACCAATGAGAATGAAAACACAGTGGTCCAAAACCTATGGGATACTGCAAAGGCAGTCCTAAGGGGGAAATACATAGCCATCCAAGCCTCACTCAAAAAAATAGAGAAATCCCAAATTCACCAACTAACTCTACACCTTAAAGAACTAGAGGAAAAGCAACAAATAATGCCTAAGCCATGCATTAGAAGAGAAATTAAGATTAGAGCAGAGATCAGTGAATTAGAAACCAGAAACACAGTAGATCAGATCAACGAAACTAGAAGCTGGTTCTTTGAAAGGATTAATAAGATCGATAAACCACTGGCCAGACTTATCCAAAAGAAAAGAGAAAGGACCCAAATTAATAAAATTATGAATGAAAGGGGAGAGATCATGACTAACACTGAGGAAATATAAACAATTATTAGAAATTATTATCAACAACTATATACCAATAAACTGAACAACCTGGATGAAATGGATGCCTTCCTGGAAACCTATAAACTCCCAAGACTGAAACAGGAAGAAATTGACAACCAGAATAGGCCAATAACCAGAAACGAGATTGAAGCAGTGTTTAAAAAACTCCCAAAAAACAAAAGTCCAGGGCCTGCTGGATTCTCTGGGTAATTCTACCAAACATTCAAAAAAGATATAATACCTATTCTCCTGAAACTGTTTCAAAAAATAGAAACAGAAGGAAAGCTTCCAGATTCATTCTATGAGGCCAGCATTACCTTAATCCCCAAACCAGGCAAAGACCCCATCAAAAAGGAGAATTTCAGACTGATACCCCTGATGAATATGGATTCCAAAATCCTCAACAAAATCCTAGCTAATAGGATCCAACAATACATTAAAAGAATCATCCACCACGACCAAGTGGGATTTATCCCGGGGATGTAACAGTGGTTCAACATTCGCAAATCAATCAGTGTGATAGAACACATTAATGAGAGGAGGGAGAAGAACCATATGGTCCTCACAATTGATGCAGAAAAAGCATTTGACAAAATACAACATCCTTTCCTGATTAAAACTCTCCAGAGTATAGGGATAGAGGGAACATTCCTCAAGTTCATAAAATCCATCTATGAAAAACCCACAGCGAATATCATCCTCAATGGGGAAAAGCTGAGAGCCTTCCCTTAAGATTAGGAGCACATCAAGGATGCCACTCTCTCCACTATTGTTCACCATAGTACTAGAAGCCCTAGCAACAGCAATCAGGCAACAACAGCAACAACAAAAATAAGTGTTCAAATTGGCAAAGAAGTCAAACTCTCTCTTTTCGCAGATGACATGATGCTTTATGTGGAAAACCCAAAAGACTCCACCCCCAAATTACTAGAACTCATACAACAATTCAGTAATGTGGCAGGATACAAAATCAATGCACAGAAATCAGTTGCTTTCTTATACACTAACAATGCTACTGTAGAAAAAGAAATTAGAGAAATTATTCCATTTAAATAGCACCAAAAACCATAAGATACCTCGGAATAAACCTAACCAAAGAGGTAAAGGATCTATACTCTAGGAACTATAGAACACTCATGAAAGAAATTGAAGAAGACTCAAAAAGATGGAAAAACATTCCATGCTCATGGATCAGAAGAATAAACATTGTTAAAATGTCTGTGCTACCCAGAGCAATCTATACCTTCCATGCCATCACAATCAAAATTCCAATGACATTTTTCAAAGTGCTGGAACAAACAATCTTAAAATTTGTATGGAATCAGAAAAGACCCTGAATCACCAAGGAAATGTTGAAAAAGAAAAACAAAGCTGGGGGCATCACGTTGCCTGATTTCAAGCTATATTACAAAGCCGTGATCACCAAGACAGCATGGTACTGGCACAAAAACAGACATATAGACCAATGGAACAGAATAGAGAGCCCAGATATGGACCCTCAACTCCATGGTTAAATAATCTTCGACAAAGCAGGAAAAAATATGCAATGGAAAAAAGACAGTCTCTTCAAAAAATGGTGCTGGGAAAATTGGACAGCCACATGCAGAAGAATGAAACTCGACCATTCTCTAACACCATTCACAAAGATAAACTCAAAGTGGATGAAAGGCCTCAATGTGAGACAGGAATCCATCAAAATCCTAGAGGAGATCATAGGCAGTAACCTCTTTGACATCGGCCACAGCAACTTCTTTTAAGATACATCTCCAAAGCCTAGTGAAACAAAAACAAAAATGAACTTTTGGGACTTCATCAAGATAAAAAGCTTCTGTACAGCAAAGGAAACAGTCAACAAAACAAAGAGGCAATCCACAGAATGGGAAAAGATATTTGCAAATGACACTACAGATAAAGGGCTGGTATCCAAGATCTATAAAGAACTTCTCAAACTCAACACCCAAAAAACAAATAATCAAGTCAAAAAATGGGCAGAAGACATGAACAGACACTCTCCAGAGAAGACATATAAAAAGCTAACAGACACATGAAAAAATGTTCATCATCATTAGCCATCAGGGAAATTCAAATCAAAACCACACTGAGATACCACCGTACACCAGTTAGAATGGCAAAAATGGACAGGGAAAGAAACAACAAATGTTGGAGAGGTTGTGGAGAAAGGGGAACCCTCTTACACTGTTGGTGGGAATGCAAGTTGGTACAGCCACTTTGGAAAACAGTGTGGAGGTGCTTCAGAAAATTAAAAATAGAGCTACTCTATGACCCAGCAATTGCACTCCTGGGTATTTACCCCGAAGACACAGATGTAGTGAAAAGAAGGGCCATATGCACCCCAATGTTCATAGCAGCAATGTCCACAACAGCAAAACTGTGGAAAGAGCCGAGATGCCCTTCAACAGATGAATGGATAAAGAAGATGTGGTCCATATATACAATGGAATATTACTCAGCCATCAGAAAGGATGAACACCCAACTTTTACATCAACATGGATGGGACTGGAGGAGATTATGCTAAGTGAAATAAGTCAAGCAGAGAAAATCAATTATCATATGGTTTCATTTATTTGTGGAACATAAGGAATAGCATGGAGGACAATAGGAGAAGGACGGGAAAAATGAAGGGGGGGGAATCGGAGGGAGAGATGAGCCATGAGAGACTATGGACTCTGAGAAACAAACTGAGGGCTTTAGAGGGGAAGGGGGTGGGGGGATGGGTTAGCTCGGTGATGGGTATTAAGGAGAGCACGTACTGCATGGAGCACTGGGTGTTATAAGAAAACAATGAACTGTGGAGCACTACATCAAAAACTAATGATGTATTGTATGGTGACTAACATAACATAATAAAATAAAAAAAAAAAGAAAACCATAAGAGAAAATACATTTACAGTACTGTACTGTATTTACCTGAAAAATTTTGCGTATAAGGGGATCCATGCAATTCAAACCTGTGATGTTCAAGGATTAGCTGCACAGTAGTTTCACAGTGATGAAACCATGCTTGGATTAAACTCACAGTAGATAAGGTCATTAATTTATGTGTTGGTATAAGCTAGGACATAGCTCCTACCCATATAGCCTTTTTGAAATTTGGGCATCAGATAAATCCAACAAGTTTGTGTAGGGTGCAAAGAAGAACTTTTCCAAAATGGACCATGGATGCATCCTAGCTTGAGAACATTTTTTCTTAATAGCAGGATTGCCACTCATGTAGATTAATAATTTTAGATGAGAGCCAAAGAGAAAGGTATGGTCATGTGATAGAATTTTTCCCTCAGAAATCTACATATGTATTTATTGCAATGTATTTATAGATATTATATTAAACACAAGGAGGTTTCAATTTAGCTGAGATGGTGAAGCAAGCATACTTCTAGAAGTTTAATGCCATTAATAAAGCCTCCATATTGATCAAGTGCTAAAAGATGTTGTTGTTGCTGCTAGTTATGATTGAATATGATAATGATGACAAAATAAGACAAAATAAGCCAAAAGAAAATTAGAAGGCAGTACGAATTGGAAGGCTCTGATTATTATAGGTTCATACGGCAGCCTGAGAAGTTCTCCTTTGCTTCTGGCTCCACATTTCCAGCTAACACAAATTAGTTGAAGGAAGCTTTGCCAGAGGTTAAGAAGACCGATTGCTATACAATGGCATCTAGAATAGAGACTTGGGAGTAGGTTTCATGACAAAATACAGATAATTTTGTCTGTCATATAGTTGCATAAGGGATTAACAATTAACAATAGAAAATAGATCATTTGTGACTATCAGCAGTGCTCTATCACTATTAATAGATAATATACACCATCAAATTTTAAGTTTCCTCGAAATCACTTTTTAAGACCACTGATTATTTTAAAATAAAAGCAAGTAATAAGCAAGCAAAACATCCAATGATAGTACTACTCCCAACAACTACAGCAGTCCCTTTTCTCACAAATGCTAACTTAAGTCAGAATGTCTTAAAAATAAAAATTAAAAAAAAAAGATTTCTTAGAAAGTATCTGGGAAATTTTGTGCATGGTAACAAGTAATTATCATGGTTTTAAAAACTGTATTACTTTTTATTTTTTTTTATTTTTTAAAGATTTTATTTATTTATTTGAGACAGACAGAATGAGAGACAGAGAGCATGAGAGGGAGGAGGGTCAGAGGGAGAAGCAGACTCCCTGCTGAGCAGGGAGCCCGATGCAGGACTCGATCCCGGGACTCCAGGATCATGCCCTGAGCCAAAGGCAGTCGCTTAACCAACTGAGCCACCCAGGTGCCCCTAAAAACTGTATTACTTTTTAAAGTGAATATTTAAAGTAACACATCAACTGTGTCAAGGAAATAATAATTGTTTACAGAAAGTACACTTTTAGAAGAAAGAAAATGTATTATTTAACCAACTGATATAATTTAGCAAATATTTTAAGGTATAGTGTAGCAAAAAAAAAAAAAAAATGTGGTAAATCGTAGTGCCATCTATCGATAAAACTGAAAACTGCAGTTTATTTTTAAGGAAAACTAAGACTTAATTTACAGGAATGTATTTCCAAAAAATGATTCCTTATTGTTGTGATTATTTTATATTACTATTGTATCACATCAAGTACTAGACTTGTGTTAAAAATAATATTTGTGTGAGTGTGTGTGTATACGTATGTGTGTATATGTATGTATTTATGTATATGTTTATATGTATATATGATTAATAATGTTATACTTCCCATAATAAATATTGTTTATTGATTTAAGTTTAGTTAGGCTGTTATCCGATTGAATAATAATAAATATAATTACTGAATAAAATTAACTGTAATATTATATACTTTTTTCTGCTGAAAATTAAGCAATAAATACCTATATGGTGAGTGATGAATCATTGTTTCTTTTTTATTTATTCTACTTTAATATGCAGAAAAATACTTTAACACATAAAAAATTTGAATATTTACCATTCAGCATCCTACTATGACTATTTTAATATTTTTCTTTTTAATTTTTGTTTGATTATATATAATAACAGACTACTATTTTAAAAACTCTTAGATTAGCTATTCTCAATAATTCTCAATTATACTTTCAGTTTTTCCAGTTTGCTACCGTACACCTGGCTAGAACAATCTATGTCCTTTCTGGCCAAATTATCGAGGGTGATATGGAATAGTTTAGGAGAGTTAGATTTTTAAAAGTATATACTAATAATGGGACAATACTATGGAGAGGAATGGAGGAGAAAGCAGTGGTAATATCCATTGACCTCTAGGTTTTTGTTTTTTTTTTTTAAAGATTTTATTTATTTATTTGACAGAGAGAGACACAGTGAGAGAGGGAACACAAGCAGGGGGAGTGGGAGAGGGAGAAGCATGCTTCCCGCAGAGCAGGGAGCCTGATGTGGGGCTCAATCCCAGGACCCTGGGATCATGACCTGAGCCGAAGGCAATCGCTTAACCAACTGAGCCACCCAGGCGCCCTACCTCTAGGGTTTGATCGGATTATATGCTGCAGGTGACTCGTGCCAGAACACTGACAGGTGCAGCAGAGGAAGCAATGGATTGACAAGAGCCAAAACAATAAAAACAAACACAGCCTTAATAGGGGGAACTAAAATAGCGGCTGAGGTGAAACAAGGGCCAACTTCAGCATGCTATTATGGTGACTATTAGAACATAAAGCTGATATCGAGCTCTTGTTCATTCATTTACTCACACATAGGTAATTTATCTATTTTTATAACTGTAGATTAGATCTATTATATACTGTGCTGGGTGCTGAGGACCCAATAGTGAATTAGTGATAGTTAATATTCTTTGAGGAGCTTTCTGTCATTCTCGATGCTATTTCAACCCTTCATATATTGAATACAAGCTGCCTTCACCTTAAGAACTTCACTGCCATTGGTGACATATTATAATAAATAGGGAAATATATGATCAGCAAAATATGAATGGGACCACAAATCTACAATAACCAAGATGGTGTGACACTGATATAGGATAGACATATAGGTCAATGAAGCAGAACGGGGGGAATTAAAGGAAGGAAAATGGATGTAAATTGGGGGAGAGCAAGGAAAAATACGAAACTCTGAGCGTGAACTGGAATTCACAAAATTGGCCTGCAATCCATGTCAATTCCCAGTGCTTCCAACCTCAGTGAGGTTGGTATGAGATTCTGATCACTTTTGAACAGAACCAAATGCACAGCACGCCCAGAATTACCAAGCTGTAGGGAAGGGGAGCAGTTGCAGGCCTGGCTGTCCTTCATCACCAACATCTGAGCCGCAGAGAAGCAAGCATGTGTGGGAGCTGCAAGATCATATAATGACCCTTTCTCAACATGCAGAAGGGCATTTGGTTTACTTCTGCCCACCAAACCTTAGGCAAAATTAAACTCACTCTTAAACAAACAAACAAACAAAAACAAAAACCAAAAAACAAACTCTTATCACCTACTCTAACTAGAAAAATACAAGAAAGGGAATTCTTGGATAAGTAGTTCAGCCTAGCTACATTGAAACACTTAAGCTACTAATATTTTATTTTACTTATTTCATTCTTTTCTTTATTTTCTTTTTTCTTCACACAGATGATAACGTACTGTACGTCCTGTTCTCCTTTTCATTTTTTCTTTTGTTTAAGCTATACTTTTTAAAAAAGATTTTATTTATTTATTTGAGAGAGTGAGAGACACAGAGAGAGAGCACAAACAAGGGGAGTGGGAGAGGGAGAAGAAGGCTTCTGGCTGAGCAGGGAGCTCAACCCAGAGCTCAATCCCAGGACCCCAGGATCACAACCTGAGCTGAAGGCAGATGCTTAAACCACTGAGCCACCCAGGCCCCCCTAAGCTATAATTCTTATATCATAAAATTCACCCTTTTAAAGTGCACAATTTAGTGTTTTTTTGGTATATTCCCAGAGTTATTCAACCATCACCCTTAATTCCAGAACATTTTCACCATCGCAAAAAGTAACCCTGCCAATTAACGGCCATGGCATTCACCCTCAGCCCTAGCCCCCGGCAACCACTAATCTACTTTCTGTTTCTATAGATTTGCCTATTATGGTACTTTAAAACTATTTTCCCTCCTTCGCTGTCTGCCTTGTGGAATTCAGACTCCAGAATCAGACAGGAAGACAACAGCCTAAGAAAGACTGTTTACTCAGCTCATACAATTGAATTGTCTAAGGTCAAACTCCTGTAACAGAACAAATCCAGATAGAGATGTATATAATTATATGTATGTAGGTAGCTATGTATGTATAGTTGGATAATATAGTTGGATAATATATTTTCTATCGTATATATGACAGTATATACGATAAAATTATATATATTATTATATACAATATAATATATATTATTATATACGATAATATTATCATATTATTACATAAATGCAATATCTCATCAAAATGCATGAGAAACTGGTAACTTCTGTTAGTTGCTTCCAGAGAGAGGAAAACTAGATAATTGGAAGGTAGAGATGGGAGGGGGACTTTTCACAGTATATTCTTTGTATCTTTTGAATTTTCAATCATGTGAATGTATTGTCTATTTGAAACATAATGATGTATGGTGATTAACATAACATAATAAAATTAAATTAAAAAAAAAACATAATGAGGTGGAAGTCTGGCCCCGGAAGAAGTGGCAGGGAGACCCACCCAGGGCCCTCGCCTGCATGCTGGCCCGGAAGCCTAATAAAAATGAGGAAGGAGGGTTCCACTGAGCAACACACCCACCCTCATCTTCTGACACAAAGGTGGCCACCAGACGTGTGCCTCAGGCATGCCTTTTAACTGACTCAAACAGATATAGCTGAGAATGTTCTTTATTTCCCACAAGGGCTGCTTCTCACATTTGGAGAGTGCCCCATGACTGTCTTTTCTGTGGTGTCTATTCAATAAACATTTGGTGAGGGGCGCCTGGGTGGCTCATTCGTTAAGCTAAGCATCTGTCTTGGACTCAGGTCATGATCCCAGGGTCCTGGGATCCCTGCTCTGCGGGAAGCCTGTTTCTCCCTCTCCCACTCTCCCTGTTTGTGCTCCCTCTCCCGCTGTGTCTCTCTCTGTCAAATAAATAAATAAAATCTTAAAAAGAATAAACAAACATTTGGCGAACCTCTCAAAAAATAAGAATGAAAAGTTTACAACTAAAGCATGAATAGAAAAAATGGGAGGAGACTGAAAAAAGAAAAAGGAAAGTAAGGAAAAGGAGGTGGAATCTAAAAGAGAAGAGAAAGAGAGAAAAGGAGGAGAAAGTGGTGAAGGAGAAAGCAGGAGAAAGCAGAAAGCAGATACAAGAAGAGAAATAGGAAGAGGAATAAAATAGGAATGGGAAGAGAAAGAACGGAGCATGTGATAATTTGGAAACATGAATACAGGTGTTTCAGAAAAGATTGGCAAGATATAAATTTTGAAAGACAAGTGCAGACCAGATAATGAAGGACATTTTATGTTATGTAGTTTGGATATTATTCTGAAAAAAAGGGGGTGATGTAATAAAGGATTTTGAGTAGATTAGATGCAACATCCTACTTTCAATTTAAACATAATTTTGGCTGTGATGTGGAGAATGAATCTGTGGAGGAATGTAGGAAATAAGACCACTTAATAGATTTTACATTAACAAAGGCTAGAAATAGTGAAGCTGCTAAGTAGACTTAGGGTAGGAAAAGGGAATGAAATTGAGAGAAAATTAGGAGTAAATATGCCGTGGAAATAATTAGTGGATTGGTTGGGAAGGTTACTAATAAATTAGAGGGACAAGTAACAGATGACTCCCATTATTTTTAATTTGGCTAGATATGTGGTGGCAACATTATTTGCAAATAAACTTGTAAGAAACATGCCATTTCTGAGTTGAACATGACATTAGCTTGAGACATAACCACCATTAGTTGTTGATGGCAGGAGCCACCACTAAGAGAATGGAAACACACACACACACACACACACACACACTCCTACCTGTCAGGCACACATCAGTAATGAGATATTTCAAAGTTCAGTAATAGGGAACCAAAGCTGTGAGGAGCTTGGAGGATGCAGAGAGTATGGAGAAACCAGGAACAAAGGATTGCCTGGGAAAGTTAGAATGGCATTATAATGGTTGCAATGGGATGACTAATTTTCTTTGAGCTACTCAGGGTGGACTTTTCTTCACTACTGAAATAAATCATGTTTTATTGAAAATAGGTCAATAACATTTTCATTAAACTTTTTATTTTGAGATAACTGTAGATTTTTATGCAGTTTTAAGGAAATGATGCAAAACATCCTTTAATCCCTCTCTTCATGTTCTCCCATTGGTAACATCTTGCAAAACTATAGTAGAGCATAAGAACCAGGATACTGAAATTGATATAGTCAAGATACAGCACAATTCTATCACCACAAGGATCCCTAATGTTGCCATTTTTTAACCACACTCACTTCTCTTCTGTCCACATCCCCTCATTAACCACTGGCAATCACTAATCTGTTCTCCCTTTCTATAATGAGTTATTTTGAGAATGTTATATAAATGGAATAATACAGCATATGTCCTTTTGGGATTGGCTTTTCTTTTTTTTCCCATTGAGCACAATTTTCTGGAAATTCATCTATGTTGTTGTGTGTATCAGTAGTTCGTTCCTTTTTTTGGGAATAGTAATCCATGGTATGGATATACTAGAATTTGTTTATTAATTTACCCATTGAAGGATATTTAGGCTGATTCCAGTTGTTTTCTATTACAAATAACTCGGCAAAAAATATTCATGTAGAGGTTTTTATATGAACACAAATTTTCATTCCTCTGGGATAAATGCTCAGGAATTTAATTACTAAGTCATATGGTAGTTTCATGTTTAGATTTTTTTTTTTTTTTTTTAGAAACTGTCGGAGTACATTATCACTAGCAATGTATGAGTGATTCAGGTTCATTGCATCCTGGCCAACATTTGACATTATCACTGTTTTTATTTAGTCATTCTGATATGTGTAGTGAAATCTTATTGTCATATTAATTTGCATTTATGCAATGGCTAATGAAACCAAACACCTTTTCATGTGATTACTTGCCATCTGTATATCATCTCCAATAAAATGTCCTCTTATGTCCTTTAACCATTTTCTAATTGAATTACTTGTTTTTTTACTGTTGAGTTTTGATAATTCTTTAGATATTTTTTTGTTGTATTTCTGGTTTATAAATATTTTGTCCCAAGCTGTAGCTTGTCTTTTAATCCATTTCATGGTTTTTTTTTTTTTTTTCTAGAGCAAAAGTTTTAAATTTTGGTGCGGTCTATTCATCTTTTTTTTTTTTTTTAATGAATAGTGCTTTTAGTGTCAAATCTAAGAATTCTTTGCTGATTCCTAGGTGGTGAAGAGTTTTTCCTATGCATTTTCTTAAAAGTTTTATAGTTTTATATTCTAAAGTTTAAAATACATTTTTAGTTAATTTTTGTATAAGGTGTGAGATGTGAGTCAATGATAACGCCATGACAGAAGGATAATACATTAACATTAGCAAAAGAAAAAATAGAAACCTTCAACTACGGCTATGGCGTTAGAAGTAGCAGGCAATGGGAGGGATTACACCCTCTGTGTAATTACAAGTTGGACCGTCTCTGCTACAGTCACATATCTGCTTCTTTCTCAGACAACTCGTAGATCTCTAAATTCTAATCCTTAAAAAGGCCAGAAAAATAAAAGGATTCCTCTTTCCATCATGTGTTTGAGTTAAGGTTTTTGCTGGTCCTGTTTTACTTTTTCCAGGTTTGAGAGTGGATGTGAGGAGCAAAAAGGGGCAAAGAAAAAAAATTCTAAAACTCGGGTGCCTGGGTGGCTCAGTCGGTTAGGCGACTGCCTTCGGCTCAGGTCATGATCCTGGAGTCCCGGGATCGAGTCCCGCATCGGGCTCCCTGCTTGGCGGGGAGTCTGCTTCTCCCACTGACCCTCCTCCCTCTCATGCTCTCTGTCTCACATTCTCTCTCTCGCAAATAAATAAAATCTTAAAAAAAAAAAAATTAAAAAAAAATTCTAAAACTCTATTTTAGATAGAGGTGATATTACATTCTGAGTTAGGAGTAGCTGTTATTTAATTCTTAAATCTAACTTGACAAATGAGATTTTCATATGACAGTTAAAGATGGGAATTTCACAAGAGAATTGAAGAAGAAGGAATATGAAGGAAATTTATCCGTGCAGTATAGGTAAGAAAACGTCAGGAAAAAAGAGGAAACAGCAACAATGTATAATACAAATAAAATTAAATGAAAAGTTAAAACAAATATGTGTATTACAATTGATATATGTGGTTTGAACTTCTGCTTCAAACGGAATGTTTGGGTAAAAAAAAATCAGCTATGTGATAGTTGCGAGAAACACCTAAAAAGAAATGATGAAACCATATTGAAGATAAAGTGATTGGTCAATACATGTGTAGAAAATAAATTAAATGACATCAATGGTAATGTACCTATATGTGCTAAAGTTTTATTTATGCTAAACCCATTGGCTAGAATAAAGAAAAATATTTTCCCATATAAAAATACAAAGGAAGATAGGAGTTAAAAACTTTTGTGCCAAATATATACATTAAAATTGCATCAGGCAAAATACAAAAATCAAAGGATTCTTTGATAAAGGTAAAATGATAGTGAGGATTTTAATGTATAGTTAAAAAGGAATTTGACAGATTAACTGAATAAAATATAAGCAAAAGTAAAGAAGATTATAGTAACTCAATGAGTATGTCTGAGATATATATGTTGTATTTAGATTATAGATAGAAAGATGGCTGGCTGGATGGCTGTAGCATTCGTGCTGTCATATATATATATGTATTTTTTTCTCATATATATTCATATCATATATATATATATAATGCTGAAAAGGAGCTGAAATGTAACTGATAAAATTAATATACCATAATATACTAAATTAGATATCAAAAGAATCAGCCTATACCTTACAATGCTTATTTTTAAAATGCCCACTAATAAAATGGATGTTTCTTTTAACATCTAATCAAGCCAGGGCTATCATCTTTTTTTTCAAGACTACCGTCTATTATCCATCTCCACTATCATTCAAATTGTTTTGGAATTTAAACATATAAATATTACAGATAGACAATATTTTGTATACATTTGCCAATGATCTGATGGCTTACCTCCGAAACCCAAGAGATCAAAATCTAAAAGCTTTTTTTACTAAAAGAAAATTAGGGCTCATAGGCACTTAACTACATGCATTTAAAATTGAATGTTAGATTACTATGCTAGCATTTTGTAGAAATCCCTTCTCCCAAAACTAACCACTGAATATATGAATATATATAAAGACATTTTCCATTAACAACAATAAACAGAAAATGTTAAAAAAGTTAGTAGAAAAATATTCAGATTCCAACTAAAGGACTTCAAAAATAATGTAAACAAATGGAACAATATACCATATTCTTATATTGGGAGATATCCTATATTAAAATAATTACACAGCTTCTTTAATTATAAGTTCAATTCAATTTCAGTCAGAATTCCAAGAATCTGTTTTCCTTTCTTTTCTGTTTCTTTTCTTTCTTCTTTCCTTCCTCCCTACATCCCTTTTTTTTTTCTTTCTGCTCCCCCCCACTCCTCCCCCCCCCACTTCTTCTAATACAAGAATAAATGTGGGGGGAAAAAAACTGGTAAAATGGACACTAGTGTGAATGAATTTGTTGTAAGGGATAGTAAAACTTAAATTTACACTAACCAAAGAATATACTACAGATTCATGAGATGGATAAAATACCAAAAAAAAAAGATGCAGTCAATAAATATGTAAAATCATTTCAATTATGAAAATATATGTGTGCATATATGATATGTAAAATAAAAATAAACACATAAAATGTATGATGAAAACACGTATTTTGATTGAAAAATTATTATACACAATGTGATGAAGAAAGGATATCCAATTACTGAGAATATATTGTTTCATTCTTGAATGATGTATAAAAAATAATACCACTGAAAGAAAATTATGTTTCTTCACACATTATGTAAAAAATTTTAAAAATTTACCTAGAAATTGGATCATAAACTAGGTTGTAATCTGATTAGAAATATAATTGTGTTAAAAAGGCTAATAAATTTAGGGTGTTCATTATTAAGGAAAATATTTAACTGAGGATGGCAGTGTGTATATATTTTTGTTTAGCAAGACAAGAAATCCAGTAATAATAAAAGAGATGTTTCATGGGCTACTGTAAATAAAAATATTCTGTAATGTAATTATTCAAAATACACTAGATAAAACATTTACAACGAAAATAAGGGATAAAGGATTATTGTACATTTCTCTAGTTGAATAAGTATTCTTATATATTAACAGGAAAAAAATGGGTAAAAGCTATGAACAGGCCATTCATGGAAGGAATCAATGTGGCTAATGCGTATAGGAAAACATTCAAGTAGCAAACATTGAAATTTGATGTATTTAATATGAGGAACCATTTGCCAAATTTAAACAATTAATAGCATCCATTTCGGGTGAATTTGTGGAGAATGGACCCTCTCATACAGTGGTTAGTTTTGGGAGAAGGGATTTCTACAAAATGCTAGCATAGTAATCTAACATTCAATTTTAAATGCATGTTCTTTTCAATGTAGCAATTCTTCTTTGATTCAGCTAATGTGAAAAATTGAAAGCAACAGTAGTGTGTAGGTACAAGAATGATTTTTATGCACGATTGTGTATAATAGTGTGAAACTGTGATCTGAGTCATCATTAAAATTGATGAATAAATTGTCATATACCCTTACTGCAAAAATCATTACTCTATTAAAAACAATAAACTCATTTACATATATTGTCCTCAAATATGTCTAAGATATCTAAAATGGAAAAAAAATCCCAAGTAATATATAGAGAATAAATTCATACTTGAGAAGCAAATGTGTGCATATAAGCTGTGTAAGGATAGAGGTGAAACTTAAAGTACATTGAAAGATCAAAACTGGTCATTTCAAAAATCTGGTGAGAAAAGCAATTCATATTTTATATCCTGCCTCCTCTGTATAATGTGTTTTTAATAATAAATATACAGTATATTAAGATATCAATAACAGAAGAAATTAAAGAGAAACAAATTAGAGCCAACATGAATGAGTAATTTCTATTTTGCAACATTTAAATGGTTTTTCTACCTACATTATCTCTTTTTCTTTCAAAAATCCTTGAGGTAATTATTACTAATATGGTAAAATTTTATGACTGAAAAGAAAAATAAGACTCAGAAAGCTTAAGAAGTTTCTAACTACAGGTGCTCTATATGCTGACCATGGGCCTCAAACTGATCAGTCTGGCTTCATGTAGTTGATGGATTTAGCAGATGAAGCAGGGATAGATTCTGATAATAGATCCTGTATAAGATGAAATTATTAGGTTTTGACCAGAGAGAAAAAACCCATGTCACTGTCCATTAAGTAAGGGAATATTCTAAAAATTATCATATGCATTAAGTCTAAAATAGCATAGTTCTCCTCTGTTGAGAGTTAGCAAGTTTATATGTATGTCATGAAACAGAGAAGGAGACAAACCATAAGAGACTCTTAACTATAGGAAACAAACTGAGGGTTGCTGGAGGGGAGGAGGATGAGGGGGATGAGTTAATTGGGTGATGGGCATTAAGGAGGGCACTTGTTGGAATGAGCACTGGGTGTTATATGCAACTGATGAATCACTAAATTCTACCCCAAAATTAATAATACTCTATATGCTATCTTGAATTTAAATAAAAACTAACAAACAAAAACAATAACAACAAAAAATCAAAGCTTACTGCTGCTTTATTCAAGAGTGCCTTTTCAGATGAACTATCTGTACATTTTCAGTAAATTAATATTATGGCTTAGAATTACATGACTATCTCTAATTACAGGTAGATTGCATTTATAATTCCTACCAAAAAGCTCATTCTGAAATTAGGAAATTATACTTATAATCCTCAGTGTGTTAGCAGTGGTATAACTGTAGATGAATTTAACCCTCTAAACCTACAGATTTTTTTTTCTTTTTAAAAAGTTTTTTTTATTTATTTGACAGAGAGAGAGACAGTGAGAAAGGGAACACAAGCAGGGGGAGTGTGAGAGGGAGTAGCAGGCTTCCTGTGGAACAGGGAGCTCGATGCGGGGTTCGATGCAGGGCTCAATCCCAGGTCCCTGGGATTATGACCTGAACCGAAGGCAGACACTTAATGACTGAGCCACCCAGGCGCCCCCTTTTTTTTTTGCTTTTTATATAAAGTAGTTTGCAGTAGAAAAAATCTTTGAGGAAAATTATTTAATATTTATAATTATCATCATCTACCCTATTGAAAAGATTTTCACCAAATTTGCATCAACAATATTATCAAAAATTCATTTCTATCTGCTAGGCATCTTATATTTTACAGTCCCATCACACTGTTTCATCATAACATTTATTTTTCAAATGAAGAAACAGGCGCTGAAAGAGTTGGAGTAAGTCTGCCCAAATCACTCAGTTCCTAGTTGTGATCTAAGGTCTGACTCTTGAGTAATCCTGTCTGATACAAAGTGTTTTATATGTTATGGCCTTACATGTTTTGAAAGTTCTTCCATTTCTTATACAAATGGTGGAAAAATAGATAAGTCTAGCTAGAATAATAGTTTAAAGGAAAGTTATAATTTTTTGCCACACATTTTTTTTACCTTTTTATTGTTATGTTAATCACCATACATTACATTATTAGTTTTTGATGTAGTGTTCCATGATTCATTGTTTGTGCATAACACCCAGTGCTCCATGCAGAACTTGCCCTCCTCAATACCCATCACCAGGCCAACCCATCCTCCCACCCCCCTCCCTTCTAGAACCCTCGGTTTGTTTCTCAGAGTCCATCGTCTCTCATGGTTCGTCTCCCCCTCCAATTCCCCCCCTTCATTCTTCCCCTCCTGCTATCTTCTTGTTTTTTTTCTTAACATATATTGCATTATTTGTTTCAGAGGTACAGATCTGAGATTCAACAGTCTTGCACAATTCACAGCGCTCACCATAGCACATACCCTCCCCAGTGTCTTTCACCCAGCCCCTCCATCCCTCCCACCGACCCCCGACTCCAGCTACCCTCCATTTGTTTCCTGAGATTAAGAATTCCTCATATCAGTGAGGTCATATGATACATGTCTTTCTCTGATTGACTTATTTTGCTCAGCATACACACTCCAGTTCCATCCATGTCGTTGCAAATGGCAAGATTTCATTCCTTTTGATGGCTGCATAATATTCCATTGTACATATATAGCACATCTTTATCAATTCATCTGTAGATGGACATCTTGGCTCTTTCCACAGATTGGCTATTGTGGACATTGCTGCTATAAACATCGGGGTGCACGTACGCCTTCGAATCACTACATTTGTATCTTTGGGGTAAATACCCAGTAGTGCAATTGCTGGGTCGTATGGTAGCTCTATTTCCAACTTTTTGAGGAATCTCCATATTGTTTTCCAGAGTGGTTGCACCAGCTTGCATTCCCACCAACAGTGTAGGAAGTTTTCCCTTTCTCCACATCCCCGCCAACATCTGTCGTTTCCTGACTTGTTAATTTTAGTCATTCTGACTGGTGTGAGGTGGTATCTCATTGAGGTTTTGATTTGTATTTCCCTGATGCCAAGCGATGTTGAACACTTTTTCATGTGTCTGTGGGCCATTTGGATGTCTTCTTTGGAAAAATGTCTGTTTATGTCTTCTGCCCATTTCTTGATTGGATCATTTGTTCTTTGGGTGTTGAGTTTGATCAGTTCTTTATAGATTTTGGATACTAGCCCTTTATCTGATATGTCATTGTAAATATCCCATTCTGTTGGTTGTCTTTTGGTTTTGTTGACTGTTCCCTTTGCTGTGCAAAAGCTTTTTATCTTGATGAAGTCCCAATAGTTCATTTTTGCCCTTGCTTCCCTTGCCTTTGGCGATGTTTCTAGGAAGACGTTGCTGCGGCTGAGGTCGAAGAGGCTGCTGCCTGTGTACTCCTCTAGGATTTTGATGGACTCCTGTCTCACATTGAGATTTTTCAACCATTTTGAGTCTATTTTTGTGTGTGGTGTAAGGAAATGGCCCAGTTTCATTCTTCTGCATGTGGCTGTCCAATTTTCCCAACACCATTTGTTGAAGAGACTGTCTTTTTTCCATTGGACATTCTTCCCTGCTTTGTCAAAGATTAGTTGACCATAAAGTGGAGGGTCCATTTCTGGGCTCTCTATTCTGTTCCATTGATCTATGTGTCTGTTTTTGTGCCAATACCATACTGTCTTGATGATTACAGCTTTGTAATAGAGCTGGAAGTCCGGAATTATGATGCTACCAGCTTTGCTTTTCTTTTTCAACATTCCTCTGACCATTCAGGGTCTTTTCTGGTTCCATACAAATTTTAGGATTATTTGTCCCATTTCTTTGAAAAAAGTGGATGGTATTTTGATGGCAATTGCATTGAATGTGTAGATTGCTCTAGGTAGCATTGACATCTTCACAATGTTTGTTCTTCCAATCCATGAGCATGGAACGTTTTTCCATTTCTTTGTGTCTTCCTCAATTTCTTTCATGAGTATTTTATAGTTTTCTGAGTACAGATTCTTTGTCTCTTTGGTTAGATTGATTCCTAGGTATCTTATGGTTTTGGGTGCAAGTGTAAATGGGATCGACTCCTTAATTTCTCTTTCTTCTGTCTTGTTGGTGTATAGGAATGCCACTGATTTTTGTGCATTGATTTTCTATCCTGCCACTTTACTGAATTCCTGTATGCGTCCTACCAGTTTGGGGGTGGAGTCTTTTGGGTTATCCACATAAAGTATCATATCATCTGCAAAGAGTGAGAGTTTGACTTCTTCTTTGCTGATTGGGATGCCTTTGATTTCTTTTTGTTGTCTGATTGCTGTGGCTAGGACTTCTAATACTTTGTTGAATAGCAGTGGTGATAGTGGACATCCCTGCCACGTTCCTGACCTTAGGGGGAAAGCTCTCAGTTTTTCCCCATTGAGAATGATATTCGCTGTGGGTTTTTCCTAGATGGCTTTTATGATATTGAGGTATGTACCCTCTATCCCTATACTCTGAAGAGTTTTGATCAAGAAAGGATGCTGTACTTTGTCAAATGCTTTTTCTGCATCTATTGAGAGGATCATATGATTCTTGTTCTTTCTTTTGTTAATGTATTGTATAATGTTGATTGATTTGCGGATGTTGAACCAACCTTGTAGCCCAGGGATAAATCCCACTTGGTCGTGGTGGATAATCCTTTTAATGTACTTTTGGATCCTATTGGCTAGTATTTTGGTGAGAATTTTTGCATCCATGTTCATCAAGGATCTTGGTCTGTAATTCTCCTTTTTGATGGGGTCTTTGTCTGGTTTTGGGATCAAGGTAATGCTAGCCTCATAAAATGAGTTCGGAAGTTTTCCTTCCATTTCTATTTTTTGGAACAGTTTCAGAAGAATAGGTATTAATTCTTCTTGAAATGTTTGGTAGAATTCCCCTGGGAAGCCATCTGGCCCTGGGCTTTTGTTTTTTGGGAGATTTTTGATGACTGCTTCAATTTCCTTAGTGGTTATAGGTCTGTTCAGGTTTTCTATTTCTTCCTGGTTCAGTTTTGGGAGTTGGTGCATCTCTAGGAATGCATTCATTTCTTCCAGGTTATCTAATTTGCTGGCATAGAGTTGCTCATAGTATGTTCTTATAATTGTTTGTATTTCTTTGGTGTTGGTTGTGATCTCTCCTCTTTCATTCATGATTTTGCTGATTTGGTTCATTTCTCTTTTCTTTTTGGCAAGTGTGGCCAGGGGTTTATCAATCTTGTTAATTCTTTCAAAGAACCAGCTCCTAGTTTCGTTGACCTGTTCTACTGTTCTTTTGGTTTCTATTTCATTGATTTCTGCTCTGATCTTTATTATTTCTCTTCTCCTGCTGGGTTTAGGCTTTATTTGCTGTTCTTTCTCCAGCTCCTTTAGGTGTAGGGTTAGGGTGTGTACTTGAGACCTTTCTTGTTTTTTGAGAAAGGCTTGTATTGCTGTATACTTTCCTCTTAGGACTGCCTTTGCTGCATCCCAAAGATTTTGAACAGTTGTGTTTTCATTTTCAATGGTTTCCATGAATTTTTTTAATTCTTCTTTAATTTCCTGGTTGACCCATTCATTCTTTAGTAGGATGCTCTTTAGCCTCCATGTATTTGAGTTCTTTCCAACTTTCCTCTTGTGATTGAGTTCTAGTTTCAAAGCATTATGGTATGAAAATAGGCAGGGAATGATCCCAATCTTTTGGTTCCAGTTGAGACCTGATTTGTGACCTAGGATGTGATTGATTCTGGAGAATGTTCCATGGGCACTAGAGAAGAATGTGTATTCCATTGCTTTGGGATGGAATGCTCTGAATATGTCTGTGAAGTCTATTTGGTCCAGTGTGTCATTTAAAGTCTTTGTTTCCTTGTTGATCTTTTGCTTAGATGATCTGTCCATTTCATTGAGGGGGGTGTTAAAGTCCCCCACTATTATTGTGTTGTTGTTGATGTGCTTCTTTGCTTTTGTTATTAATTGCCTTATATAATTGGCTGCTCCCATGTTAGGGGCATAGATATTTATAATGGTTAGATCTTCTTGTTGGATAGACCCTTTAAGTAGGATATAGTGTCCTTCCTCATCTCTTATTAAAGTCTTTGGTTTAAAATCTAATTTGTCTGATATAAGGATTGCCACCCCAGCTTTCTTTTGGTGTCCATTAGCATGGTAAATGGTTTTCCACCCCCTCACTTTCAATCTGGGGGTGTCTTTGGTTCTAAAATGAGTCTCTTGCAGACAGCATATCAATGGGTCTTGTTTTTTACTCCAATTTGATAGCCTGTGTCTTTTGATTGGGTCATTTAGCCCATTTACATTCAGGGTAACTATTGAAAGATATGAATTTAGTGCCACTGTACTGCCTATAAGGTGACTGTTACTGTATATTGTCTGTGTTCCTTTCTGGTCTATGTTCCTTTTAGGCTCTCTCTTTGCTTAGAGGACCCCTTTCAAGATTTCTTGTAGGGCTGGTTTTGTGTTTGCAAATTCCTTTAGTTTTTGTTTGTCCTGGACCCTTTTTATCTCTCCTTCTATTTTCAGTGACAGCCTAGCTGGATATAGTATTCTTGGCTGCATAATTTTCTCATTTAGTGCTCTGAATATATCCTGCCAGTCCTTTCTGGCCTGCCAGGTCTCTGTGGATGGGTCTGTTGCCAATCTAATGTTTCTACCATTGTAGGTTACACATCTCTTCTCCCAAGCTGCTTTCAGGATTTTCTCTTTGTCTCTGAGACTCATAAGTTTTACTATTAGATGTCAGGGTGTTGACCTATTTTTATTGATTTTGAGAGGGGTTCTCTGTGCTTCCTGGATTTTGATGCCTGTTTCCTTCCCCAAATTAGGGAAGTTCTCTGCTATAATTTGCTCTAATATACCTTCTGCCCCTCTCTCTCTTTCTTCTTCTTCTGGGATCCCAATTATTCTAATGTTGTTTTGTCTTATGGTATCACTTATCTCTTGAATTCTGCCCTCGTGATCCAGTAGTTGTTTATCTCTCTTTTTCTCAGCTTCTTTATTTTCCATCATTTTGTCTTCTATATCACTGATTCTCTCTTCTGCCTCATTTATCCTAGCAGTTAATGCCCCCATTTTTTATTGCACCTCATTAATAGCCTTTTTGATTTTGACTTGGTTAGATTTTAGTTCTTTTATTTCTCCAGAAAGTTTTTCTCTAATAACTTCCATGCTTTTTTCAAGCCCAGCTAGTATCTTTAAAGTGATGCTTCTGAACTCTAGATCCAACATCATACTAATGTCCATATTGAGTAGGTCCCTGGCAGTCGGTACTACCTTTTGTTCTTTTTGTTGAGGTGATTTTTTCCATCTTGTCATCTTGTCCAGAAGAGAACAGATTAATGAGAGAAAAAAATGCTAACAAGGTAACAATGTCCCCAGAAAATATACTCTAAACAAATCAGAAAAGACCTGAAGCTGGGGGAAAAGAAAGGGAAAGAAAGAAAAAAGGAAAAGAAAAAAAAAAAAAAAAGAAAAAGAAGAAGATAAAAACTAACAAAAACAGAACAAAAAAGAAAAACAGAATATGATCAAATATGATCAGGCTGGTGCATAGATCAGTGCCACACACAAGATTTTGGGTGTATTTTGGTCTGTTAGAAGAAAGTGCCTCCCAAAATTTTAAAGAAAGAAAAACTTATATATGTACAAAAATAAGGGTTGATATGATGAAGGGATGGAATATGACTGTAAAGATGAAAATTATAAAAAAATTTATAAAAGGAATTGATAAGAAGTTGTTTGAAAAAATAAAAGAGGATTAAAAAAAAGAAAAAAAAAACGGAGAGAATGTGATCAGGCAGGAGAGTAGAACAAACCATACACTAGAGATTTAGCATATATTTTGATCTGTTGGAAGAAACTATCTCAAAATTTTAAAGAGAAAACAATTTATATATATATGCCAAAAATAAGGGTAACTACTATGAAGGGATAGAATATGACTCTAAAAATGAAAAATAAAAATGTTTTTTAAAAAAGGGATTGATAAGATGTTGGTTGAAAAAGGGAAAAAGAAAAAGTAAAAAAAAAAAAAAGACAGTTAAAAAAAATTAACTTTGAAAGATTAAAGAATCATGGTAAAAAAGCCATAGATTCTATGTGCCTTATTCCCCTAGTGCTGGAGTTCTGCTGTTCTCAGTGATCAGTAAACTTGGTCTTGGCTGGCTGTTCTCACTGATCTTCTGGGGCAGGGGCCTTTTGCCGTGGTTCCCAAATGTCTTTGGCGGAGGTGGAATTGCCCCACCCTTGCTTGGTCCGGGCTAAGTAATCTGCTCGGGTTTGCTCTGGGGAGCTTTTGTTCCCTGCAAGCTTTCTGGGGCCGAGAGTGAAAATGGCGGCCTCCCAATCTCTGCCCCAGAGGAGCTGAGAACTTGGGGCCCCACTCCTCAGTGCGCCCCCAGAGAAAAGCAGTCAGTCACTCCATCTCCCCGATCTCCGGCCACACTCCGTGTTCACCAGGCCTGTGACCGAGCGTTTCTATCTATGGCACCCAATTCGGTGTGGAGCCTCCAAACCCAGCAGATCCCTGTGGTGCACTCCCGCGCCACTCCTCCCGGGGAAGGAAGGTGAGTCTCCCCAGATCTGCTGCTTGTTGGGTCCCAGCTGGAGGAGCAGTGGCCCAACTGTGCCGCGGATCACGGTTTATGGCAACCCCGAGCTGAGAGCCCGCTCCTCGGCTCCGTCTCTGCAGCCGGCTTCCCTGCTCCAATACCTGGGAGCTCTGCCTCACTCAGGTACCCCCAGTCTTTTTGTGACCCTGAGGGTCCTGAGACCACACTGTCCCACAGGGTTCCATCCCCCACTTAGCCACTGGAGCAACGTTCCTCAGCAGAACCGACTTCTAAAAGTTCCGATTTTGTGCTCCGAGGCTCTATCACTTGCCAGAAGTGGCCGACAGAGGCCCCCTCCCCCACCATCTATCCTCCCGAATATCGCCTTGGATTCCCTTCTTCGCACGTCCTACCTTCCAGAAAGTGGTCGCTTTTCTGTTCCGAGAGTTGTTGCTATTCTTTTCTTCGATCTCCTGTTGAGTTTGTAGGTGTTCAGAATGGTTCAATCCCTTTCCAGCTGAATTCCTGAGACCAGACAAAATCAAGGTCTCCTACTCCTCCGCCATCTTGCTCCATCCCCGCCATACATTTTAATATTACATTGAAAGACATATGTTTTTCATATCTTTTTAATGGTTAAATATTGCAAAAATATAAAAATAAAAAAAAAATAAAAAAAAAATAAATGGTTCATATCTTTTTAAGCGCTAACTAATGCAATTGTTTTTCTTACTCTTCAGTCACAAAAACCCTTTTTATAGGGCATGTGTGCACTTACTAGTTATATGGCCAATGGGGTACAAATGTGACTGTGGAAGAGCTTAGAAGATTCACTCGACCTGTTTAGAATTATTTTAGAGGCAGCTTTGAATAAATCTAGTTATATATTATATTTACATAGGGTTTATATTTACATCTTAAACATTAAAGAAGTTTGCAAAATGTGTCTTGCTTCCATTTCCCATTCTCTAGTCCTGGCAGATATGGCTGATCAATTATAACTTTTCTATCCCATTGAACCCATGCGTGGGTATAGGCCACTTCCAGTTTGGATCTCTAAAAAGTCCATTTCTACTAATCAATTGGTATTGACTAGTGAAATTACATACATTTGTCATTTCTCCTATTAAGTTTCACTCATTCTGCATGTAATAGCAAAAATATGATTTCTGGAAAAAGTGTGCGAGTTAAGACACCTAATATTTCAACTTGCCATATATTGTTTCTTTTAATCAATTTAATCCTAGGAAGGGTTTCAAACTTTATAAATGGGGAAACTGAGACTTAGAGAAATTACATATTTTATCCCTTAGAGCATAGAGTGTTAAAAATACATTCAGATTTTCAGGTGTGTATGTGGAGGGGTTGTTGTAATGTATCTACTGCACACTCCATGCCTCAAATAATTTGAGATCTCCTGAAACTTTAAATTAAATATATATTAAACAAAGGTAAATAATGTCTAAGAAAACAAAACAACAACAACAAAAAACAGTATCCATCATGTGCCAGACATTAAATTATCTTTTTCATTAATTCTTTCTTCATTGATTTAGAAAAACAACATTCTATATTATTACCTTGAATGCTTTGGCTAGGTTTTGTTTCAGAGAGCATTTCTGTAAATGATGGCTTTTGACATTTTTTTTTTTAAATTGGGGATTAAAAGGGCCACTAACTTTAAGGATCAGTAGAATAGATGTAAGTTCATAAACTAGGATAGACTGCTGTCCCTTTCAAAATATCTTAAAAAGTTGTGATTTGTTAAAATACTGTAGGATAAATAGGAAGACCCAATAGAAAAATCACAAAAGTTTATGACCATAAGTCTGTTTTTGTTAATTTATGTTTCGCCTCCAACATTCGTTGCATTCTCTACATTTTTATGAAGGCTGCAATAATGTGATCAGAGAGTTTTGTAATATTGACAAGAGGCAGTGTGAAAGTCATGAATATAAAAAGACTGCTTTGGGACAAAGTTAAAGAGAAATTGATGGCTTTAATAATGTCAGAGACAAAAGACATTGAACAATCTCAGTAGCATTTAAAATATTTATTAAACTCTGTCTGTAATTTTTCATAGGAAAGTTGCTTTAATGACAAGGGAAGTCATAATACAAACAGAACAATCCAGATGCCACTGTGAGTCAGCACTACTTCAGAGCCATTTATATTCTTACCCTCAAGCTTTCTTAGAACTTTTCTAACAGTTGCAGCTGTGTGAATAATTTGTGGAAGAGCAGTGATAGACTCCTTCAAAAGAACACAAGAAAATGGCATCAAGAAAAAAAAAAATATCCAATGTTTAGTTGTTTACATACCAGTGACCTGACAACTCACCTTAAATTCATTTCTGTTTTCAGTAGGATTGCAGTCACTGTATTGGGTCAGTGATCTCTGCTTCCTGACTTGAAAATCAGGCTTCCAAAGTACGCAGGTTATACTGTTTTTATACTTTCTGTAACAATGCAGCGATTTCTAAAGAAAGATCACAGAATAAAAGTTAAAGGATGAGAAAAGCAGGGCTTAGTATTTATAGATATCTATTTTTTTTATTAGATCGTTTCTAATACTAGATTAGAAAGATGATTAGATTCTATTAGATACTTCCTAATATTGAGAAAAACACTGATTTATTTTAATACAAGGAAGTTATTATAGACCTTTAAGAAATATATCCATCAATCTTTACTTAGTTTTATATGTATTAATATTATTCAATACTTTGTGGTTTTGAGCTGATAAATCTTCACAACTGATTCCATACAGACCCCAAAGTTTCCAGGAAGAAAGATCCAGTAAAATATACTTATACTAGTTATACTGTATTTTCTTTAGCTTATCTACCTTTTTGATTCTAAATTTAATGTTTAGTATCAGAACCCCATTCCCATTTTAATTTCTATAACTAGTTAAAAAGTATTAGCCTTAAGTATGTATTCTTAGAGCAACTAGTCCTCCATATACAGTATCCGATTACTTATACTTTATGCTCTAAGAACCATTAGATAAATTAAATACAATTTTATTGTATTAGTTCAATATAGTCACAAGATGATAGTTATCTTAGCTGGCTTACGGAAAGAAGTAGTTCAGTTTCCTTGAGAAGTTGCATCCATTTGAGGTGAATTATTAATACCTCTCCAAATTACTATAAATGCACTGATAATTACTTGATCTTTACATTTTAAAATATAATTTTTCAAGGACCTCAAATATACCTTATATATAACTGCTAAACACCTAATCAGATTTTATATTTAGATTCCAAGTAGTCAAATTCCAGTAGTTATGTGTATGGGAACATTTATTTTATAATTGTTACCAGATAAGACAAAATGCATTTTTTCCAGTGTTCATTTGGCTAATTTCAAAACCTGAACTCAATACTCACTCAGCATGTTAATGTATAAAACATAGCATATAAGAGATGGAGAGAGAAAGTCATCTACCACAATTTGCTACACTCAGAAGTTGCTCAATAAATATTTGTATATTATCCTAAAATTTAAAATAAACAGATCATGTTTTATGTGTTTCTTAAATTTTATTCATGAATAAATTTCACATATTTACATCCTCTTATATCTCTTTTTTTAAGTGACAGAAACTTATTTGATTATATTTTATAGAATGATATTGAACAATATGTAATAATCTCAACTACGTTATTAATGTGTTTATATACATATAAGCACATATTATACTATTTAATATAGATATCATTTGACATTATTAGATAATATTATATCAAATAAACTGCTTCCTGAGTAATTTTGGTGAGACATTGAATATCATTAGGAAATTTTCAGTGTATATACACTTACTTTTAAATATTACCTTTGGCTTAAAATATTGGGAGCCTTATTTAAAGATTTTCATGATAGCACACACAGACTGGATTCTAAATCCAATGTGAAAACTCTTTGCTGGTCTTCATCAGTTTCTTTATTCATGCAACACTAACAGCAAGGAAAGACAAGTTCATAGAGTGCACTTTCTAACTAAAAATGACTGTAACAAATGGCTTGAAATGTTCTCTGGAGGATTATTGACTTTTTAATTCAAGCTGCCATCAATCCTCATTTATATTTCATAATATGTATCTCGGGAAAAATAACCTACTTTTAAATGTGTAGCTTGTCACTGAGGTTAAATAGTTGTTAAGCCAATCACTTATCCTTCAATTATGTGTAAGTTAAGAGATATTTTTCAGACCATCACTTGATAACAATATACTAAGCATATTATATGAGCATTGCTATTTTTTCAAACTACGATATATCTAGTTGGGTATAAAAGTTCAATATGGCAAACATTATTATTCATTGTTTTCCTTTCAGTTCACATGCAAATGTGTCAATAAAGTAGAAACAAGTAGGAACACAGGGAGAAATTGAACATCTTATTTGAAAAGTTGTCCTTTGGGGAGTATCAGCGACAATATAGATGACCTATATAATATCTACATTTTTAAATATGAATGATGTAGAATCTATTGTTATCATTGAGTTAATTGATGTGCTTCATTTCAAACTAATCTTCAATATATTTAGGTCATCTTAATTTTTTGCTATTCCAAAGAATGTTGCATGAAACATTGGTCCTTGCTTTGGCTACAAGTTTTGTGTCAAGATACATTTTCTTTTCTTAAATGTTTATTGAGAGAGTAGTTTTCCATTTTGGCACTCTATGTAAGTCTTTTTAAGAAGCTCATCTCCTAACTCCTGAGTTGTTAAGAGATTAGAGATTAGGTCTGAGTATTTGAAAAAAGTGTCTTTACTCCAGATCTTATGGTAATGTGGTTTTGCTGGAAGTATATTATCGTATCTCTTTAAAAAGTTATTTACTTGAACCTCCAATATAATAAAAAGGTACAAAAAATACTGTGTGCTTTTAGATATATACCAAAAGCCTAAATATGTGCTCTATGTTACCAAGAAAGTATGCGCAGAAATTTTATGAGGACTATTTTTGAAAACATATTTGACATTTCAAAAGGCACCATTTAAATAGTCATCAAGGCTAAAAGAAATCAGAGCGTGGTTCCACTCCCATTATTGTTGTGGATGTTTGTGTATAGCGCATTTGTTTTGAATTATATTTAGGAGAGGATGAAAGGATGCAGCAAAAATCTGGTGCCCAGAACTTTGGAAGTTTATTATTTTTCTCCTCCAGAAACTATTAAAGGCAATTCACAAAGTCAAGACCCAGCTTCGATTTGAAAGGATTGCTGGGCATTTCTGAGTACCCCTTCCTTCCCTTTGTCTCCATGTTAGAGCTGATATGAATCTAGTTTAAGATCTCTACTGTATAGCCAAAATGAAAGGGCCAGTAGGATGATAAGCGTATCTGTAGTCCTGATTGTGGCTTCTTGGTTTGAATTACTTTTATAACTTCAGTAAATCTAGAAGGCTGACGTTTATTTGTTAGTCAATTTAATTTGTATATACAATGGCCACTCTAGTCGCTAGAAAGAACAGTGGTGAAATGAACTTTGGGCTAGAGTTGAGAGCCTAAAGAGAGTCTCAGTCTGGTTGTTGACCTTGCATCTTTGACAGGCATTCCATTGGGTGAAAATAAAAGAAATCACGCAGTTCAAAGTATATTAGTTAACCAAAGAGCAAGATGGTCCAGGTGAACATTTCTGTCCATTGTCTTTTGCTAAGAGAGCTCCAGCAGAAAATTCTTGCCCTGAGAGCCAGGGTGTTTCTCCTTATTTACCAAGTCATATCCTTACTAAGGCAAATGCAGGGTACATATGTTCTCATGGTCATTCTAAATAACAAATGCTAAAGTGTGAGCGTGAATAAAAGATACGTAGTACGGCTGTAATACGCATTTTGAGGAACGCTTCATGCTCTACAATACTTTTATCACTCAACCATGCAAAGGGATATAATGATCAAATAAGACGAAACCTCTTCTACCAAGAAACTTAACTATATATACTAGCAAACAATAAATTATCCTAAAACTTAGTGGCTTAAAACAACAAACATTTATTACCTTATGAGACAATAACAGGACAATAGAGATATGAGATAGTAAGTAGAGAAATGAGACAACTAAAGAATTGGAGAACAGCTTAGCCAGGTGGTCCCAGTATTAGATATTTTCTGAGGTTGCAGTTTCCTTGGAAAATGTATATTTAGGTACTTTGCCCATGTTTTAATTGCTTTTTTCTATTAAAGTGTATGAGTTCATTGTATATTTTAGATATTAACCATTTATCAGATAATTTGGTTTACAAAGAGTTTCTCCCATTCTGTAGGTTTCCTTTTCATTATGTTGACAGTTTCCTTTGCTATGCAAAAGGAGTGGTTTGCCTTTTGTTGCTGGATTATAATAGCTCATTATATATTCTGGATACTAGTATGTTATCAGATATAATTTGCAAATATTGTTTTATTCTGTGAGTTGTATTTACACTTTGTTGGTAGTGTCCTTTGATGCACCTCAAATTTTAATTTTAATGAGGTTCAATTTATTGATTTTTCTTTTGTTGCTTGTGTTTTGGGGTCACATTTAAGAAACCATGGTGAAATACAAGGTCAAGAAGATTTACCCCTGTTTTCTTCTAAGTGCTTTATTATTTTAGCTCCTACATTTAGGTCTTTTATTAATTTTGAGCTAATTTTTATATATATTTTGTGAGGTAGGGGTTCAAGTTCATTTGTTTGCATATGGATATCCAGTTGTTTCAGCATCAGTTCTTGAAAAGACTATTTCTTGGCATCTATGTTGAAAATCAATTAACCAAAGATTAATAGTTTTATTTCTGCATTGCCAACTTTATTTCATAGGCTTAAATTTTTTTCTTATGCCAGTATCACATTGTTTTGGTTACTATATATGTGTGTGTGTGTGTATACTATATGTATATATATGTATATATATTTGTATATATACCATACACATACTTTGTAGTATATTTGAAAATTGAGAGGTATGAGACCTCCAGTGTTATTCTTTTTCAATTTGTTTTAACTATTTGGGGGTCCCTTGTGATTCTAGATAAATCCGAGGATTAGCTCTTCCATTTCTGCAAAAAGAAAAAAAAAATGCAGTTGGAATTTTGATAGGGATTACATTGTATCTATAGATCAATTTTTTTGGAGTATGGTCATCTTACTGATAATTCTTACCAATTCTTACTATCCTACTAATTAATTATTTCAATTCATAAACACATGACTTTTCATGTAGTTAGTTTTTCTTTAAATTCTTTCAAGTCATTTTGCAGTGTTCAGTGTAAAAATCTTGCACCTCCTTGGTGAAATTTATTTCTAAATATTTTATTTTTTGGATGCTTCTGTAAATGTAATTGTTATCCTGATTTTTTAAACATGCTGTGGTAAGGAAAAGATTTTCATTCTTTCTCATTTTTATATTCATTTACTCATTTATATAACTGAATTCTTTAAGTCTTATTTAATTCCTTATTTTCTTTATAATTGCTAATTATTTTAATGCTCAAATTTTCTCATATTTGGCAAATAAGAGTCCCTTTAAGTTAGCTTTTTTTTTTTTTTTTTGATGTTTCTATCATCCTTTGAAAACTTTTTTTAGGGCGCCTGGGTGGCTCAGTTGGTTAAGCGACTGCCTTCAGCTCAGGTCATGATCCCGGAGTCCCAGGATCGAGTCCTGCATGGGGCTCCCTGCTCAGCGGGGGGGTCTGCTTCTCCCTCTGACCCTCTTCCCTCTCGTGCTCTCTGTCTCTCATTCTCTCTCTCAAATAAATAAATAAAATCTTTAAAAAAAAAAAAAGAGAGAAAACTTCTTTTATTACCAAAACGGGATATCCCAGACTCAGCTTGTATCTTTCCTGGCATAGTCTCAGAATAACTTTTATGTAAGGAAAACTGGCACATTTTTGCAGACGATGATATTTGGAAACTAAGATCTATAGAAATATGTATCATTAAAATATATAATTGGCAATTTTCTCATATTGCAATTTTTGGAAAATCAAAGAATATGGCTTACTAATTCAATTTTTTCCCCATTTCTTCTTGTAGTCCCTCCAGTAATCCGGGTGTATCCAGAGAGTCAGGCTCGAGAACCTGGGGTAACCGCAAGTCTCAGGTGCCATGCAGAGGGGATACCAAACCCTCAGCTTGGCTGGCTCAAGAATGGAATTGATATTACACCAAAGCTGTCCAAACAACTCACACTTCAAGGTGCATTTTATTTGCATTTTTTCCTCTTAAATGACCATGTAGAAACTTTATACTAAAATTTGTAACAAAATTTACATGATTAAAAAAAAAAAAACAAACTAGCTGATGGCAACAAAATGTCATGCATATGAAAAAATATAATTGTTCTTAAGACATTATATTTGAAATAGAGTCCATTAGTATTTTTAGTTTTTTAAATAACAGTCTTATCATAATTAATTATATCATTATTTTGGCAATAAGTAAAATATTATATTATGTATCTTTTAAATGCTTGTCCTATGAATTATAACAGATCTGCTGAACAGAATAGGTGAATTTCTTCATAGAATACATTCTGAAGGGGTCATTTAAATGTTTAAATCATACTTCATAGAGAGTGTCAATAGGATAGAAATTCCTTAGTGAATATTTTGTAGCATAGCTTGCAAATGAAGGGAGAAGAAAAGATGTTACTAAATATGTTTCACACTTACATTGTTTAAAAGGTATGAATGTTATTATTGAATTTTAATATATAAAATATTCTAAGTTTTAACAGTCTAATATGTAAATATAATTAATTATTATACAGATTATAATAATAATGAATATGTGGTAAGTAGAAAACAAAAAAAATTGTAATGTCAAATAATCTAAATAATGCAAAAGCAGTTACATATATGTTGATTATACTAGTAATTTTAAAAATGTATAAATCTTATTTCCACTGTCAAGAGTAGAACATGACAAGTTGTTCTACTGGAGTATCTGTTGCATGACATTATATTCTTTATTGTATGCTTTAAATTCCTTCAATTCATGCTAGAAGCAAATGCATTTCCATTTTTGCATTATTTGTATAAGCATAGACTTCACTTCTTGTTCCACTTTAACAGTGAATGTTCTAATATGTGTTTTTAAATAAATCTTTTGACATATTTACTAACTTATTTTTGCAAGTAAAAAAATGTCATATGAAAGTAATTGTGACATTTACAATCTAGATCCTACAAATCTCTGTATTAATAGAAGTAAACCCCCCAAATTTACATGTTTACATATACTGATTACATCTTTAGTGCCTATAATCATAGAAAAGGATTGATCTGATTAACAGAAATTAAAGTGAAGAAAGTTCTAATTCTGATGTTTCTGATGTTGCCATCTCTTACCCATTTAATAGCAGTAAACCATATTAGATGAGCATATTATATCTTTGCTTATAGGAATATACAGAAAGGCACATTTGGGGGGTTGGTTACACTCCAGATTCAATAGTGAAAGAGTGGGGGCCTTTGTAAGGTAGCTATTATCATTTTTTAAAAGTGAGAAAAAAGCTGCAGTTTTGAGAGAATGTGACAAATGAAAAGTGAGTAGGAAGCAGGACCTAAGAGATAAATCTGGGTGCATAGGCGTGTTAAGTTCCATGTGATGACATGTTACCAAATACTATAGTTGTTTCATTATCCATTTACTCAACAAATGCTTAGTTAGCATTTACATGTGCAGTCCAAGTCTAGGCACAGACTGAATACATCAATGGATGGGATGATATGTTAATGAGAGGTAGTAAAATCCTAGAAGAGCAAAAATGTTTAATTGGAAGGCAAGTCAAGGTAAATAACACAAGGAGACTAAAAATCAGCAACAAACAAGAGAACAAGGTGATCCTACAGAAGAAAAGAAAACGAAGTATGGGAAAGAGTTCAACAATGCCAAATGCATAGAAAGGTCAAGGAAAGTCACTGAAATGTATTCATGGGTCAGGTGATTAGTTTGGCCTTTTGACATTTAGAAAAAACAGTATTTATAGCCATCAGTCTTCAGTGGTTTTAGAAATGAGAAGGAGGTAAGAAAGTATAAAAATCTCTCCAGATTTGAAAGGAGGACAAAAGAAAAGGTAGTTGCTGTTGATGGAAAGGATTAGGACTAATGAAGATATTTTTTTCTTCTTAGACAATACATCAATTTGAAGAAATACTAGAAAAGAAAAAGATGTGCAGATAATGGAGGTGGGGAAGGATGACCAAATAATTGTAGAAATCAGAAAGAAAAGGGATTTTCCTTGGAAAGAAACAGAGAGTTTCCTTTGAGAAGTAAATAAATGTGAAGATGTAGATGGATATAGGAAGTTGGCTTTCCTTGTTTTCCCAGCTTTGATTGAAATATAATTGACAGAGTATTGTGTAAGTTTAAGGTATAAAATGTGATGATTTAATAAGCATATATACTGCAAAATGATTTGGGTTTATTTGCTAATTACATGTATGCACTTCATGACTTAAAAACAAGGTCGCTTGCTTGGGGTGAGAAGTTAGGATGGGAAACATCAAACAGAGTAAAGATTTGAACTAAAAATGGAGCAGGAAATGAAAGGCATGTATCTTAAAGATCAAGTGAAGTGAATACCAAGTAGCACTGAACATCCTGCAAACTGAAAACTCTGAATTTGAAAATTCGTAAATTTGCTTATGCGGTCATCTCTTAATGTACTCAAAAAACTAGATGCAGAGACACTAAGTGCAGAGATATGTCAGCTTATTCTAGTTTTGGCAGTTAGTAAGCCATTTGTGTCAGAATGATAAATGAACGAGGGAATTGCTAGTTCTGGCAATGGAGTTGAACACATCTAGAAATGGTAGATTATGTAGAGAAGGAGGCAGAGCATAAAGGTTAGGAGAACATATAACAATATTGAGAAGAGAACATTTGAAGAAGGAATAAATTGACTTTGATATTTCAAAAAAATCTGAGAATTTAGGTTGTTAAGTGTGTGGGTCTTGAGAGAAAGAATGTTCTTTGGAGAGAGCCATGTTTCATGCAAAACAAGAAGCTGATGCCGGCTTAAATACATCGTTCACTCCTTATCTTTTAGAGCAGGGGTCTGCAAACTAAGGCCCACAGGCCAAACCTGGGAAGCTGCCTATTTGAGAAATAAAGCCATGTGGGGGGCTTTGTTTTTGTTTTTAGAACACAGCCACACTCACGTTTTAGAATATTGCTCGTGCTGCTTTCATGCTGCTATGACAGAGGTGAGTAGCTGTCACAGATACTGTATGGCCCACAAAGCATAAAATGTTTACCCAGCATTTAACAGGAAAACGAAACACCCCCCCCCCCCGAAAATGGCCAACCTCCGTTTTGGAGTAGTGATTTTCAACAATGGATGGGGGGAATGGAGATATGCATTACCATCTGTAAAGTGAGAAAAAGGTTCAGGTTATCCAATTGGTTATTCCTCCCCAAACACTCACCGCTTTTCCAGATCCCATTCACATCCCTGGAGAGCCACTGGCATTCCCACGCTCTTCTTCCCATTAGTTTTCTATCTTCTTTCCCCAAACAGGGGTATGGATTATTTTGTCCCTTATCTGTCTTAAATAGTCATATTACTTTCTGTCACACATGGTGCATAGTGTTCTTGTGATTGGATAATATGGAACAAACACACACAGAATCGCTTAAAGAAAGAATGAAAATGAAGTAAAAGAGAAAAAAAAGGAAACCTAAACAAATGAGCGCAACAAACACTGAATTTTAGAGTCTGACAGGTGTCCAGCCCTTATCTTTTGAATTGATGATTTCCATAAGATCATTTTATGAGTCTCTGATTCTGCTTCTGATAATTATGTATTATTTAGGACAATTAAGAAATAATACATATAAAAGCACACTGTATATTGCCAACATATAGTTGGTGGTTAATTATACCCTGGTATCCACACTGGGGAAAGCAACTAGTTATTCAGGGTTTAGCTTAAGAAATTATTTTACCAAGATTTAAAAGTTGAGCTAATTATTCCCTCAATCCTTTGGTTATTATACATTAACTTATCAATTTCCATATTATAATATTATTTATGTAAATTTCTGGCAAAAGACAAATCTTGCAGACAAATCATGTGTTATTATCTTTCTGTTTTCCTTACCTAATAATTTCCTTACCTTCTAATTCCAGATATAATACTGGTTCAATAATGTACCTGATAAGTGGCAATCATACTACACTCGCGTGATGTAGCTCACTGAATTTCTTTATGAAAAGTCTTTTTAGCATATTCTCCTATATATAAACCATATTGCTATTATTTTCAAATTCTGTAAAGCTTAGGGCAAAGTGGATTCTGAATACGAAAAATAAATATACAAATGGAATTAGAGTTATCAATATGAAATACTTAATGAAATGTGGGAAATAGGAAATAAAGATAAAATACGAAGCGTGTGCATTTGAGATAGAGTTTTGGGCTCTCTGTAATAGAATGACAACACAGTTTATGAAACACTTGAATGCTTTTGGAATAATCTGGCATGCCTCCAAAGCATGGAAGTAGAAAGGAAAATAGTTTAATTAGGACAAGCTAAGAGAACTGCTTGACTGTGTAATCGGAAAGCACTGTACCAAAACTGAAATCGTAGTTTACAAGTTGCATTTGCCTTCTGTTTTCAGCAAATGGCAGCGAGGTTCATATAAGCAATGTGCGCTATGAAGATACAGGGGCATACACTTGTATGGCGAAGAATGAAGCAGGAGTGGATGAAGACATCTCTTCTCTTTTTGTGGAAGATTCTGCTAGAAAGACCCGTATGTATTGAACATTTACATGCACAGTGCACACACGTGCACACGTTGTACTCGACTTTACAATTAGGCTTTTTTTCAAAAAGCAAAAGCACCAGAAAACTCTGCAAAATGAACAATGTGTTTAAAAAAAAAAAAACAAAACAGTTTCATGCACAGGAAAGCTAAGAATCTTAAAGTATTAAAATCAGATTTAAGAATTAAACAACCTTGTGAAATTTTTAATACAACACTAGAATGATTTTGTTTCCTTTGCAAGTGTGCCTACTATGTTTCAGGTCCTGTCTTCCCATTCACCCGTACAGGAATTTAAATTCCCTGCAAAATCCCTTTTCCAAACGACATGGGGATTTCAAGATCCCAAGATACAGCAAAGAGGCATCCTATAGGTGTAATAAATTAGTATCTTTCTTTTTCTGTCAGTTGCCTTGCAGTCGGTGGCCCACGAGCCATACCACAGGGCTTCTCTGCAGTAGGCACTGGTTACTGCCACTGTAAGACCCTCACTGCCCTGGCTCCAACATCAATCCCTGGTCAGTTTTCTCCATTCAGGGCTAGAAATCCTTTGCTATTGCTGTACGTGCATGTTACCTGGTTGTATCATGAAGTAATAAGAAAAAATATATACCATTCTTTTTTTAAAAAAATATTACTTAGTGAAAGAGATATGGATAGGGTAAGGATGCTACAGATGGATTTTTAGTTACAGCTGAATTGCTTGGAACTCAAAGTCTTCTTATAGCCTGTGTCAAATGAGCTCTCTATGGGAAATCCCACAGTCACTTTCTTCTCCCAGTGTGTATATGCCAGAGTATGGTTGTTTTAGGATTGGGTCTGGATGTACTTGGAATGACTATTGTCCTTGTTCTTCAGTCTGATTTGTTATATCCATTTACAAGTCTTATTAATCTAATTTGTTGAAGGGCCCTGATATTTGGAGGGCTCTCTAGTTTGGCATGCTTATTTCTCTGAACCAAGTTTTTGAACAACGTTAAAGCATTGTCTTGGAATCTTATTTCTCTTTAAATCAGTGAGTACATGTGGATATTAGTGGAGCCAATGGGAAAGAAGGACTTATCTAAGTCCTGACTACCAGTGTATCTTTGTCTATATTTGGTCTGGCTAGGACAATGATCATTACAAGCAAATATTTAAAAAGAAAATTCTTAAGGTAGAAAAACAGAAAAGAAAGATGGATTTAATGACCTGGATAAGGTCCACCATAATTTGTCTACTCCTTTTATATATTTCTGCTAAATACCAATATGCAATTCACTTTCTGTTAAAAAATAATTTTAGGTGACAAGTAATTGGATACTTTGGTTTTCTTTGTCCTTTATGATGACATTTGTGACACAGATTTTAATTTCAACTCTATTCTGATTTTCTTTTAATGTTGGTAAAGTACTTTTCATTTCCCCAGTTACAGCATTAAAACATCTAGCCAGAGTTCCTTTAATGAGTGAATCACTTACTATTTACCAGCATGTAAATTTAAGGACAATTTTAGAGGAAGATTTAATATAATTTTATTCATAAATTTAGTCATTGAACGTGTTTGTTTAATTATAAACAGTTTCTGAGATCATGTTTTTATTTTATTTTACTTATTACTTTAAGCACTTAGGTCAAAATAATACATTTTTAATAATTTTTGAGATTTATGTTAACATGCTATTAAAATCAGAAATAACATTTTTTTTTATAAGTTTTAGCAAAGCAGGCCTTCCTACATCTATATTTATAGAACTTTCAAAGTCATCTTATAAGAAATAATACAAGTGAAAGATTTGGAGTGTTTTGTTCCTAAGTCTGGGTATAAATTATTTATAGATGTTCCTTATGTATTTAAATTATGTAACATTTTCAAGGATAAAAGGAGAAAACTAGGGGGTGCCTGGGTGGCTCAGTCAATTAAGGATCTGCCTTCAGCTCAGGTCATGATCCCAGGGTCCTGGGATCGAGCCCCACATTGGGGCTCCCTGCTCAGCGGGAGTCTGTTTCTCCTTCTCCCTCTTCTTTCCCCCTTCTCATTCTCTCTCTCTCTCAAATAAATAAAATCTTTAAAAAAAAAGAGAGGAAACTAACAGATTTCATTTTTTAACTTAATTAACTCATTTATTTTGGTAAGAGCACAGCATAAATTCTACCCTCTTAAGTTTTTTTTTTTTTTTTTTAAGATTTTATTTATTTATTTGACAGAGAGAGAGACAGCGAGAGAGGGAACACAAGCAGGGAGAGGGGGAGAGGGAGAAGCAGCTCCCCGCAGAGCAGGGAGCCCGATGCGGGGCTCGATTCCAGGACCCTGGGATCATGACCTGAGCCGAAGGCAGACACTTAACGACTGAGCCACCCAGGCACCCCTACCCTCTTAAGCTTTTAAGTGCATGACATTTTATTGTTAACTATAGGCACTAGGTTGTATAATAGATCTCCAGAACTTATTCATTTGTATAACTGTAACTTTATACCCTTTGAACAACTCTTCATTTTTCCCTCCTCCACATAACCTCACAACCACCCTTGTATTTTGTTTCTATGATTTTGACTCTTTTAGATAACTCATATAAATGCAACTTTATAGTCTTTGTGTTTCTGTGACTGGCTTGCTTCAATTAGCATAATGTCTTTCAGGTCCGTTTATGTTGTCACAAATGGTAGGATTTCCTTCCTTTTAAGGTGAAATAATATTCCACTGTATGTATACACAATGTTTTCTTTACCCATTCATTTGTCAATAGATATTTGAATTATGTCCATATGTTGGCTATTGTGAATGATGCTGCAGTGAATGTCTGAGTGCAGATATCTGTGATCATGATTTCAGTTCTTTGGATATATTCCCAGAAATTGGGTTACTGGATCATATGATGGTTCCATTTTTATTTTCTGAGGAGCCTCTATGTTTTTCATAGTGACTGCACCATTTTTCATCAATGCCAGCAGGGCACAAAGTTCCAATTATTCCACATCCTGCCAATGCTTTTATCTTTTGTTATAATAATAACCATCCCGACAGGTGTGAGATAATATCTCTTTGCAGCTTTGATTTGCATTTCTGATGCTTAGTGATGAGGAACACTTTTCATATACCTACTGGCCATTTGTATATCTTCTTTTGGGGAAATGTCTATTCAAGTCCTTTGCCCATTTTTTTTTTTTAATTAGGTTGTTCTTTTTTTAATTTAGTTATTGAAGTTCCTTGTATATATTTGAAATTAAACACTTATCAGACATATGAGTTGAAAATATTTTCTCACATTCCATAGGTTGATTTTACACTCTCTTGATTGTGCCTTTTCCTGTGCAGAAACTTTTTAGTTTGATATAGTCCAACTTGTCTATTTTTGCTTTTGTTCCCTGTGCTTTTGATAAAATTATAGGCCAATATCCCCGGTGAACATGGATACAGAACTCCTCAACAAAATATTAACAAACTGACTGTCATAGCACACTAACGAGATCATACACCATGATCATGTGGGATTCATCCCTGGAATACAAGAATGGTTCAAACTGTGCAGATCAATAAATATGATTTGCACATTAAAAAAAAGAATGAGAGTAAAAACCTCTTGATCATCCAATAGATGAAGAAAAATATTTGACACACTCTTTCATGATAAAAATGCTCCACAAACTACACATGGAAAGAATGTACCTCAACATAATAAAGGTCATATATAAGAAGCCCATCATACTCAATGGTAAAAAATGGAAATCTTTTCTTCCCAGATCAGGAACAAGACACAGATGCCCAGTTTCACCATTTCAATTCAACATATCCCTGAAAGCCCTAGCCATAACAATTAGGCAAGAAAAAGTAAAAATAAAAAAAAAAAAGCATTCAAATCAGAAAGGAAGAAGTAAAATAGTCTGTTTGCAGATGACATGAATGTATAAATAAAAAGACCTACAAAGTCTCCACAAACAAACTGTTAGAGCTAATAAACATATTCAGTAAAGTTTCAGTGTACAAAATCAACATACAAAAATCTGTTGTGTTTCTATAAATTGGAATGAGATATCTGAAAGGCAATTAAGAAAGCAATCCCACTTAGAATAGCATCAAACAGAATAAAGTACTTGGGAATAAACTTCACCAAGGAGGTGAAAGACTTGTACACTGAAAACTCTTATACATTAATGAAAGAAATTAAAGATACAAATAAATGGAAAGACATTTCATGCTCATGGTTTAGAAGAACAAATATTGTTAAAAATGCTCATACTATCCAAAGCAATCTATGATTCAATGTTATTTCCATCAAAAACACAGTGAAATAGAATTTTTTTGGATTTTTTTGGAAATTTCTATTTCTATGGAAATAGTAAAAAAGACCTAGAGTTAATATAGAACAATAAAATATCCAGAATAGTCAAAGTGGTCTTGAGAAAGAACAAATCTTAAAGCATCATACTTCCTGATTTCAAATAATATATATAAAGCTATAGTAAATAAAACAATATGGTACTTGTATAAAGACAGATAGATAGACAAATTGAATAGAACAGAGAGCCCAGATATAAGTCTATGAATGTACAGTTAACTGATCTTCAACAAGAGCATCAGAATATACATTGAAGAAAGGACAGTCTTTTCAAAAAATGGTTCTGGGAAACTGAATATCCACATGTAAAAGGATGAAACTGGACCCTGATCTTACACCATACATAAAAATCAACTCAATATGGATTAAAGACTTAAACATAAGGCCTGAAAATATAAAACTCTTTTTTTTTAAAGATTTTATTTTATCCATTTATTCATGAGAGACAGAGAGAGAGAGAGAGAGGCAGAGGGAGAAGCAGGCTCCCCGCTGAGCAGGGAGCTCGATGCGGGACTCGATCCCGGGACTCCAGGATCATGACCTGAGCCGAAGGCAGACGCTTAACCATCTGAGCCACCCAGGTGCCCCTAAAACTCTTATATGAAAACAAACAGCAATGTTTCATGACATTGATCTTGGCAATGAAATTAATGGATTTTAGCTGTAACCCCAAAGTCTCAAGCATTACTAATTCATGTTTATATTCTACTCTTTTATAGGCATGCAAATCCAGATTCTTTGGCATAACAAATTTACCTCTCATTTCAATAAACACCTTTAATTTTTGTTAAGTCTGTTTTCATAAACTTGCTACACTGGTTATTGAGAACATATCGTATATATGTATATGTGTGTATATATATATATATATATATATATATATATATATATATATATATAGTTGTTGATATGAACACATCCATTCTTAGAATTGTATGCTCATAATTAAAATCTGAATAATACTAAATGAGTAAACTTAGCAGAGTATTAGGAGCTACAGAAAAGAAGAAATTGAAATGTAAGAATGTCTATGCGGTAGCAGACAGTTTTCCTTGGTGGGTTTCCTAGTACTTAATAAACTGTCAGAATCCTGTACAACAGAAACAAAATCAAAATCAAGTCAAGATCACATTAAAGAAAGCTATGGCCTTATGTAGCCTACCTCTTAAGGATTGCTCTGGGTTCTCTTCTAGTAATTCCATGGACAAAGACCAATATTGGTTATACAATGTGCATTTGGATAGATAGATATTTTTAAAAATAGTCAAAGGAAACAGTCACGGAGCCATCAGTAATGACTTTACTCTTCTTATTTGCACCTATTAAAAAATTACTGACTTGTCTGCATTCACCAAAAATAAATTCACAGGTCATTTTTCCTTTCAGTAGTGATGGGATACAACATGTATCCAAAAAAGCAGATTGCTGTAGTAGAAGAGTATGAACTTTGCCATTAGACATGAGTTAGAGTCATTGTTCTACCACATAATAGTTCTATGATTTGGAGCTATTACATAACCTCTCTGAGCTTTAATTTCTTTACCTGTAATGATCTGGAATAAATATTAACTCACTAAGGGATTTCTGTGTAGATATTATAAAGCACTCTCCATAGTTCTAGACGTAAAGTAGCTCTTCCTCTAATTTATGCTTATTTTCTGAAAATAATTATTTATTCCTTGCTAGAAACATTGACAAAAGTTATTTTTTAAAACTCTGGAGAATCTAGTAATTGTTAGAAATTAGAGTTTCTAAAATGAATGATAGAGACAAACAGAGATCGATACAGATATTGAGATAAATGTAGAGATAAGAGGGAGAGAGAGAGAGATGAGTATATATGGGCATCTATATAATTACATATACAAATATAAAAATCACTATTTCATTTTACATTAAAACAACTTGACCCAAGAGATTAGAGATACATTTTTTTTCCTTTAATGTAGCTATTAAGATATTTTAAATAAGGATGTGAGGGCGATCTGGCTGCGACATCTGTCACCCCATTGATCGCCAGGGTTGATTCGGCTGATCTGGCTGGCTAGGCGGGTGTCCCTTCCTCCCTCACCACTCCATGTGCGTCCCTCCCAAAGCTGCACGCTCGGTCGAAGAGGACGACCTTCCCTGATAGAGGAGGACCGTTCTTCAGTCAAGGGTATACGAGTAGCTGCGCTCCCCTGCTAGAACCTCCAAACAAGCTCTCAAGATATTTTAAATAATATCTTGTCACCAGAGTCCACTTTTGTCACAGAATGAAAGCAAAAGCTACACTTTATTTCCCTTTACATTAGTCAATTTATATTCCTATTACATTTTTTAAAATTCTTCAGTAATGTGCTCTTCTTCTGTTTTCTTTTTTGAAAGGTGCAGAGAAGAGAGGTATTGAATTCCATATAGACAACAATAAACATGGGGAAAGACAACTTTTGGACTAAATGACACAACACAGTCCTACTTTGTTTAGCTACAGCTTCAGAGCAATCATCCGTTATTTTCTACATAATAGAGCAGTCATAGTAGTATCAATCACATTTTTTTCCTTATACTACATTTCCCAGCAGGATGATACCGTTGAGTGAACAATTCATGCAAAGCCTCATATGGCTAAGGAGTTTATGTTTTGCTTGTAACCTAATCTTTGAATTGGAAAACCTTGAGTTACAGTGCCCAACTTTGTCAACAAACCTCACTGGAAGTTTTCTCATGTGACAAATTGAACTACAAAAAAGTGCTTCAACGTAATCTCACCTACAGGGACATTAGGAATAGGGTTTGGTAACTAAGGTTTTTTTTTTTTTTTTTAAGATTTTTTTAAATTTATTTGACAGAGAGAGACACAGCGAGAGAGGGAACACAAGCAGCAGGAGAGGGAGAGGGAGAAGCAGGCCCCCCGCAGAGCAGGGAGCCCGATGTGGGACTCGATCCCAGGACCCTGGGATCATGACCTGAGCCGAAGGCAGACGCTCAACGACTGAGCCACCCAGGCGCCCCGATAACTAAGGTTTAATGGGGTGATATACAGGGAGGATTTAAATGTAAAGAAGAGTGGAAATGGGCCACTGGGGATTGTAACAGGGAGTAGGAGATGATATGAAATATATGAGAGGGTTTTAGGCAGAGGCAAATGTTATTCATTTGAAAACGGCTTGCAAGTGCATAAGCACTTAATACATTTCCATTCCCAAGGGGAGTTCAATTCCCAGATGATAATAATTCATCTTCAGGATTAAGGTAAATGGAAAGCAGTGTGAATGTAGGCTGTTATTGAAAGCTTTTAAGCTACTGGCTGCATTAAGCACTGAGCACAGATTATAGCACACCTTGCTGGGATTTTAGTAAAGAATATGATTAATCTAGCTTCTTGTAAATATTGGAATAGAATGTCTGAATATATTATAATAGAATATACAACTTTATTTTTTATCATTGTCACTGTCAGCATTATATTTGGGAATATTGGGCCATTACAACCATCCTTATTTTAGAATTAACTTCAATAAATTAATATTGGTTGACAATTATGAAACTAATTATAAGATTCTCTAAAACAATATTTTAAATTGTTAAGCCTATAACAAGATTATTTGAATGAACAAGTTATATAAATATATAATGCTAATGTAAGTTAATAATATTACACAAATACAATGACTGTAATTAACAGTACACGGACATTAGAAATATGATAAAATGTAGCCATTTGTACCCAAATATTTCAAAAGATCTGTAAATGCTTAAGAAGCTCTTGCCTATTTTGGAAGTAGAGGAAAGGGACTTTGAGAACTTGTTCGGAGGTTCTAGCAGGGGAGGGCAGCTACTCCTATACCCTTGACTGAAGAATAGTCCTCCTCTATTAATAAGGCCATCCTTTTCCACTGACTGTGCAGCTTAGGCAGGACATGCATGTAGCAGAGAGGGAGGAAAGGGCCAGGTGCCTAGCCAGTCAGATCAGCTGAATCAACCCCGGTGATCAATGGGACAACAGATGTCACAGACAGATTGCCTACACCTGAAACTAAGAGTACACTGTACGTTAATTATGTAGAATTTAAATAAAAACTTGTTAAAAAAAAAGATAAACTGAAAACAAGTAGAGGAAAGGATCTTAAAATAGATTAAAACATGGTCTTTTTACATATAAACAGTTTGAGTATGGTATTGCACACTTTGAAAATAGAGCATATTCTGATAATATAGAAAAATTAATTAACTCTCTAGTCTTCATTTACTTCCTATTTTTATTACTTTATTATTATTATTATTTTTTAATTTTAAGTGGACTCCATACCCAACATAGGACTTGAACTCAAGACCCTGAGATTGAGAGTCCATGCTCTACTGACTGAGCCAGCCGGGAGCCCCTTTACTTCCTATTTTTAAAGAACGGAAAATACCTATTTCAAAAGGGCAGTTGTATAGATTTTGTTTTGTTTTGTTTATTTAAAACAAAACAATAGTTATTTATTTGAGAAAAAGAGTGTGCATGTGAGTGGGGGAGGGGCAAAAGGAGAGGGAGAGAGAGAATCCTCAAGCGGACTCCCAGCTGAGCACAGAGCCGATGTGGACTAGTGCCCAGGAACCTGAGATCATGACCTAAACCGAAATCAAGAGTTGGCTTAACTGACTGAGCCACCCAGGCACCCCAGGGCAGTTGTATAGATTTAATGAGATCATTTAAGCAGAATCTTATTAATGTTTATAGAGGTTAGAAAGATAATATAAATAGATGAGCCTAGTCTGTAAAAGGTACAGGTGAAGGCAAATGCAGTGGTCATCAATTAATTATAATTTCTACACTCAACCAATATGAGATAGGTAGAATAATTAGGAGTAAGAAAAGTCCATAGTTAAAGATAAGGTGTGCATATGATAACCAGGGTGAAATTTAATCCTGATTGTTATAAGCTAAGTGCTTGAATTAAAAAGAATCAAATAAAAACAAATATTTCAGGAAAATGAAATAAATCAATAAATGAAAAAAATGTCATTTTTTAATTTAACATTCACTGAATATTATTCAATACAGAAGCTACACTGAATACATTTAAAGCAGAGTGAACAATTCATATTTCTTTTGAAAAGTCTCCCAACCTATTTATTTAATATTGTCACAGACCGGGCGCCTGGGTGGCTCAGTCGTTAAGCGTCTGCCTTCGGCTCAGGTCATGGTCCCAGGGTCCTGGGATCGAGCCCCACATCGGGCTCCCTGCTTGGCAGGAAGCCTGCTTCTCCCTCTCCCACTCCCCCTGCTTGTGTTCCCTCTCTCGCTGTCTCTCTCTCTGTCAAATAAATAAATAAAATCTTAAAAAAAAAAATATTGTCACAGACCTTTATATATCAGTAAGCTTAGTGTGAAATAAAATGCACTTAGGATAATCGGACTCATGTCAAGGTTAACTGTGCTTGATAAGCATTTATTATTTTATGAGCTTTTATTATTTATCATAAATTCTAATATTCATGGTCTCAATTTGGCCAATGACATTGTCACATCCTGTAGAGTAACTGTTCCATAAATCTTTTCATCTGTTGACCCAGAATACACTGAAATTATCTGCCTCGTGATTTCCATATCTGAAGGCTGTATTTTTAAAATAACACCATTTTCAATGTCATTAAATAGATCTGTCTAACACATTGCCATTTTTGCACAATAGTAGAGACTTGTTATCTAACAAGATGCTATGTGATCTGAATGTCATCAGATTGACAGGTTTACAACAATTCTAAGCAATCAGGCATCTCTTTTGCCTACAAAACAAGACTCAAAGCTTTCTTAGTTTGATTTATTGCACGCATTTTGTCTGCAAGGCATTATATACCTTTACTGGAATATTCTCATCTCATATTACACAATGCCAATTTGCCTAATTTATTTGATGATAAATTAGGCACACAATGATGACACCTTATTCATATTACTTCAGGCATGCAGACTAAGTAAGCTTCTATACAGTGACAGTGCTGAGTATAAAATCTCGATGACACTCTTAGAAAATCTACATATTAATATTTTGTTGGTGGTGCTCGGGTAAGAATGTTAGAAATTACTTTAAAAATCTATAATTCCAGAGGCCTTAAACTTGGTGAACCCTTTGAAAAATAATTGTGCACTTAGTTTCAAAAAGAAGTTAGAATTATCATCACTTTGTGATTTTCTTAGAATTCTCTTATAGGGGCGCCTGGGTGGCTCAGTTGGTTGAGCGACTGCCTTCAGCTCAGGTCATGATCCTGGAGTCCCTGGATCGAGTCCCGCATCGGGCTCCCTGCTCAGCGGGGAGTCTGCTTCTCCCTCTGACCCTAACCCCTCTCATGTGCTCTCTCTCATTCTCTCTCTCTCAAATATATAAATAAAATCTTTAAAAAAAAAAAAAAAAAAAAAAGAATTCTCTTATATAGGAATTCAGTTGGAAAACAGTGTAAATGTGTGAGGCATTACTAAAACAAATGTGCCCATCAAATGCACAGGCTCTGGGGTGAGGGGCTGCAGTGAGTTACCGTCTTAAAGTTTTATAAAATCTAATTTATGTCACACATTTTTATCAACTGTCTGCAGAGCCCAGATTACACATTTGTGTGTCCTGTTGTCCTCTGTTCAGATATCTGAATTCTGATTATGAGATAAATATGCCAGAAAAAGTGGGTCTGTTTTATTATTGTTCTGCCTCTTTATTTGCTTTGCTTTTCAACTTAGTGCACATTTCCTTACTTGTGTTGCATATGAAATGTTATTAAATATGAAATTTCTTAAAAAGCGATTTTCTATTTCATGCAGTAAACTTGTGCATCAATACAAATATCTTTGCCCTAAATTGGTCTATCTATCTAATATATATCTTTAAACTAAACTCTGGTGTAAACAATAATAAAAATTTTAGAAACATACTATCAATAATGAAATTTTAATAGAAAATAAATTATTAGTGAATAAAATATTTCTGTTTTTATCTCAAACATATTTTTTCTTAATTTTCTTCAAACGTTTTTTAATAGGACGTCAAAATATGTTTCTAGAGACAGTTTGGACTCAGATGACTAAGAGTACTATAGAATGAACAAAAAATGATCTCTTTTTTAATTTAATTACTGTAATGAAATTTAACTAAAGACTGTATATATATGTATATATGTATGCATATACATACATACTATCTATATATATTACAACCAATATTGTACAAATTACAATTATACTAATGTTAATATTAAAGTGTAATTTTAGGGGTGTATTTCAAAAGCACAGTAAACATTGGAGGAAACAGTATGATTATGTTAAAATTAAGAAGTTCTAATCATAAAAATTTACCTCAAGATATTGTCAATACAAATAACTGATAAGAATTTAATATCGTAGACAGATAGGCAGATAGGCAGATAGACAGACAGATGTTAATGAAACAACCCAAAAGAAAACTACAGTATGGTTTTAAAAAGAACTTTCAGAGATGAGAAAAAACAAAGCAGCAGTATATATTATGAAAAGATGCCAATCCTCATTAGGTGTCAAGGAAACATATAAGCAGAGAGAAATGTCATTTTGCATGCACTAGAATACCAAAAGTTAAAAAGCTTCATAATAACAGGACTTGGTGAGATTTGGAAAAATAGGCATCATTAGACATTGTTAGTACCAGCGTCAGCTTTACCACCCTGTGGAAAGCACTTTGGCATCATTATCTATTAGAGTTAATTTTGTATATAGCTTGGGAGCCAGCAATTGCATGTATTAAAGAAACATTGAACTGCCATCCGTTCAGAAGTTATTTAGGAAGAACCTGCCATGTACTTAGTATTTTGCTTCAATTTGTAATTTCCTTTTTATCTGCCTTTTAACTCCATCCATATTTCCATGGCAACTGAACTAAATTTAATTTAAATACTTTTTACAATAGCTATAACTTAAATATGTGTGAAGCTGGTTACCTTCCCATGTGCACGAATGTCAGCATTACTTCAAACTTAGCTACTCCGTTCTTAATTGTCTATTAGAAAACGGACATTTACAAAATTTACAGTGAATAAGAGGTTTCATTTTAAGGAAAACAAAAAATCTATAGGGAACCATAGGTTTTTTCATTCATGCTTTCACTTATTAAACATTTACTGAAGTAAAAACAAACACAAAAGCAAACGTGTTGCTAACATGCACTTAACAGTTCTCTACTTTTTTTTTTTAAGATTTTATTTATTTATTTGAGAGAGAGACTGAGATAGAGAGAGCATGAGGGGGGGAGGGTCAGAGGGAGGAGCAGACTCCCTGCTGAGCAGGGAGCCCGATGTGGGACTCGATCCCAGGACTCCAGGATCATGACCTGAGCCGAAGGCAGTCGCTTAACCAAACGAGCCACCCAGGCGCCCCAACAGTTCTCTACTTTCAGAAAGGCTATAGTTTAGTGCAAGTAGAAGAAGCATGGGGAAATAAAATAATTGCTGCACTAGACATTATAAGCCAGGTGTAATAGGATCTCAGACACAGAAAAAATAAATTCCAACTGAGCTGCATAGCGTAGCCTTTCTTTATTGAGGTCATGACATTTGAGTTGATATTTGGTGGCTATCACTATACTTCCATAGCCAGACACTTAAAAGTATGTCAAACTCAGGGAATCATCATCGAGTACATGGTAGGTTTCATGAACTTTGTGTAATATATCATCATAAAAATGCCTGCTGGGAATATACAATACATAGTGAGAACAAACTGTTGGGTAGAACCAGACTAAAGATGGCCTGGAACGGCATGAATAGAAGAAGTCAACTTAAGAGTGATTTACATGCCATGTTTCTGCAAAGATAAAAATTCTCTACATATTCATTATTTAGAGAGATCACAATAAGCATTTTTTTGCTAGGTTTTATTGTTAACATATAGTGGACATTTGACCATGTTTTTTATTGGCTGGGTAGAATTAACCAAAATTCTAATTCCCAGCATAGTTTATAAGACAAACAGGCTTGTATTTAATCTCGAGACAGAACGTGTATTGTGAAAACTCACTACAGCATGCTGGTGGAACACAATTAACGTGAGCATTCCATGTGAGGTTGAATTATCTCCCTTTATCCATCTTTTGAAGAATATTTGGCATAATAGCATTTCCCAAAAGTAGTGTTACATGGTTCATCAGCCTATTTGAACTTCTAAGAAGAAACCCAGTGCATTCATAAAGTATTATTTTTCATAATAAATAATCATATTAAAATAGTCAAGGACTAAAATTACACCTTAGGCTGCTTATGCCTACTAATTTGTAACCGTTAAATTACGGCAAAACCGACACTGGAAAGATTCTATTATGGTAATAGATAGAAGATAATCCACAGTCAACTTAATGCTTTTCTGGCCCCCTGAACAATCTGTACTTCATACTGATACAAATAAGGTTCGTAGAATGTTGGCCAGATAAGCAACTCTGGCTACAGAGCCTAATATGAAAATATTTTATGTGATACTTAAAAGAGTGGTTGTTCTGCTCCTCGATGTATCTTTGGAATAGTATTATTTTACCCAGACTATGTGATTAGCCTCTTATATTTTATTTTATTATGTTATGTTAATCACCATGCATTACATCATTAGTTTTTGATGTAGTGTTCCATGATTCATTGTTTGTGTATAACACCCAGTGCTCCATTCAATACGTGCCCTCCTTAATACCCATCACCAGGTTAACGAGTCCCCCCCCTTAAAACCCTCAGTTTGTTTCTCAGAGTTCATAGTCCATGAAAGCCTCTTATATTTTTAACACATGCTTGCTTTATTTTGCTTTTTTAGATTAAGCTATTAAGAAGTTAACTCAATCAATTGAGACATTCAAAGAAATAACATTTTAATGGATCCAATGATGTAAAATACTTTGCATAGTGTCCAGCACAGAACGAGGGCTCAATAAATATTTGTTCTGATTATCATTATTGTTATTATTTTGGGTCAACGATTATTAGCTTTAAATTTTTCTTAAATACACTGAACAATGGATAAAAATTATGAAAATGGGTAAAAAAATGGGTAAAGATGATAGTGCCATAAGTGAGATTTGGGCCCATTCAAGAAAGAGTTTCAAGTTAGATACCTTAGATTTCTATTTAGTAGCAAGATATTTTGAAGTTCAGATGTATTTAGAAATTGCTTACATTTTTATTAACAGATGTGGCAACTATTTGTTTGCTCTTGTATCTTATATATTCTACCACTTTTCTGTGCAGCTAAATTCCGTTTTTGATTCCCATCCAAACCTTTTATCCCCGAGTTTGAAAAAAATGCCCCTAGAACATAAGATCTCAGAGTTTCATTCAAATCTGATAATTATCCTGGCTGCTTCTTCTTGGAGAGTATGGGAAGAAAGAGAAGTTTCATAGGGAATGTTAGGAAAAAAATAATTTAAAAACTCTATATGAAAGTGTTCTTACATAGTGTTCTCCAAGTCATGCCTCACCACATTTTATTTTCAAGAGTGAGCAATAATTAAAGGTTACACGCGTGTGGAGTCACTGTGAGATCAGGAGGCTTCCGCTGAAAATGCTTTCACGTTTCAGTGCCAGCGTTCATTCTTAACCACAGCCACGGATGGCTACACTGCTGCTACTTGGCCTAGTTTTTTGTTTTTTGTTTTTTTTTTCTCTCTCCCTGTCACTTCTCTGCTGAGCATCTTTGACCCCATTCCCTTTTCTCCGTGCCAGTAATTGCAGCTGCTGGAGTATCACTGCTGTCTGTTGTTAGTTCTGCCCGTCTTCAGAGTTGACAATGGAAGGGAGACGGGCAGTTGTTCTCTCTTTTTAGTACAGACTTTATAGCACAGGGGTGGAGGGGGGAAAGAAGAAGAGGGAGGAAAGACAGGACTAGAGGAGAACAGACCACTTGATTCCTTTCTAAGATTCTCCAGCATTTGTTTCCCTATTGTAACAGTTGTTAAGCAGTGATCCTGCTCCCCCAGGTAGGAGTGATGTTTCAAATAGAGAAGACAGTACGTGTTAGAATAATATGAGCGATGATTATAAATTCCTAATCCTTATTTGTAGTGGTGGGGCACATTTTTGCTTCATTTACTCAGTCTTCATGCTTTCATTTCCCCTTCTCGCGTGATGAGAAAGAATTTTGGTTCTCAAGCTTCTTTACGGGCATTTAAAACAGTAATGACAGTATCTCCATGGAGAAGATACTAGGCTTCTGGAAGATTAGAGATTTAAAATCAGGTGAGATTACAAGCAGATGTTTTAATGGAACAACGTAAGAAGCATGTTAGTTAACTTAGGGGAAAAAAAAAAAACTGGATGGCTGGAGACATTTTTCTGGTTTCCATATATTTTCCTCTTTAAATAAACTATTGAACTGATTCTTAGTTTATCATATTAAAAGCACTATGTTTCACTTAGTTCATATGAATTAGATTTTAAAAACACGTAAGTAAATTCCAACAATTAGAAGCGTATCTATTGAGAATTTTAGGAAAACATAGACTAGTAAGTGACAATACCTTACAATAGTAAGAACAAAATCTAAAGTTTAGGATGTCATTTTAGGCAGAAACTGCCATTCCTTTTCCATTAATGCAAGCAAAATAAAGAGGTTAATTTTTTGAGCAGGTACTACATTCACAATTAAGTCAAAGAGAAGAAAAAAATATTCCAGGAGAAAAAAACACTTAGAGAAACCTCAGGCTAAAGTTGAATTGGCCAGTGCAAACCAGTCCTATTCGACAGGATGACTCAGTCAACAAAGTGGATATGCAGTGTCCAGTGAACTCATCTTGGAACCGTCAGGATACTTTCTAACTTAAGATCACAAGGCTTCCATGATTAAACTGAAATTCTTTTATAAAACTTATTATTAGTTTCTAATTTTCCAATTAATATTTTTACATCAAAACTCTTACTATGTGCATAACACAGATATCTGGGTTCTTTATCATGAAATTGTACAAGAACTAAGATATATTTAAAATACTTTGGGGAAAATGAATTCAGTTGTAGAATTAGTCATCCCTTTAATCTCACTACATGTGAATTTTTTTTTTTAAGATTTTATTTATTTATTTTTGAAAGAGCGAGAGGGAGGAGAGAGAGAGAGAGCATGAGCAGGGGGGGAGGGGCAGAGAGAGAGGGAGAAGCAGGCACCCCACTGAGCAGGAAGCCCTAGGAGGGACTTGATCCCATGACCCCAGGATCACGAACGGAGCCAAAGGCAGATGCTTAGCCGAATGAGCCACCCAGGAGCCCCTACATGTGACCTTATTGTTAAGAATGGGAACGTAGCAGATTGAGAATATCACATTTTACATTTTTGTAACAGAGTGCCAAGTCTGGTGCTTATTGTGTCTAAAAGCAAATCAAAAGCAATAGGAAATTCACTTTAATCAACATGATGTAAATAGTTTAAGCAATTATAAGAGACAAATCTGAATTTATTTCAGAACTTGTCATTGGCCTGCTAAGGCTTTTAATACTTTATAGTTGACAAAGACTGTTTCAAGGACTATGTTAAATACGTGTTCCTCCAAACTGTGTACACACAAACATTTTTATTTCTCTTAATTAAAAAACAAGATATATTGGCTAATTATTGCTGCAAGTTGCTTCATGTTTGAGTCACAATATCAAGTTCTTACTTTTGAAGATATGTTTAAGAAAAAATGTGTTTTTGTTTTCCAAAAATATATGTGTGTCCATATGCACACAAACATATGTGTTGTGTGTGTGCATACATGAGTGTGTCTGAGTATGCGCCAGTCACTATTCTAAGCAGTTTAAAATTTTTAGCTCATGGAATTCTAATAAAAGCCTTATACTATCTAATTTGTCTGTATATTTCATGCAATTTCTTTAGAAATCTGTTCTAAGAAGAAGTTAACCTCTGTTAACTTATAATCAGCTTTTATGAGACATTATGTCATTTTCTACATGAACACTTTCTCAGACAGTGTAAAGTCCAATTTTTTTTTTCTTTTTATTTTGTGACCGCTAGAAATTTCAGATGCTAAGTTTATAGCTGACTGCAGTGGTTATTCGTTTGGGTGTCTGATGCCTTTTATTACACTGCTACTAATCTCTTTTATAATATCTTTAAAGATGAGCAATTTTCACTGAATTATAAACTATGCATTTATCTGGAATTCTTAACTATCAAGATAGTTAATGTACTTAGGATTTGTAATTATAATTTGTAATTTCCCTCATGAAATATTTAACTAACAACCTTTATCTTCATAGTGAATGATGCTTTATTTATTTTTACTAAATGATGCTTTAAAGTAGTCAATTTCCTTCAAAGATTTCATATCTCTTATTTTACTCTATATTTAAATATGATTCTATTTGTGATAGAATTATATAATTATATATAATGATAACATTATATGTAACATTATATGTAACATGAATATATTAAGTAGATATTTAAATATTAAATATTTAAAGTATTTAAATATTAAGTAGTGAGAAATTCAGAATGAGAGAAGTAATAAAATTATAAAGAAGTATATATAAAATTATCGAGAAGTATAAAAATTATTAGATGGGTGTGTGGGGGCTCAGTCGGCTAAGCATCCGACTCTTGGTTTTGACTCAGGTCAGAATCTCATTGGTTTTGAGATCCAGCTGGGTGCTCAGTGGGGATTCTGCTTGAAGATTCTCTCCCTCTGCCCCCCCCCACTCTAGCCCTTGCTCTCTCTCCCTCTTTCTTCCTCTCTATAAAACAAACAAATCTTTTAAAAGTATTAGAAATAATACCCTTTTATAAAAATTAGGCGGCACTGCAACAGCTTTAAAGTCTGCCATTTTTCATTGTTTCTTTATACATAATGCTAATTAATATCCAAGTAGTCTTCTATTTCTCTAATTACTTTGTTCTCTCAAATGATAATAAGGAGAATCCTCTGATAGCCCTAATGATAGGTTAGGGTATACTTTTATGCAATGTTTTGTTTTGGCAACATTTCCATTAATTTAATTTCTATAAGTATGATTATCTTGAGTTTTACTTAGCATATATGTATATATAACTACATAGCCAAGATCCATTGAGCAATTAGGTATGTGCCACATACTATTTAAAATATTTAATAATCATTTTATTTTGTAATTCTCTAATCAACCATTTGGTATATTTTCTAGCTGAGGAGGGTAAAGCAAAAGAGGAAGTAACTGTTTGCCATCTACTTAAAATGGTAGGGTATATGAGTGAGTTAGAAGGCAAAGATTTTCCCGTGTATCTGCAGCTAATCACTACAATTGTTTAAAAATGTCATTGTTGATTGTTTATCACGTAAAAATGACAATCAATCATTTGTGTGAAGAATTTTCAAAATCAAGTCACTTCCTGACTGTGGGTGGGCTTAGAATTTCTATTAAGAAAAGCTCAGGTGTTGGCAGTCTGACTGGGAGGATGTTAGCCAGAAAATTTTTCTTGAAGTTATGTTTGCTTAGTAAGCAGTCTGTTACATTAACATTCTGTGGTGTCCATGATGGTCCTAATAATCCTCCTCTTTCTGTGATACACACCCTTGTATTATTTTCCCAGATTGAAATAGTTCTCTTTCACACATAGAGTAGGGTGGAGGTGAAGGTATATGACTTCTGAAGCCAGGTCAAAAGGGCATTATGACTTCTGCCTTGCTGTCATGGGTCACTCATTCTGGGGGAAGCCAACTGTCAGTATGTGAGAACATGTAAGCAGCCTTGGGGAGAGTCCCAGACATAAAGAACTGGGGCTTTCTGCCAATGGCCAGCACCAAATTGCCAGTCATTTAAGTGAACCACCTCGGAAGTGAATCCTCCAGCCCATGTTAAGCCCTCAGATGACTAGAGACTCATGAGATACCCCAAATCAGAACCTTCCTGCCAAGCCACCACCACAATTACCATAAATGTTTTTTGTTGTTTTAAGCTGCTAAGTCTGAGATAATATTTTATGCATCAGGCGATAACTACTGCAAATATAGGCTTACTTGATTTGGCATTGGGAGGAAAGATGGATGTTATTTTTTTTAAGTTTATTTGTTTAAGTAATCACTACACCCAGTGTCGGGTTCGAACTCATGACCCTGAGATCAAGAGTCACTTGCTCTTCTGACTGAGCCAGCCAGGTGCCCTGGAAGGATGGATATGGTTTTTATTTGTTTTGTATTGCGGTTTTAATCTTTTGACATGGCAACGTTCTTACATTGCCTTGGCTTCACTCAGACTTGTTTGCCAGAAGTAGGTTCTCTCTATTTGGTTGAGTATAGGTTGTTTTTAAGTTGATGTGATTGTTAAACTGGCAATGTGAAGCAGTCAGGGACGTATCCACATTCAGAACCCAGAAACTGACCTTCCATAGACAACTTCTGACCCTCTCCCTTTCCATGGAAGAGTCCCTTTCACACTTTGAGTTCTCTTCATTGTCACAAATCATCAGGGGCCCTGACTCTACTTCATGGTGCCATTTGCTACTCATTCTTACAATTCTGGTTCTCTGTGCTCTCCATTTTTTAACATGACCTCTTGACTCAAATTACCTGTGAAAAGAATCTGATTATCCCGTTTCATCAGTTTATAGAAATTAAGACCACACATTCCTGGCCAATTTCTGAGTCGTATTCACTAATGTAAGCTGGGCACCCTAGCCTAATCAGCTAATGTTAGACACTAGGTTGGGAATCAGAGAAGAGAATCATCTTCAATCAGTTCCCAACAAATGACAGTTTTACTTGAAAGTGGCTTTGAATTTGGCACATGGCAGGCAATGTACTTGACATATCTTACATAGCTTTCCATCCTAAAAATAGTGTATTTTAAATGTCTCATTTCATTCTCCATATGCACATTCAAAGAAATTTCAGCTACCATAATACTAACCATACATTTTTTAGATACATTAAATTTTTATCTACATTTTCTTTTAACATTGCCCTTTTCCATTTGCTTTCTGAAGCTGTCAATTTCTTAAATCCAAAAGGAAAAGCAGTCAATAAGACATCTAACTAAAATGTTATCCTTACATAAATGCAGTTTATAAAAAAATGGTTTCCACTAGTGAAAATCTTACACTTTCAAAGACAAGGACAAGCAGAAACTTATTTAATTACAAAGCCAACCTGTTTAGTGACCAAATAAAATAGCTGTGCAGTCCTATAGCATGCTGCTATGTAGTTAATCATCTTATTGCTGTTACTTATATAACATTCAGCTCTCCACATATATTTCCACATACAGATAGCATATTTAATGTGAGATCCATCACTTTGAGTGTAATTGCAAAACCCTAATATATAAAATAAGGCACTTTATTAAAAAAGGCATTCATAGAAGATTCTGTTAATGGTGTCTTTATGAATGAAATGTCTACATTTTCATTATAAGGCATACATTATCTTCAGAAAGAATTTTGCATTTCAATTAAGTTATGAAAAAGTATTAAATTACTGGTGTCTATAATTTTGAGGGGTTTGTTGTCCAATTATAAATAAAAGATTTCAGAACAGAAATTTCATTTATGCTATATTAAGGGCTGCATTGTGTTTCATAGGATTCTATAGGTACAGAAAAACAAAAAAACAAGGGCGCCTGGGTGGCTCAGTCGTTAAGCGTCTGCCTTCAGCTCAGGTCATGATCCCAGGGTCCTGGGATCGAGTCCCACATCAGGCTCCCTGCTCGGCTGGAAGCCTGCTTCTCCTTCTCCTATTCCCGCCTGCTTGTGTTCCCTCTCTCGCTGTGTCTCTCTCTGTCAAATAAATAAAATCTTAAAAAAAATAAAAATAAAAACAAAAAACAACAACTTATTTAGCCCAGACTCTTGATTCTACAGGATTAAAGAAAAAAATTAAGCTGGTTTAAAGGAGAATTAGGGGGAAATTAAGTGAAGAATTCTGGTAAGGTCAGATTTAACATATGGATAAAGATGAAGAAATTGAAAATGTCTTGATGTTTGGAATATGAGTTTAATATGACACAAGCATGTCATAAAAGACTGTATGTGCTATGCTAAGAACTTCTGAGAGTATATATACACACACAAATATTCATTATTTTTTTTTTTAAGATTTTATTTATTTATTTGACAGAGAGAGACACAGCGAGAGAGGGAACACAAGCAGGGGGAGTGGGAGAGGGAGAAGCAGGCTTCCCACGGAGCAGGGAGCCCAATGTGGGGCTCGATATCAGGACCCTAGGATCATGACCTGAGCCGAAGGCAGACGCTTAACATCTGAGCCACCCAGGCGCCCCAATATGCATTGTATTTTTAAGCAAATAAGTGGCATGATTATGCCTGCATTTACTATAGGTAGCTATTTTTATTATAAGAAAGATAAATCAGTATGGTAAAACAAAGCCATTCCAATATGTAAGTAGCTCTTAAAATATAAAAAATAGACCTGGGAAGCTTAGTTGGTTAAGCATCTGCCTTTGGCTCAGGTCATGATCCCAGGGTTCTGGGATCAAGCCCCCGTGTCAGGCTCCCTGCTCAGTGGAGAGTTTGCTTCTCCCTCTGCCTCTCCACCCCTGCTCATGCTCTTTTCTCTCTTTCTTTCTCTTTCAAATAAATAAAATCTTTAATATATATATATATATATATATATATAAATAGAAAAATAACATCTCAATAGAAATAATGGGTTAAAGGCATAAAAAACAAAATTTTCTTTAAATATTTGCAAAAATAATATAACTTATAATATATGATGCATGTATATATACATATCATATATGTTATAATATTTATATATTAATATTTGATTAGCCTTTGCACATGTTTTAGTCTACCCTGAGTGCACAGACTGCTTGTGGTGCTGATAACAACTTTTTGGCAGTTAACCTGGCAACATGTGTCAATGGCTTTAACCATCCCCATACCTCTTGTAGGAATGTATAGTAATGGCAATAACTACATAGAAGGATGGTCATCACAGTTAAAATGCATCCATGCACACATACACACACATGTGCACGTCAGTGTATATATCCATACATCTATGTGACTGATAAGTCAATGATATTTTTGAATCTTGTAACTTATACTAGCCTCTGGTCTAGGTGCTAAGTTTGGATCAATGAATAATGAACAATAACATTTTTTTTTAATTTTTATTTTTTTTAAAGATTTTATTTATTTTTCTGACAGAGAGAGACACAGTGAGAGAGGGAACACAAGTAGAGGGAGAACAGCCTTCCCGCTGAGCAGGGAGCCCAATGTGGGGCTCGATCCTAGGACCCTGGGATCATGACCTGAGCTGAAGGCATATGCTTAACCAATGGAGCCACCCAGGTGCCCCATGAACAACAATATTTTTTAAAGGAAGAAAGCCATATGAAGGAATAGTGTATAATGATTTAAAATGTATATTTCAAAACCAAAGTAGACATATGATAAATGAATATACAAGGTTAAAATTATTTTTATATGTTGCATATTTATATACATGTATATTTATATAAAAATCAGAAAAATAATGAAAAGACGTCTAAGGAAAAGAGACTTGGTTATTATACCTATGTAATTGAATTCAAAGTATTTTTTACATTTAATGTGCATTCCAACTTTATATGATAAAATGGCATATGTTCTAAATACATAGTAACAATACATGCAATTTTTAAATTAAGTAATTGCAGAATAAATTCTCTTTATAACATTCATTCTTTTGATTTAAGAATATATAGCTTTCCATCTAGCATATTTTTAGTGAATGTTACATTCAATTTGCTATATTTTTTATATTTTAATAAATCATTAATTTTTTATTTATTCCAGTTAATTAACAAACAGTGTAGTATTAGTTTCGGGTATAGAATTTAGTATTTCATTGACATATTTTGCTTTGGGGTATTGTAAATTAAATCTATTGCATTTTCTAAATCTTACATAAGAATAGATTTGGGGGTATTTATCTTGTGTCTATTTAACTAATTTTATGTGTACTTTTAATGTAATCTTTTGACGAATTTTATCTTCAAATTTTGATTATTTTCTAATTTAGACTATTTATATAATTTATATTTATTTTCTGCCTTAACAAATTGTCTAATTCATTAAAAAATTAATTTCTAATGACAATTACAGTCCACTATTTTGGCTCTCCATTTATTAGTATTTGTATAGTATAAAGTATTTGTTAAACTTTTATTAATATAAAATATGCTTCTATACTCGTTTTTTATTAAGTATAGATAATATCAGTTTAGTTAGTTCTATTGTATTTACATTCTCCTTTTTATTTTTATTTTATTGAAGTATAATTAATGTACAATGTTATATTAGTTTCAAGTGTATAACATATTGATTTCACAATTCTATACATTAATCAATGCTCCCTCACCACGATAAGTGTGGTCACCATCTGTCACCATAAAACACTATTGAAAATTATTGACTATATTCCCTATGCTGTAGTTTTCATCTCCGTGACTTATTTATTTTATAACTATAAGTTTGTATCACTTAATCATCTTTGTCTATTCCACCCATCCCCCTCTCATTCCCTTCTGGCAACCACCAGTTTGTTCTCTGTATTCACAATTCTGTTTGGTTTTGTTTGTTCATTTGTTTTTCAGATTCTACATATAAGTGAAATCATGTGGTATTCGTCTTTCTCTGTCTGACTTATTTCACTTAGCAAAATATCCCCTACTTATAGTTTGCTCAGTCACTAAGGGCATTTAGATTATATTTAGTAATAGGTGACACACTTTATCAGATTACATTTGTTTAATTAAATTACATCAATTATTTTCACTTGATATACTAAAATATTCCATTAAATTAAATTTCTTAACTAAATTCCTATCAACCTATTCATCATCAATATATTCCTATCTTCATTCCAAAGAGATTCCTGTATATGATCAACCTTTAATATCCTGATGAATTTTGCTTGCATTCATTTTTTAATTTTTGTCACTAGTGAAATTGTTCTATAATTCCCTTTGTTTTGCTCCTTGTGATTAGTTATTGGCATCACTTTTGCTGACTTTATAAAATAAATAAAAATGTTTCCATAGCCTAAAAATATTTAACACAACTGGACTTGTATGCTTCTTAAGTGAGTAAATATTCAATATAAAACCTCAAACCCTGAGAGTATGTTGGGAAGAAACTATTTTTAAAAATGTTTCAATCAGGGGCTTTCTAAGATGGCAGAGGAATTGGAGACTTTAGTTTTGTTTGGTCCCAGGAATTCAGCTGGATAGCTATCAAATCATTCTGAACACCTGTGAACTCAACTGGAGATTTAAGAAAAGAATTGCTGCAACTCTACAAATAGAAAAGCGACCACTTTCTGCAAGCATGACAAGGTGGAAAAACTCACCTCAAAAAAGTACTGACTGTCAGAGACCTAATCAGTATGGATATAAGTAAGATGTCAGAACTAGAGTTCAGAATCATGATTATAAAGATACTAGCTGGGGTTGAAAAAAGCATAGAAGACACTAAAGAACCCCTTTCTGGAGAAATAAAAGAACTAAAATCTAATCAAGTCAAAATTAAAAAGGCTATTAATGAGATACAATCAAAATGGAGGATCTGACTGCTAGAATAAATGAGGCAGAAGAAAGGATTAGTGATATAGAAGACAAAATGATGGAGAATGAAGAATCTGAGAAAAAGAGAGATAAACAACTACTGGATCACAAGGGAAGAATTTGAGAGATAAGTGATACCATAAAGCAAAACAATATTAGAATAATTGGGATCCCCAAAAGGAAGGACGGGCAGAAGGATATTGGAGCAAATTATAGCAGAAAGCTTCCCTAATTTGGGGAAGAAAGCACACATTCAAGTCCAGGAGGCACAGAGACCTACCTCAAAATCACTAAAAATAGGTCAACACTTCAACACATAATAGTGACGCTTGCAAATCTCAGAGACAAAGAGAAAATCCTGAAAGCAGCTTGGGACAAGAGGTGCATAACCTACAAGGGTAGAAACATTAGACTGGCAGCAGGCCTATCCACAAGACCTGGCAGGCCAGAAAGACTGGCATGATATATTCAAGGTGCTAAATGAGAAAAATATGCAGCCAAGAATACTATATCCAGCAAGGCTGTCATTCAAAATAGAAGGAGAGATGAAAAGCTTACAGGACAAACAGAAACTAAAAGAATTTGTGATCATTAAACCAGCATGGCAAGAAATATTAAAGGTGATCCTTTAAGCAAAGAGAGAGCCCAAAAGGAACAGAGACTAGAAAGGAATGGAGACAATATTCAGAAACAGTGACTTTACAGGTAATACAATGTCACTAAATGCCTATCTTTCAATAGTTACTCTGTATGTAAATGGACTAAGTGCCCCAATCAAAAGACACAATCTATGAGAATGGATAAAAAAGCAAGACCCATGGATATGCTGTCTGCAAGAGACTCATTTTAGACCCAAAGACACCTCCAGATTGAAAGTGAGGGGGTGGGAAACAATTTATCACGTTAATGGACATCAAAAGAAAGCTGGGTGGCAATTCTTATATCAGACAAATTAGATTTTAAGCCAAAGACTAATAAGAGATGAGGAAGGACACTATATCATAAGTAAAGGGTCTATCCAACAAGAAGATATAACAATTGTAAATATTCATGCCCCTAACATGGGAGCAGTGAATTTTATAAACCAATTAATAACAAAATAAAAAAAAAATTGATAATAATACAATAATAGTAGGGAACTTTAACACCCCACTCACTGCAATAGACAGATCATCTAAGCAGAAAATCAACAAGGAAACAAGGGCTTTGAATGACACACTGGACTAGATGGACTTCACAGATATATACAGAGCATTCCATCCCAAAGCAACAGAATACATATTCTTCCCGAGTGCTCATGGAACTTTCTCCAGAATAGATCACATACTGGGTCACAAATCAGGTCTCAACTGATATCAAAAGACTGAGATTATTCCCTGTATACTTTCAGACCACAATGCTTTGAAACTTGAACTCAATCATAAGAGGAAATTTAGAAGGAACTCAAATACTTAGAGGTTAAAGAGTTAAAGAGCATCCTACTAAAGAATGAATGGGTCAACCAGGAAGTTAAAGAAGAATTAAAAAAATTCATGGAAACAAATGAAAATGAAAACACAACTATTCAAAATCTTTGGTATGCATCAAAGGCAGTCCTAAGAGGGAAGTACATAGCAATATAAGCATTTCTCAAGAAACAAGAAAGGTTTCAAATACACAAGCTAACCTTACAACTAAAGGAGCTGGAGAAAGAACAGCAAACAAAGCCGAAACCAAGCAGGAAAAGAGAAATAATAAAGGATAGAGTAGCAATCAATGAAACAGAAACCAAAAGAACAGTAGAATAGATAAATGAAACTAGAAGATGGTTCTTTGACAGAGTTAATAAGCTCGATAAACCCCTAGCCAGATTTATCAAAAAGAAAAAAAGACCCAAATTAATAAAATCATGAATGAAAGAGGAGAGACCTCAACCAACACCAAGGAAATACAAACAATTTTAAGAACATATTATGATCAAGTACATGACAACAAATTAGGCAATCTGGAAGAAATGGATGCATTCCCAGAAACTTATAAAATACCAAAATTGAAATAGGAAGAAATAGAAAACTTGAACAGACCCATAATCAATAAGGAAACTGAAGCAGTAATCAAAAATCTCCCAACAAACAAGAGTCCAAGGCCAGATGGCTTCCCAGGGGAATTCTACCAAACATTTAAAGAAGAACTAATACCTATTCTTCTGAAGCTGTCTCAAAAAAATAAATGGAAGGAAAACTTACAAACTTTTTGTATGAGGCCAGCATTCCCTTGATCCCAAAACCAAAGACCCCACCAAAAAGGAAAGGTACAGACCAATATCCCTGATGAACTTGGATGCAAAAATTCTCGGCCAAGAGACTACCCTGTAGGATCCAACAGTACATTAAAAAGATTATTCACCACGATCAAAGGGGATTTATTCCTGGGCTGCAAGGGTAGTTCAATATCTGCAAATCAATCAATGTGATACAATGTGATACATTAATAAACGAAAGAATAAGAACCATGTAATCTTTTCAATAGATGCACAAAAAGCATTTGACAAAGTACATCATCCATTCTTGATTAAAACTCTTCACAGTGTAAGGATAGAGGGAACATACCTCAATATCATAAAAACCATCTATGAAAAGCCCACAGCAAATATCATTCTCAATAGGGAAAAACTGAGAGCTTTTCTCCTAAGGACAGGGATGTCTACACTAACCACTGTTTTCCAACATAGTACTAGAAGTCTTAGCCTCAGCAATCAGACAACAACAACAACAAAAAGGCATCCGAATCAACGAAGAAGAAGTCAAACTCTCACTCTTTGCAGATAACATGATACTCTATGTGGAAAACCCAAGAGACACCACCCCAAAATTGCTAGAACTCCTTCAATAATTCAGCAAAGTTGCAGGATATAAAATCAATGCACAGAAATCCATTGCATTTCTATAAACTGACAATGAGACAGAAGAAAGAGAAATTAAGGATTCAATCCCATTTATAGTTGCACCAAAACCCCTAAGATACCTAGGAATAAACAACCAAAGAGGCAAAAGATCTGTACTCAGAAAACTATAGAATGCTCATGAAAGAAATTGAGGAAGACACAGAGAAATGGAAAAATGTTCCAAGCTCATGGCTTAGAAGAACAAATATTGATAAAATGTCCATGCTACCTAGAGCAATCTATACATTCAATGCAATCCCTATCAAAATTACATCAACTTTTTTTTTCATAGAGCTGGAACAAATAATCCTAAAATTTGTATGGAATCAGAAAAAAACCCTGGATAGCTAAAGGAATGTTGAAAAAGAAAACCAGAGCTGGTAGCATCACAATCCTGGACTTCAAGCTCTATTACAAAGTTGTAATCATGAAGACAGTATGATACTGGCACAAAAACAAACACACAGATCGATGGAACAGAATAGAGGACCCAATGTGGACCCTCAACTCTATGGTCAACTAATCTTCAACAAAGCAGGAAAGAATATCCATTGGAAAAAGACAGTCTCTGCAACAAATGACATTGGGAAAATTGGATTGCCACATGCAGAAGAATGAAATTGGACCATTTTCTTGCACCGTAGACAAAAATAGACTCAAAATGGATGAAAGACCTAAATGTGAGACAGGAATCCATCACAATCCTAGAGGAGAACACAGGCAGCAACCTTTTTGACCTCAACTGCAGCAACTTCTTCCTAGACACATTGCCAAAGGCAAGGGAAGCAAGGGCAAAAATGAACTATTGGGACTTCATCAAGATAAAAAGCATTTGCACAGCAAAGGAAACAGTCAACAAAACCAAAAGACAACTGACAGAATGGGAGAAGATATTTGCAAATGACATATCAGATAAAGGGCTGGTGTCCAAAATCTATAAAGAATTGATCAAATTCAACACCCAAAGAACAAATGATCCAATCAAGAAATGAGCAGAAGGCATGAACAGACATTTTTCCAAAGAACACATACAAATGGCCAACAGACACATGAGAAAACGCTCAATATCACTCGGCATCAGGGAAATACAAACCCAAACTACAATGAGATACCATCTTACACCAGTTAGAATGGCCAAAATTAACAAGACAGGAAACAACAAGTGTTGGCGAGGATGCAGAGAAAGGGGAACCCTCTTATGCTGTTGGTGGGAATGCAAGCTGGTGCAGCCACTTTGGAAAACAGTATGGAGGTTCCTCAAAAAGTTAAAAATAGAGCTACTATGACCCAGCAATTGCAGTACTAGGGATTTACCCCAAAGATACAAATGTACTGATCCAGAGGGGCCCCTGCACTCCAATGTATACAGCAGCAAAGTCCACAAGAGCCAAACCATGGAAAGAGCCAAGATGTCCATCAACAGATGCATGGATAAAGAAGATGTGCTATATATATACAACAGAATACTACTTAGCCATCAACAAAAGAAATCTTGCCACTTGCAATGACATGAATAGAACTAGAGGGTATTATGCTAGAGAAATAAGTCAATCAGAGAAAGACAGTTATCATTATGCTCTCACTCATATTTGGAATTTAAGAGACAAAACAGGATTATAGGGGAAGGGAGGAAGAAATAAAACAAGACACAATCAGAGAGGGAGACAAACCATAAGAGACTCTTAATCATAGGAAACAAACTGATGGTTGCTGGAGGGGAGGTTAGTGGGGGGATAGGATAACTGGTGATGGATATTAAGGAGAGCACGTGATATAATGAGCATTGGGTATTATATAAGACTGATGAATCACTGAACTCTACCTCTGAAACTAATAATACACTATATGTTAATTAACTGAATTTAAATAAAAGTTTCAATCAGTACCATGGTTATTTTTATTCACTTTTTTCTTTATTTCAGTTTGGATATTTATATTTCCTTGGATTTTTTGAGTGAAATCCAGATTATCAAATTTATTAGCAAAAATTCTACATTAAAGTGATGGATCACTAAATTCTACTCCTGAAACTAATATTACACAATATGTTAACTAACTGTAATTTTAATAAAAACTTGAAACTACAAAAAAAATCTACATTAATTTAAAATCATAGCTACAATCATTCCTTCTATCTTCATTGTCTCCCCATTTCTTTCCCTTTTTTCTTCCTCCTGGTTCTGCTTCCATTTCTGCTTTCTCTCTCATTGTCTTTTTCCTTCTATTTTGCTTAATAATGCATCAGTTAAGTCTATGTATTACCTCTTAGCCAAAACTCTTTGGGTCCACATATTGAATACTTATTTTTTGTTGTCTCATATGAATTGTAGTCATATTTTATTATTTATTTATTTATTTATTTTTAAAGTTTTTAAAATTTAATTTAGAGAGAGAGAGGTAGTGGGGAGGAGCAGAGGGCAAGGGAGACAATCTCAAGGAGACTCTGTGCTGAGTGCAGAGCCCGATATGGGGCTCCATCTTACAACCCCAAGATCAGAGCCAAAACCAAGAGTCAAACATTAGCTGACACTACCACCCAGGTGCTGCCATATTTGATTTTTTTTTAAATATTTAATTTATGGAGGAATTTTGTGTGTTTAAATACTTCTCATGGATTTTCATATTTGTTTTATCCTTGTCTGAAAATGTCTAAACTATTTATGCTGATTGAAATATACCTACAATATAGACTTTTCATTTTCTAGTTTACTTTGGGAGCACTCTTGAAAATTTTTCCAGAAAATCTGAACAAAACACTTTTATTTGTAGAGTTCAACATTCTGTTTGTATAATACAACATTCACTATGAAAATACTTATTCAGTCTTAATAACCATATTATTGAAACTTTGTCTTTTTTCTCTTAATTTTTCAAATACTGAGAGTGATAAGTTAAAGAAATAGAATACAAGTGTGTATTTATCAATTTTGTTTCCAGTCCTAACAGCTTTTGCTTCATATTTTAATATTATGTTTTTAGTTTATATAATATTAAGTTCAATATGCAGTGCTTTGAATTTTATCTTGTTTGATGTTAATATCACAAACCATGTATTTCTTGGTACTTTCTCCTAAATGATTGCCTGTCTTGAAAATATCTCTGTCCTTAACTCCTTTAAACTAGCACTGCTTTGATATGCCACTAGGGTTTGTGCAGGCTTCTTCTTTTCTCTAGAAACCTTATCCTTACAGTCCTCACTTGCTTCACTCTTACTCATCTTGCATCTTTCACTTTCAGTATTTCCTTATGTTTAATCCACCTGCTAAAAGAACTCACAGTACTGTTCCTCTCTTTCATATCCCATTAAGTGTGTAATTTAAAAAACTTTCTCTGTCATTTCGTGAATAGTGTTTTTATTTTTATTTTTTCCTCAACTAGACTATAAACTCTATTAACAGAGAGATTGGGCCTGGGGAATCTGTGTATTGTATCCCTGAATGCAATGTCTGACACATGTTCGGCGCTCAGTCAGTACTCACTGAGCAAATGAATGGAGATGTGACGAAACATAGATCTAGTTACATTTTTTTTTTTTTTATATAAACCAGGAAAAAAAAAAAAAAAAGATAAGTCTAATCATGGCTCAGCCTTTCCTGAACCTACAGAAGAAAATTTAATCTCCTCTGCATTGTGTACAAAAGACTTTCTTGATCTACTCATGGAAAAATTCTCTGGCCTCATCTTCTATCAGTTTTGTTCTTCAAATATACTCAATCATTTAAATTTCTCTGAATAGAGTAGTTCCCCCTTATGCAGGGAATATGTTCCAAGACCCCCAGTGGATGCCCGAAGCGGCTTATAGTACTACACTCCATATATGCTGTTTTTTTTTTTTCTTATACACACATACCTATGATAAAATCTAATTTATAAATTAGGTACAGTAGAAGATTGACAATAGTAATAATAATAATTTAATAATATACTGTAATAAAAGTTATGTGAATATGGTCTCTCATTGTACCGTACTCACCTTTCTTCTTGTGACGATGTGAGATGATAAAATGCCTATGTGATGAAATGAAGTGAATGACATAGACACTGTGACTACTATTGACATTCTGATGAAACTTGAGGAGCAGGATCATCTACTTCCAGACCGAGGTTAACTGCTGATAACTGAGGTCTGTGTCCTCTCCTTGCAAATAGATCTATCATTTTCACATTCATTTCAAGAACACTGTAGACAGCAAGAACAGCACCACAAAATGTCCTGAAGGGATGAATGTTACTTTACAAAAATTTATTTTTAAAATGTTTAGCAGGTTTTGAAACTGGATGACTTGGGCCTTCAGCCTCCAGCTAGGAGTGGTGGAGTATAGTCTTGGCTTTGCTACATTCATGGGTGGGGGGTTCAGCTTAAAAAAAGTGATTATGCTTTAATATGGTTAAAATATTCAGGGAATATTTAGATGTGTGTAAGATTTTACACCAATTACACTTTCTTTTGACATATTATTTTGCTGTGAAAACATATAGAATTTGGGCAACTTTGAATTAGTAATGGAGGCAGACATTTCTCTGAGAATATTTCTAATTGGTATTTTTTTCTTTATTTCTATCTCAATATTTTAACTCTATTGATTTAATCTCTATATAGTATTTAATATACCTATTGTCCAGAAACAATTTACTATGAATCATTGTTGTGCATTGAACTAACCAAGATATGTTTGGATATATTTCATTCTGTCTGGTTTAAAAAGTGAAAACATATATTACTTAAAAATAAACTACGTCTGTGTTCAAAATCCTTTATTAAAAGAACTCTTCTCACTCAGGATATTGCATATTTTGTAGGAATATTACATATTGTGATTACTGAGAATTTTTAAAATATAATTTTTTCAGTTAGGAACTTTTAACTATACTATCTTAAATAAATAGTTTTAACTACCAATGTTTGTTCTAAAGATGTATTTTAATAACATAACCTAAATATCCCCTTCTTTCCAGTGATGCATAAAATATTCTTTGTTTATTAACAAAATCTTTATTCCTAAGAAGAATTGGCAATTTCGAGAAATGAAAAGAGCATTATTAGCTAGTACAGCATTTTACTGTTTTGTTAATTCAAAGTAGTTTGTTGAATTCACCATCACCACTTTTATGTACATGTTCTATCCTAGAGATTGTGACCTCTTTAATAATTATTTATATTATTATGCAATTGAAGCTCTCTACTCATTTTTCTTTCTCTCCTCTTTCCTTTAACATGCTGCAGTAGCTAACATATTATGGAGAGAAGAAGGTACTAAATTCCATTATTTTTATATTGTGATTATTTTGCTTAATTTTTAGTGGATTTGTTGACTATCAGTTTTAATAATTACCTTACTCGTGTTTATGTTGACTAAATATTTTTGTTTTATTATAAATAGATATTCTTTTGTAAACCTGATACCATTAGAAATATTTATTACTCTTTATCAGTTTGATTTATTATTGATATATAACCAGTGAAGTACATTATAATATATTGAAATGCTTTTAAGAATTTAAAATTAAGTCAAAGAAATAAAAGCAAACTTAAACATAACTTCCATAATAAACCCTGATTTAGATTAGAAAAAAAATTATAAAAACCATTGCCTTATCAAGGGAATGTAATAAATTATTTAAGAAAGTGGGTTATAAACTTGAAGGATCTAGATTCAAATCTGGTCTCCACAGATCTATGACCAAAGGCCTCCTTATGTCCCAATTTTCTTATCTGAAAAATAAGGATAGTTTAGTTGTTTAAAATCAGTAGGGCTACTACCAGTTCCTTAAATATAGGCTACACTCTATAAACAGTGTCCACTTCCATTTATTATTGTTATTACTATTTTTTTTTTTATTTGTAAAGACTGGGGAGAATGTGTTTGACCAGGTACTCAACGTGCTTTAGTTAAATTTTTAGGAGCAAAATGTAATAAGTCATCATTATAGTTCTGGTAAGCAATGACCAAAATATTGCCTCCTAATCCATTCTAGACAAACTTTCTCTTCCCTGATTATAGTTTCCCATATGAACTGGAGTCACTGCCACCTGTGAGGGCCTTGTCTCATAAGCTTCACGTAATTCGAGAATTGAAGCATCTCAGTTTTGTTCTCAATGATGAGGCCACACCACAATTTTTCCCCTTGATATTTGTTGCTTCTGAAATCTTTTGTATAGGCTTCTTCAAGGTCTGGTTTACTAAAGAGATTCTGGTGTGACTATGCCTTCTCATTTTATTCCACTTAGATATTTCACATTTGAACATACAAATTTAGTCATTACTAAAGCTAGCATTAATATATCTATTAAACGACATTTTCTTTATATCTCTTCCCTCTTGAGATCAAACAAATATATCTCTGGGCATTTTAAAAATTGATTTCATGTTATCATCATAATAGAAAGAACAAAACCTAAGTAGTCAGAGATCAGGTAGCACAGTTCTGGCTTTGCTGGTTAATTGCTGGTAAAAACTGGATGTGTTATTTTACCTCTCTGAGCCAGATTTTTCTAACATATTGCTTGAAATACAGTTGGCACTCTCCTTATAAAATTATGATATGTAAATGTCCTTAAAGTATGTAAAACAATGTTTTCTTATAATTTGACTGATAGCAACCATGAACATTATCATATTATAATTTTAATATGTAATAATAATATCATATTCTTCAGGCTACTTTTAAAAATATGAGACATCCAGATTAATTAAAATCACCCTGAGATTCATTATATGAAACCATTTTTATCTATTTAAAATTTTCTTCTGTTAGGTTTTTTAACATGTATGCTCTCAATAATTATTCTCCATCAATCAATGATTTGTTTACTCTTCATAACTTTGACAGAGAATATGTCCTTTAGAAATAATAGTTATTTAGTATATTTTGCAGATAGTTTTAAGACATATATAATAAATGTCTCTGGGTAAAGTTTTTAAATCTTTTATTTCATGTGCAATTATCATCAGGGTCCTTTGTTGTTTCTTAGAATAAACAAGATTTAACATAATATACTTGAGAAAACAATATGCCTGATTTAGGTTCATAGGCATCTCTAAATTAATTTTTTACAATGCCACAGTTATTGGCAAGGCATTACAATTAGAAATGATTGCATGTAATAATAGTAATGGTGGCCAGAAATAATAGACCAGCTTAAGGAATCACCAAATCCTAACAGTGTATACAATTATTTCATAAAAAGTAATTAAAATAATAGCTAACTAAAACTTCCAAAAATTTTCTACCTTCATTTTTAAAGGATAGAATAATAACAAATACGAACTACATAATTCCAAGATCTATTTTCATTTCCACCGTAGTAATGTTTTCTGTTTGCATGCTTGCCTCTTTACCATGGCCAAGAGAAATTTATCCCAGAGAGAACCAACTGGGGAATTCCAATTTCAGGCATTCTAAGATAAATATTGGAAAGATAGTTAAAAATGATAAACTTCTCATAATGTCATTGTACTTATAAGCAAGTATTAAAACCATAAAATTTTGTTTAACTGAAGAATTATTTTTTAAACATGAGCATCAGAATCTAGCTTAGCCAGGACTTTGTAATCTAAATCGATTTTACTAATTTAATATGTATTATCTTCGGAATCTCATGGATATTTAAGCTTGAAACACAGAGTCCTCTACTTCTCTGGGTTCTTCTTCCAGTTCTTTTCTAGTCATCGTGGTTTGCAAGAGTGCAGAAAGACATTGTTAAAAGAGGAAATATGTCACTCATTTATTGACAAATATTTTAAAGAGCCTATTAAATGCAAAGCCCTTTGAAAATACTTGAAATATAAAGATAGGAATATGGTCCCTAAAGAAAATTTTGATCTAGTAAGTTAAAGTCTTAATCATTCTTATTGATAAGTAATTTTACTATATGATTTGAAAATACACATTAAAAGATCCACTGTTTGGTTTCCTTCTACAATATTTTTTTATGATCTTGTGATAAAATATAATGTAATAAAGTAATCTTAAAGTTTATTTAGTTTACAACAGTTTAGGAATACATTATATGGTCTAGCTTAATAATACATGTTTTGATTTGGATAAACACTAACTTAAAGAACTTTAAGCCATTTTACTCACTGATGAATTATCTTAACTTTTTTTTTTAAAGATTTTATTTATTTATTTGAGAGAGAGAGAATGAGAGAGAGCGAGTACATGAGAGAGGGGAGGGTCAGAGGGAGAAGCAGACTCCCTGCCGAGCAGGGAGCCTGATGCGGGACTCGATCCAGGGACTCCAGGATCATGACCTGAGCCGAAGGCAGTCGCTTAACCAACTGAGCCACCCAGGCGCCCGAATTATCTTAACTTTTATTTTTTTTATTATTTATTATTTATTTATTTATTTATTTATTTTTAAGATTTTATTTATTTGAGACAGAGAGAATGAGAGAGACAGAGAGCACATGAGAGGGGGGAGGGTCAGAGGGAGAAGCAGGCTCCCCCTGAGCAGGGAGCCTGATGCGGGACTCGATCCTGGGACTCCAGGATCATGACCTGAGCCGAAGGCAGTCGCTTAACCAACTGAGCCACCCAGGCGCCTGAATTATCTTAACTTTTAAATATGCTGAATTGAAGCTCAAAGGAGAGATGTAAGGTGGTTCACTATATAGTATAGTATTTCCTAAATTTGTAATAACATGGAATTTTGATGAATATCTAACCAATATTGAATAAAGATTACTTTAGGAACAACTGAATGGATATGACATCTAATGATTTGAAAGCCAAACAAATAATTTCTATGTTTATAAAAATTGAATGTCCCTTCGATTCCTTGTAAATATTTATGAATCTATTCACATGAAAATATAGAAATAATTGAGGTAAATCACTATATTAGTCAGGCTCATTGACACCTACCAATACAAAATGCAAATAGAAATTACAGGGAAATCTTAACAAGAAAGGTTATATGTTACACCGTAATCTGATTAGCTTTGTGACCTATAATGTCACGAAAGTGGGGGAAAGGGGATATGGCAAGCAGGTCAGCTTTTAAGTTCTTCAGCCTGAAATTACTCACATTGCATTGGCCAGACTATTATACTTGCAAGGGAGGTTGGGAAATACAGACTAATATATACCAACTTTGTAAGTTCCACAAGCTTCTCATAAATTTATTTTTAGAGAAAAAAATGCTGAGATTCTCAGGACCAGATTACTGCTTCACAGTAATATTGATGAATTATTTAAAATGAAAAATAATTTTCAGAGCGTTAAGGCTTCTGAATGCATCAAGCTTAGAAAGTCATAGCATTGTGGAGACGTAGAGACCATGCCTTCTAACGAACAGTACATGATGCCAATTAAATCGTGATCAAGTTCTCGGTATTTTCATTAGCCAGTCCACTATCGTTGCTTTAAATACTAACCTCAACCTAAACTTTTTAGTGTTTTATATTTTTTCATTAAAAAGGTTTTCAAATCAAAATTGTGATCTGATGAGATATACCCATTTGCAGATATATGTATATATACATACACATAAATATGTATATATATGCTAGATGTATACATACATACATTTATACACATGGGTACATATATAATTAAATATATGATTCCAACTAACATTAATTATATAACACAAATACTCTATTATGTTATAACCTTTGCTGTGTTAATCATTAAATGTGAAATTAATCATGCAGATTTGCATTCAGCTTTTTCAGCAGATCTTTGGAAGTTCAGGAAATGGTATACTGACTCAAATGGACTGATTTTAGATAACATCACTCAGACCAGGCATATAGTACCCAGTTGCTGGATTAATAGTGGCTAATAAAGAGCTTGATACAAACACTCACTTTCTAGCAAGAATGAAATAGTAAGTTTTATTTTACTTGAACATAATATAAAGATCGTTTTTTGGTGCAGTGAAATGATGCTACTTTGTGTGTAAAAAAGTTTTTATCTCCAAAGACCAAGATACAAAACATGGGAATATTCATGACCCAACAATCTTTCCCCGCTCAGTTATTCAAGATGAGAAAAGCAAAAGTGAAAAGAATAAAATCAACTGATGAAGGACTTTATAACACTAAAACTTATTGAATTATCTTTCATTGGTTACCAAATCACTGCATCGCATGATTATAATTTGCTCTTGACCATACTTAAATCCTAAAGCAATGGCAATTTAAATCAGAGGAAGACAAATATCACCACAAAATATCGTTCATTATTGACTATCTTTTGTTATTGTTGTCCATCCAGTAATTAGAAATTAACCACATTTTATCATTGATACAAATGATGTAATATATATGCTATATATAAGAAATAATATCATTATATTATCATGATACACTGTTATTCATGAGCAGCAATCCTAAAGGATTGAGACAGACATGTGCATTGCATCCATTTTTTCTCAGTCCATTTCACGTATTTAAAGGTGCAGTATTGATTAGAAAATCCTCTGGGAAATACTTCCCTCTTACAAGACTGCAAGTAATTCTTGCTTGCATCCTTTCTCTGTAGAGAAAGAAAAAGCAAAAAGAAAACTCACAAGGAACAAATTATGGATCACTTTCTGGAGCCGCTATACTCCATTAGATTAACAATCGACCCCGAAAAGACAAAGTACATGTGTCTGTCTTCACTGGGGGATGAAAAAAGAAACTAGAGCCTGCACGTATTGCTGATCTTTACTGTGACGAGAGTGGTGAAGCTTTTAACTGAAGCCAGGGACTTTTGTAATATCCTGCAATACAATGCACGAATGAGGAGAGAGCTGTAATTGAAACCTACATGGTTATTAAACTTTTTGGGACTCAGAACCACTTGGCATTCTTCAAAATTATTGAGAACTCAAAAGCTTTTGTTTATCTGGGTTACTCCTATCCACCAATATTTACCATATTAGAAATAAAACAGAGAAACATTAAAGATTTTTTTATTTAATTTATTGAAAATAACCATAATAAATTCATTTATAAGTATCCATAAGTAACACAGTTTTAAGGCTATATTTTAAAAAATGAAGAGACTCATATTGTTTTTCATTTTGCAAATCTTTTTAATGTCTGACTGAATAGAAGATGCTGGATGCCTATATCTGCTTCTGCACTGAATAGCTGTGATATCACTCATTACATCATATGTCATGTAGCCTGTCAAAAAAGTACACTCTACATTTGGAAGAATCTAATTTGTGAGAATGAGGGAGAAAAATGCAAATGACACCTTAGTATTATTATGAAAATAGTTTTGACTTTGCAGACCCCCTGAAAGGATCAACTATGAGAATTGCCTACTAGGAAATGAAGTTGATCTTTTAGCAGGCTCATAGACTCATAGAATTTGGTATCATAGAAAACTGAAATGTAGCAGTATATCTCACAGTATAGATTTGAGGAAAAAATGGAAACAGAAATCAAAATCTGGTTATATACCATTTTTTTTTACTAATGTTTAAAAAGAAGAGATAATGTCTGTCATAAAAATAGCGACAGTACCATTTTTTGAAATTTTACTGTGTGCCAGTCACTCTGCTAAATGTTTTACTTTCCCCAACAAATTTGATTCTTACAATAGCTGTATGACATAAGTATAATTATTATCTCCAAATTTGAGATGGGGAAATTATGACATAGACTGAATAACTTTCCCATGGTACAACACTGAGGTATAGAGCCATGATTGGCCTCTGAGTTGTTTGAAACCAGAGAATGGAGTTTATCTCTCTGTTACATTCTCCCATCCAAAAAAAAAAAAAAAAAAAGTTCGGACATGGAAATTTAACAGCTATGGTGAACATACACTAATACATTATTATTTTATTTATAAATAAAGCTAATGGATGCTCCAAATGAAAATCTGCTTGTGTCTTTAATTTCTAACATCTTCATTATCAGGTAATTTATATTATTCTGTGCCCAGTGTAATCATAATAAATGTATATAGGTATAATATTATAGCAGTAAGTTTAAAAAGAAACACATCTGTATCATATATTCAGATAATGAATTCTGCTGCTAAATCCTACAGAAAACTTGATATAAAAAATCTCTCTAGCCAAGGGGCACCTGGGTGGCTCAGTCAGTTAAGCTCAGGGTGTGATCCCAGGGTCCTGACATCCAGCCCCCACACTGGGCTCCCTGCTCAGCAGGGAGTCTGCTTCTTCCTCTGCCCTTTCCCTTCCCCCTGTTCGTGTTAGCTTTCTCTCTCTCTCTCTCAAATGAATAAATAAAATATTAAAAAAAAAAATTTCCCTAGCCACAAAAAAAAAAAAAAAAGGTAAACATACCTCTTGTGGTTAGCAAGATGAGGAATTCATAGATGAATCTAAGGGTATACATAAAATTTTAATTCATAGCAGAGTGATTAAAAAATAGTTACTTATTTTATAATTATTATTTTAGCTAATATATTTATATATGGCATTTTGTTGTCATTACTATTCATCAACACTGAAAAGCTATAATTCCACTGAAAACATTGAAGTTCAAAAACAAAATAAACCTTTCATAATGAAATCTGTATTTCTTCAATAACCTGTAACCTGGAAAGTAGTTCAAGCTTTGTAAAAACGCTGAATGTGTAACTCATATAAAAAGTAAGAAAATAGACTTGAGATTTGGACAAGTGATTTGGATGGATTAACTGGGTTTTAGAGGAAAATACAGCTCATATTAGTCAAAACATAGGTAGTAATGGAAATGCAGGAGGTGATAATCTGTATTTTGTACAGATTATAGTAAATAATGCAATGAAAGTATCCATTTGAATAAGGGCAGAAATATTTCAGGAAATTTTGTAGTCTGGACCTACAGTATTTGTCAGCTTCAAACACATTTGGATTCCTGCTTGGGGAGCAGAATTTTGCAGCAGCTGAAGGAAGGGAGAGTCATGTTCATTAAAAATTTTAGGAGCTTTGTAAAAAATCATCAAACGTAGTGTGTAACTGACACAGCTGAAAACTAGGTACCACATCGCAATCTGGTCGTGTTCTCAAGTTTCAACAACCAATAATGTTAAATTGATAGTCACTGACGTGCATGTCAGTCCTATGTTAGTGTTGACATGGAAGCTTGCTGATAAGAATCAATTGTTTTTGAGTAAAAACTGACTTTTTAAGGTTTTATCCCTTGGGCATAGAACTTACATTCCTTTATGCAAGACTATAATTATAAATAAGAACTGACAACTACTAAATTTATTTTATGAAAAATATGACTTGAATTTAGTTTTTGCGACTTTTTCTATTGTTCAGGAATATTCCATTATAATGTAGTGCTCTCTGGAATTATAATACATAATTAACTGATAAAGATTGCATGTTTTAAAATATGAGTGCTATCAAATATTTATAAAACAGTAAGATGTGTCAAAACAATCTGGAGTCACTTAAAATGCATAAGCATATTAGACAGAAATAATTTCATGTGCTAAAAGAAAATTATAACCACTATGTATAAACACAAATAAAGTCATAATTATGATTGAATACATTTTCCTCTAAATCATAAGAATAGATGGATATATGGCTCAATGGACAAAGTTGGAGACTTATTTTTTATTAACTAGGAACATATTTAATAAGAGTAAATATGGTTTAAGTTGAATAAACAAATATTTTTATGAATCAGTACACCTTTATCATGGTCCTCAGGCTTGACTTAATAAACCTTGCAGATATTATCGATCAAAATGAAAATGATGCTTGGGGAATTTTTTGTATTTAAATAAAATCTTTCTTTTTATCAATATTTTTAGAATGTAAACCTTTTAAACGGCAATGGTTTGGCTTTTCAAACTACCAAGATTTGAATATCATTACTTATCTTTTAAAGAGCACATGCTATCATTTAAACGGCAATGGTTTGGCTTTTCAAACTACCAAGATTTGAATATCATTACTTATCTTTTAAAGAACACATGCTATCATTGAATGGTGTATGCTATATTTAGATTGAGTAAATATCATTGTACAAACCAGTACAGCTGGGCAAGGGATCGGGTGAGGACCAGAAAAGGAAAGGACTGTATGCGCTTAGGTCTGGCCATGTTGGAACAAAGCAGAAGCAGAGGAGACAAAGAGAACAGGCATATATGGAATATACGGATGCTCCCCAGGTGCAGGCATCAGTTAACCCCAACCGCATTCCGGGTGTCAAATCGTAGTGTCCTGCGCCCATTACGTGTGGCTTGATAAAGAAAGTGAGATGAATTTCTGAGATATCATACACCCAAATCTGTAGTGTGAACAAAATTAAAAGTATGATTTAAATCATTCACTCAGATTTTTCTAAGACTGTAAATTCATGCAAGTTTTAAAGTGTAGAAATAGATCCCAAACTTTGCTGGTATAAAACTGAAATTTAAGACCTCTACGAAGGGTTACATTTACAAAAGGTATTTTAGGAAAATATATATTCTCCAAAATCTGGAGGACTTGGTCTTTTTGTTTTTAACAGTCTTTATGTGAACTAAATTTCTACAAAGAATGAAATTCTATTTTCCCTAGGGAACTCTAATAAAAATATACAATAAATATAATTCTTCAAAAATATTTTTTTTAAAGATTTTATTTATTTATTTGACAGAGAGAGACACAGCGAGAGAGGAAACACAAGCAGGGGGAGTGGGAAAGGGAGAAGCAGGCTCCCCGCAGAGCAGGGAGCCCGATGCGGGACTCGATCCCAGGACCCTGGGATCATGACCTGAGCTGAAGGCAGTCGCTTAACCAACTGAGCCACCCAGGCGCCCTTCAAAAATATTTTTATTCCGTAATCAACACCTAAATTAAATGGGGGATGGTCTCAGATATAATCTATGTATCAAAGAGTTTATAAAATTCATTTTTTACCTGAAACATTTATTGAATTATATTAAAGAAATCATTGAATTGCAGTGTAGGGAGAATAAAGGAGAAGGTCTGCATAATATCAGAAAGTTGCTTTGGTGTATGGTAAAGGCTTCATATGGTTTGCTTTATTAACATTACACAACTTTACAAATAGATCTCTTGCTGGTATTATGAGGAGCACTGAGTTTGGGTTGTAAAGTTTTCTGATAATTTTATTTTGAAATTTTGAATGTGTTTTTATTCCTAAGGTCTTGGAATTGGGAACATGTTCTATGTTTTTTATGAAGATGGAATCAAAGTGATACAACCCATAGAATGTGAATTTCAGAGGCACATTAAGCCTAGTGAAAAGCTCCTCGGATTTCAGGTATTTAAAAACTTCCTTTGCAGTTTTATGCTGCAGTTTTGTTAAGTAGAATTATATTTCAGAAACACAATGAAATTCAGGCATATATGAGATGTTTGGGGAGGAGAATATTAAAACTGTGATACTGGCTGTTATTCTATACCGGTTTAATATGTGAGGAGGAAAGATGGTATGTTGTGGATTCCTAATTACTTGTTCTAATTAAAATAAAGGCAATAGAAGTGAAATACATAGAATGAACACAGAGTAATAACTTTGCTCCTTAATTTAGAATGTCTCACATTTTCTGAGGCAATGGTTACTTTAACAAAATGAAAGAAAATAGCATACAAATAATCTGATGGGAAATTGGGGTCTATTAGTTGCTTTATAAATATTGATTCTCTTTTATTTTTCATCTCATTTTTATGAGGTCTCAATGGAATGAATACTTTAGATTTATATAGAAAAATATTAATTCTTTATTTATGTGTACCTTGCCCATCCCAGAAAGATTTTTTTCTGTAAAATATTGGTACAGCATTCAGAAAGTAAAATAATATCTAACAAAATGGGTATTGATTATATGTATTAGAGGCTATATTTTAATAAGATAATAAATTATAATTATTTTATATTGCCATAGCTATATGTATCTCTCCACATAAACACGTATACATCCAAAATATGTAATATTAAAGTAATTATGTTATTTATGTGTTCACACACAAGTTTGGACATGCACCAAACACCCAAAATAAAATAAGATATTGGTAGACCTCATCATGGAACCTCTCTTGATATATAAAGTAAAAATAAAAATAAAAAGTAAAAAACACATTGATAGTTGCTCTCAAAAGTACAAATCTGACATTTCTTACTCTTTTTGCTTACTCTGCCATTAGAGTATTAAATTTTTTGTAAATTTTTGTTCTATATAATAAGGAAAGCTAACTTATCCTTATATTTTCTTTCATTTTGCATTATGCATTCTTAGCATAAACTCATATATAGGATGAATATAAGATTTCCATAGGCTGTGATTTGGAAAATCTGATGCAGTAAATTAGTTCTTCATAACTATCCTTGCTTTGACACTCACTGTTTTTAGTGTTTCATTTTTAAGGTTAGCATGGCCATGAGATGTGAGCAAAATAAATATTTAATGTCATTGTTTAGATTTTTTACTTTGAATTCTTATTTTCAGCCTAGCCAGTGTTGTTGTCATATATTGATATATGGAGACAACAATTTACACTTTAAAGCTATGCCCTAAAATAATAAGAAAAAAAAATATATGGGTGAGATAAGATAGTCCAGCCTCCTTCCAGATATTTTATAGGAAAAGACCTCTTACTTTAAATAAAGGAAATAATTTAACTCAATATGTCTATGATTGTTTAAAAGAAATGAAACCATTTTAGGGTGCCTGGGTGGCTCAGTCAGTTAAGCATCCAACTCTTGTTTTCTGGTCAGGTCATGATCTCATGGGTCTTGAGATGGAGCCCCTTGTTGGGCTCCATGCTTAGCACGAAGTCTGCTTGAAGGTTCTCACCCTCTGCCCCTCCCAACACTGGTGTGCATGTGCATGCAATCGTGCTCTTTCTCTCTCTCAAAAAAAATAAATCTTTAAAATAAAATAAAACAAATGAAACCATTTTTAATTCAAAAATATTTCAGTTATAAGCTAAATTGCTAAATGGAATTACTATCATCTTTGCTAAGCTATAGTTTAACAAGTAAGACAACATTTTAAATTGCATATACTATTTTGTTTTGTTTTATAATTATATAGCTAAGACCATTTTGAATAAGGTACATATGAGTGTGTAAATAAATGCATATATGAAAATATAAATATTTGCTTGTGATAAAACAAATCATGCAATTTTATACCACATTCATATTTTTATAAAAACATTATGGATGAAAAATCTGGGTTAACACACAGATATAGGAAATGTAGCATCAAAATGATTTAAATCAAAGCAAAATAATTTTGTAGAGAGTATATATCTAAGTCCTACAGGACCAGCAGTTTAGTAGCTGACACAGATGTGTTGGTTATATCACAGAATTTGAAACTTCGGTTACTAACACTAATAAGATAATCTAGTGGAATCCATACTTTTCATCACAAAACTGTCACCTCATGAATTTGATTTGCAAATGTAAAGACAAAGAATTTTCTTTCTACATTACAAGTGGGCTATTCCAGAGTACCGGTTAATGGTTTAATGCAATTTGGTTCAATGCAAATCTTAAAGAATGTGCTTTTTCAGAACATGTCTTGATGGCTTCAGATGAGTTAATTTAACTATATAGAATCTGAAGCTGAAAAAGCAAGCAAAAACTTGATGTGACACTTTTGTGACATGTCTGGACAATAGGGATGTGAGTTTACTTACCTGAATTTCTCTCTCTTTAAAGCTTTTGAATACATAGACTTCTCCTAAAACAACTAAAGTTGAAACTACATAGGATTATGTATATCTATCTCTCTCTCTATATCTGGCTATATATAGTGAGAAATTACATACATATGTATATATATTATATATAATTTTCTATAAAAATTAGAAATTAAAGAGGTGAAAACCAAACCCCATGATGACAGCCTTCACTCATTTCCTTCAACCTGAGAACGCTTATCAGCAAGCATACATCAACAGTGAGTGTCAAAGCAAGGATAGTTATGAAGAACTAATTTATTGCATCAGATTTTCCAAATCACAGCCTATAGAAATCTTATATTCATCCTATATATGAGTTTATGCTAAGAATTCATAATGCAAAATGAAAGAAAATATAAGGATAAGTTAGCTTTCTATATTATATAAAACAAAAATTTACGAATATTTTAATACTCTAATGGAAGAGTAAGCAAAAAGAGTAAGAAATGTCAGATTTGTACTTTTGAGAGCAGCTATCAATGTGTTTTTTTACTTTTTATTTTTATTTTTTTTAAGATTTATTTATTTATTTTAGAGAGTGAGAGAGTATGAATGGTGGGAGGGTCAGAGGGAGAGGGAGAGAATCTTCAACCACACTCCCCACTGAGTGCAGAGCCTGACACAGGGCTGGATCTCACCACCCTGAAATCTGACCTGAGCCGAAATCAAGAGTGGGCTGCTTAACTGACTGAGCCCCCTGGGTGCCCCAAATGTATGTTTTTTTTTTTAAACTTATGGCCTTTATTTTGCTTTGGATGTTGATATTAAAGCACAAATACATTTCAGCTGACCAATGTATGTTTTATCTTTTTTTTTTTAAAGATTTTATTTATTTATTTGAGAGAGAGAGTGAGAGAGAGAGAGAGCACAAGAGGGGGGAGCGGGAGAGGGAGAAGCAGGCTCCCTGCCGAGCAGGGAGTCCGATGCGGGACTCGATCCCGGGACTCCAGGATCATGACCTGAGCCGAAGGCAGTCGCTTAACCAACTGAGCCACCCAGGCGCCCCCAATGTATGTTTTAAAGCATTGGGGATAATATTGAAAATTGTGCCTTAGCTAAAACTATGTCCTGCTTATAACTGTTAAATGCAGAATATAAAGACATTCAATGAATACAAAAAAAGAAAGGCATATTTCCTATGTAATTAACATAGTCCATATATATGATATAAAGAAATAGAAATGAAATATGTATGAATACAGCAAATAAACTTTTATTTCATATTGCTCTGTTATTTTGTATTCCTAAATAATTATTTCTTATGTGAAGCTATTTTGTTTTCTGTTTAAACACAAGATGCCAATTTCAGAGTGTGTAAGCTATCTGGTGTTACATTTCTAGATTTACATTTCTAATTATAAAATAATGTCCTGAGGAAATTGTTGAGCATTATGTAAAGAGAAAACTTTTCTCCAGAGAAACAGAACCAATAGAACTAATATCTGTATCTATATCTCTCTATCTCTGACTCTATTACTATCTTTATCCCCATCTCCACCTATCTCTGTCTCTGTCTCTATCTCTATCCTTTTATTTCAAGAAATTGTCTCAGGTGAGACGGTGGGTGGGGGGACAAGTCCGAAACCCCTAGGGCAGGACAGCCAGCAGGAAATTCATGTAAGAGTGGTTGTTGTAGTCTGGAGTCTGAAATCCAGAGATGAGGCCAGTAGACTGGAAACTCAGACGCAAGCTGATATTGAAGCCTTGAGTCAGCAATCTGTAAGCAGACTGGAAACTCAAGCAGATTTCTGTGTGGAACTCTTGAGGAAGAATTCCTTCTTTGGGAAAACTCTCTTATCTTAAGCCCTCCAGTCGATTGGATGAGACCCACTCACATTAGGGAAGGTGATCTGTTTTGCTTGAAGAACAAGTGTGTTAATCACCTCTAAACAACTTTACTGCAACATCTAGATTGGTGCTCACCTAAACAACTGGGCACCATAGCCTAGTTATAGCCCAGTTAACATAAAATTAACCATCACATCTTACTATCTCTTTTAGTCAAGGGCCTATTTAATTCATGTTTGTATTCCCGACATGTTGAGTACAGTGCCTTACACTTGGCAGATAGTCAAACAACATTTGTTAAATGAATTTAATGAAAACTCCATTGCTTAGAGCCTTGGGCTATTCATTCTTTTATGCATTCTTGAAGTTTAAACATGTATATATCTAATTTCTTCCTCACCTTAATATTGTTCTTTACAATTCCCACAAAACAGTGCTCTTCTAATATGCTTGTGAAAAATGTTTCATAGAATAATTTATCAATGAACTTTTTAAGGGTAAATATAACCTCATGGGTCTATTAATTCAGGATCACATAGTCAAAAAGTACTGTGCAAATATGCTGTATAAGATAGTTTGGAGTTCTATAACAGAAAAAGAAAAGCTACTTCCTTGGGATTTTAGAAGATAAATCTCGAGTGAGAGTAGTAGAAGTGAGTCTTTTGGAATTATTTTTTCCCATGACAAGATTAAACATAAATATAATATTTTTCAAAGTTATTGTTGGTATTAAGAGAATGGCGATACAATTTTCCAGTATAACTCATTAGTTAGTAACATTTAGATAAAAACTGAAATACTTAGATATAGAATTTTACATCAAACCTCTTGGAAGATGCTATTTGCTTGCTTTAAATAAAAATTCAATTTTGGTGCAATGTCAGATTACATCGGGTTTCAGCTTTTGCGAGTAAGTTGGTGAGGATTCATGCAATATGGTTTAGTTATACTTTCATCTTCTTTTTCTTTTATTTTTTGGTATATAGTAGATAACACTCTTGCTTTATTTATCCTAGTTGTACCCACAATTTCATCTTGCCCCCTACAGTGTGAGCTTCGAGAAATAGAATTCTCTCCCAGACTTATGAATTCAGAATGCAAACTGAAATGGGTTGACAAAAAAATGTTTAAATTGCAGGCTCAAGGATGATGGACTTTTTTCAAGATGGCTAACTTTTCCACTCCTCTGGTTTTCACCTATTTTGTCATCTTTAGCTACCATTCTTCTAATTTTTAATACTTTTTAATTCCATTCTTTCTGTGTTTGCTTATTAGAGCTTTAGCTGCTGTTCTTCACACACACCATGGTGCTATTTATTCTTTCATGGGTACTAGAAGAGCTTAAATGAAAATCACACGTATCTTATCATGCATGGGTCTTATATTTGGAGGCATGAAAGTTTTATTACTGGTTTTAATGGTAATTTAAATGGTGCTGAACTGCAGGGGAACATACTTTCTAGTGGAAGTCTGATGTGAATCGCCTCTAAAATGTCTGTTTTCTCAGTTTGGAATTCCCACATATGAAAGTTACTTTACTTTTATAAATAAATACTGCTAGTGCTCTAGTAGAGTGGAATTGGTCCTTAGGAACAGATTGTGTACAGTGTTCTGAGTACTTAGATATCAAGAAATTGAAGCTGAAATTAGAAATAGGAAAAGACAAGAGTGCACATTTCTTTCTCTTTTGGTGGTCTCCCTTACCTTAAGCACTGCAGCTTTCTGTGCATTTATCCGTTCCCTTACTTATCCCTCCACATTTCCCTTTTCAGCATTTCATTCTGTTTCTAATCCAATTACTACTTCTCCAAACTCTGTCCACAAAAATATTGATTAAAACCCCAGCCCCTTTATATGGCACAGACCATTCATTTCCCCATGAAGCCATTGAGCAAGCTTTTGAATTCAATGCCATGTTATATTTCAGAGAGGAACGTTTCCCCACTTACTCTTTTCTCAATGGGCCTCTATTCAAACATGGCTTATCTTAAAAAAAGTTTAGAATGATAAAGATTTAAGCTTTTGTCCCTTTGAGTTGCAGTGATGTCCTGCAAAAAGCTTCCTGAAGAAAGTAATGCAAACTACATCTGTTAGATTAGTCTGTAGGTGTCAAGAGAAATAAATTTATGAAATTGGTCTTTGAAGCCCTAGACTTAAAGAGCCCTTCTAATTGTTGATTAAAAATCACACTGTTTGAAAATTCTCACATTGTGCTTCTATTAGTGTGTAAGCCTAACGTTGGGAAAACAACAGTGGGAAACACGTAAAATGTGCAATAGCGGGTTATTGGATTTGAATAGTAGGTGATTTTATCTAAGAAAGCAGATCAAGTCTTCCTCAAGAATTATTAATGAGAACCAGCCAAGTTATGTAGATAATTATGACCAGAATGATGTATGTGTTTTAGGCAACCTTTTGCTGTCGTTTTGAAACACTTTTTTACATGAGAAATAAGGACTCACTATACACATACAAGTACATTCTATACACTTCAGAAAGAAATGTGTTTATAGTAATTTAGATTTTTCAGTGGAAATTTCTTAAGGATATAAAGTTGAAGAGTTTAACATAAAAATTATTCATACAAATGTCTTTACACATGAAAATTTTTACTCGAGATTTATAAAATCACATAAATCTATCTTGTATAGATCTTAAACTACAGTTCTGGTCTGAGATTTAGTTTTATTCACAACAAAAGTACCTATTCCTTTTTTCAAAGTAATTTGCATGATAAAAAAATAATGCAAAAAAGTACTAGTTTCTTTCTTCATATCTCCTTATTCCCAGTCCCACTGTATGCAATCAATTACATTTACTCACTTTAAAGAGAATGCCCAGTAGCGATAGCTCTTGAATTATCAATTAAATATTTTCTATTGGTGTTTCTTTATGGACGATAATAATTTTGTTTACACAGTTCCTAACTTTTCCTCTTTCTAAATATGTTGACAATTATGTAATTATTTTAATGCTTTTGGAGATTAGATTTATAATTTCAATGATTATTTAAATCTTAGTCCTCATTTTTCTGGAAATTTCCTAAAATTTCTATGTAACTTTAATTTTCCAAGGTATTCCTTGATTTCTTATTGTTTATATTTTATATTTCAAACATAGTGGTCAAAATTATAATTTAACACCAAAGTCTAGTTATTTCTTTAATATCATTTTCATATTTCAGCTAGGTCATAAATCTCAGTTTTGAACAACTTAAGAGATGGTGTAGAAAGAAAACAACACAGCAAATTAATGCCCTCAATTTTACTTTACTAAATATTGAATTGCTAAAAATTAAAAAAATATTGCTGAAAGCATTTAAAATGACAACTTTGCATTTGTCCATATACTTCTTATGTAATGATTTTATATGTTTCTCAGGTGAAAACTGGAGATACAACTATGTAATAAGAATTAAAAAGAAAACAAAACTTAAACTTCAAAATTATTGTTTATCTCTTAACTATGTAAGCTACTAATTTATTACCCATTAAAACTCCTTTTTTTTTGTATTTTGGTAATTTGTATTCAAAATTTTATTTAAGCATTTTTAGAGGACACATTATGGGTTGTTCAGTAAATTAAAGGCAAAACCTAACATTCATCTAGGACTTGCCAAACAACACGGCAATCATTCCATTCTCTTTTGAAATCTCATCTGTGCCGTGCTAAAGAAAATGGAACACGAGCCACAATCTAGTGGCACAACTACTAGCAGTCTAAATTGCCCGAAATAACCACCAAAGTGTTTCTTGTTTCAGGAACTGGATCCTTTTACTGACTCCATCTTCAGTGTTCTTTCTTCCATGCCCCAAAACACCACAAGAGTCACTCCTACCTCACCTTGATTTTTAGATGAAGAATGTCCTCCCTATGATAAGGGCAGAAGAAAATGAGCTTAGCGAATTTACAAATCTATACACTAGCATCATCTTTGTTGAAAAATAGTAACTTTTAATGAGAAAGTCACAGGGATAAAAGGTGCAGCAGAGGGGATACAATCAATGGTATTGGAAGAGTGTTGTAGGTGATAGATGGGAGCTACGCCTGTGGTGAGCACAGCATAATGTAGGGACATTTCAAGTCACCGCATTGTACACCTGATGCTAGTGTAACACTGTGTGTCAACTGGACTTCAATTAAAAAGAAGTAACTCTTTAATGTGTAATGTTCAGCATACAGTTATCTACTAATAGAGTTTCCTAAAAATTTATTTTACTTACTGATAGCTCACTTTGGAAATTATTTGGAAAACTTAAAGGTGAAATAAAATAATAGCAGATCTGATTAGATAATCTTTCTACTACATTTTAAGGGATTTGCATTGAACTAAATTGCAGAGGCAGTTTTGGTGAATTTTCAATATGGTTTTCATGTTTAATTATTCAAGAATTTATCAAATCGGAGAGTGTGGCAGAATTCCTATCTAATTCATCAGTAAGAAAGAGACAACACAAAATACAATTCTGTGGGCAATACAATAAGTAAAGTTTTAGTTTTAAAGAGAAAAAACAAAGAAAATGTACCTTTGGTTTGTATCTTCCTACCAATAAAGAAGGTAGGTACAGAACTAAATTGTTATTTTTTAATATAAAATTTATTTCTAACATTTGCAAAATATGCTTTAAAAATGGGCCTGTTTTCATGGTTTTTATTTAACTGCTACAAACATAACAAAACACATAGGTGTATAAATTATTTGGTCAGTATCTTTTCACTACATACTTGTAAGAAATAGACTGTAATGTCATTTGCAATAATAATTAAACAGTAAATAATATAAATCATGTTAAAATAATTTTTAAAAGTATATTGATAGCAGGAAGGGAAAAATGAAGGGGGGGAAATCGGAGGGGGAGACGAACCATGAGAGACTATGGACATTGAGAAACAAACTGAGGGTTGTAGAGGGGAGGGGGGTGGGTGGATGGGTTAGCCTGGTGATGGGTATTAAAGAGGGCATGTATTGAATGGAGCACTGGGTATTATGCACAAACAATGAATCATGGAACACTATATCAAAAACTAATGATGTAATGTATGGTGATTAACATAACATTAAAAAAAAAAAAAGTATATTGACCTAAAAGGTAAAGTGTAATGTTATTCAGTGAAGACATTCTGATGTGGAACAAATTTATGTGTGTGTTACAATAAGGTTTAAAAATAGAAATGCATGTAGTTATCCTATAAACAGCTTTATAATTTTTGAAGATACATCTATCACCCTTCAGAATAACTTGTTTCAGTAAATAGTAGTCTTGCAAAAACTATTAAGCCTGTCTTCCACATAAGGCACTTCTGTGCTGGACAATATGGGAAGATGGAAGAACTCGATCAAAATGACATGTCACCATCTGCATTGTGAGATCATGTGACACAGAAAAAAATTAAATTCCTAAATATTACACAGTATTTAACCAAATGTAGATACTCCAACAACTGTAAAATTAACTCAATTTATGCTTTGTCAACATTTCTTAAATAGTTACAAGACAAAGTAACCTATTCACAGGAAGAGATTACATATGCATACCTGAAAAGGTAATCAATAAAACCTGTGTTGCTCTTCAACGAATGTCTGCAAAAAGAAATATTAGTAAAATGCGCATTGTCAAATCTCATGTATCACTACTAAAAAAAGAGACAGATGATCATTTTAAGAAGGAAAGAGGCATTATATTGTTTTTGATATTCCATCTCATTACAACTGTTCAATCCTTTTCCTTAAAAGTTTAACTTTGTTCCCTCTTTATCCTATGGACTTGTAATGATGAGAAATGATTTAATTTACACCATTTTAACATAAGAATTTCAAAGCATCAAGGTAAATTAATCCAAAGAGAATCATTTACAATGTCTTCTAAAAGCAAGCAATTGTATTTTGACAGATCTCATTTCTCTGTGCTCAGATCATATTACTTAAAGCAATTATAGATTTTGAAATAAATAATACCTATGAAGTGGATAATTAGGATGGCAAAGAAAATGAATTTCTGAAGTTGGACTGAAGGTAAAAAACTTAAGTTTAGTTTTGGAAGCCATGATTTAAAGCCACATTAACAAACTATCTTTAACATTTGAAGGAGTTTTATGTAAAATTTAGGATAGGATGTATTGCTTCAAACAGAAGAACCAAATCAAATGATGGAAAGCTATGAAGGAGAGATTTATGCTCTTTAGTCAAAATTCAGAAGTCTATCTTACAAAGAAGTCTCCCTCTTCTTGAAGTTAAAAAAAAATAATAAGACTAGGTATCCAGCTGTCAGAAAAATTGTACAGGGGGATGTGTACATTTGGCATTTAAACAAATGTTTTATTGATCTTTTTATTGATGAGTCTACTAATCAATAGTTGGAAGGGACCATTTGAATAAGTATTTTCTGCTGCTACTTAAAGAAACTAGAGTATAGAACATATTTGAAAGAAGTAAGCCCTGTCTCCCATGATATTCATTAGCATTCATAATGATGTCATGATTATAATGAGTTTTCCATTATTTTAAAGAAAAGTTTACATACTATAGCTCAGCTTGGTTGCTCCAATTCATTTTTTCTGTCTTTTCTTTTCTTTCTGCTCAGTTAACTTCATGTGTCATCTGATAATGAAAAAAATTGTTAATCTTATTTTTTTCCCTCTAGCTAACCAACTTACTAATTGTGCTTTGTAAAACAAAGTCAGGAAAGACTTTTATTGCTTCTATACAAATCAGGTCTTTATTATGTTAGGGAACAAAATTAAACACAACTAATTCTGTAGTTTCAACTATCTCCATTACTATTTAATTAAGTTATTTACCATGAACAAAATGGGTCCATATAATTTACACTATCTGATATCCACCATAGTTGTCTAATTTTTTTAGTGCCTGATATTAACTTTTAATACCAACACCTTTTTTGCCAAACTCTACTGGTTTTTCAACCTATCTTGACACGTTTGGTTTTGATATTTAATTTGGTTTCCCCATTATTCAAATTTATGCCTTTCCCAACAGACATTAAGTTCCTGCCCCAGGGATTCTCAGTGCCTACTGGCCCTTGGACCAAGCCTGAGACAGGATTTCAGCTCCTTTACAAGAATCAAGAGAACCAGGGTGCCTGGGTGGCTCAGTCGTTAAGTGTCTGCCTTCGGCTCGGGTCATGATCCCAGGGTCCTGGAATTGAGCCCCGCATCAGGCTCCCTGCTCCACGGGAGGCCTGCTTCTCCCTCTCCCACTCCCCCTGCTTGTGTTCCCTCTCTGGCTGTCTTTCTCTCTGTCAAATAAATAAAACCTTAAAAAAAAAAAAAAAAGAATCAAGAGAACCAAGACATAAATCATCTAGTCCTATGTTTACAAAAGGTCTACAGTTTTCTTCTCTTATATTCTGTAGATATTTGAAACTTAACCCTCTAAAAATTTATTTTTTAATTGCTATTCTTATCTAACATAATATTTTTATAAATTGGATAAAACATTTTCCATTTAAGCAGAGTAGAAGTAATTCAGAGAGCTTTGGATTTTTTTTTTCTCTTTTGAAAACAATTGACAAAATCCTAATTCAGTCCCCTCAACTTCCAGTTGAAATGAGAGAGGTCAAGTGATTTGCTCAATGTCACAGAACTACCAAATGATAGAGGGGGTAAAAAAAATTCTCTTGAATAATTCTTTCGCAACAATCATTCCATACTTAAAGTAACTCTCTGAAACTCTTAAATATTCAGAGTGAACTTCTCTCTAAAACATTATGGAAATTTGAAAAAAGTAGTAAAAATATGTAGACTATTATAGTTTCATGAAATATAGCCCCTAGAAAATTTTCTATATGACAATAACAGGTATGGAGCACCTGGATGGCTCAATCGGTTAAGTGTCTGCCTTCAGCTCAGGTCATGGTCTCAGGATCCTGGGATTGAGCCCTGCATTGGGCTTCCTGCCCAGTGGGGAGTCTGTTTCTCCCTGTCCCTCTGCCCCTCTGCCCTGCTCATGCTCTGTCTCTCTCAAATAAATAAATACATAAAATCTTAAAAAAAAAGGAAATAACAAGTAACATTATTGATCCCTTGACCTTTTCAAACATGATTTTATTTAATGTGCATAATAATCCTATGTAATAGATAATATTGTTATGCCACGAGGTAAATGAGGGTCAAAAGGAGTATTTACACAGCTAATATGAGTGTAAAGCTGGACATGACCTCTAGGTCTGGTTGATCTCAAGGCCTGTTTTCATAACGTCTTTAATACCCTGTCTCTAAAGAAACTGGTTCTCAATTTATGACAGTATAATGTTATCAGCTCCATTTTTATTGTAACACTAAAATACATAAAAACATTCTTCTAATGTTAAAAGAAAGGATGAAAATTTCTGTAATGTGGTCTTTGTACTTTTAATATCCTAGAATCAGAATCATGCTGTATGATGGTTTTCTAAGATAGGTCAAATTAAGGCAAATCACCTCCTGCATTTCCATGACTACCTATGTTTTGACTAATCTGAGCTAGACTGTTTATACACTTAATAAATGAAATGGCAAATAGAATTAGATAAATTGAATATATGTAATTGCAGAAAAAATCAGTTGTATTGCTCAGGTTATAAGCAGTAATCTCAATTAAAATTGATGAAAGTATTTCAAATTCATAGTCTTTCTTTTTCAAAAAAAATGGTTCAACAGGGAGATAACCACTGATACTAAATTAATTGTGCATAATTGTAAAATCTCATTTTTTTTTTTAATACTGCAAAGCAGGATCAGCAGAGTACACTGAATTTGGTGTATTCAAAAAAGCTTAACCTTGATTACTTATATTTCCACATGGCTATGAAAAATATCCTAGGAATCCCAGCCTAGACGTTCCAATCCAGTACAAAAGAACCTTTGTTTCGTTTGTCTTGATTCATGATAAAACGAACAAAACCTCATTGAGAATAATTATTTGCATTCTACTGATAAAGCGAACACTACTTTTTTTTTTTTTTTTTTTAAGATTTTATTTATTTGCGAGAGAGAGAATGAGAGACAGAGCGCATGAGAGGGAGGAGGGTCAGAGGGAGAAGCAGACTCCCTGCCGAGCAGGGAGCCCGATGCGGGACTCGATCCCGGGACTCCAGGATCATGACCTGAGCCGAAGGCAGTCGCTTAACCGACTGAGCCACCCAGGCGCCCGCGAACACTACTTTTTAAAGTGTTTCATTATTTACTTTTCTATATATCTCAGTAGACTCAGATTATGACAGCTTGGATTTTAAAAAGAGAGACAGAGGGACAGAAAAGAAAGCTTAAAATCAGTGCTTCTTAAACTATTTGGTGGGGAGGATGAATCACTTTGGTTTTTGCTCAATCCTTTTTTTTTTTTTTTTTTTTTTACCCAGTAAGTATTTTTCTCCCAAGAAACCTTCCAGGCAAGTTTGACATCACCCAGACTGGTCTAAATCCTGTTCACAGAGATAAGTCTACTGATCATAGGAGCACATAGCTATTATGGCAACGTCAAATTGCTATATAAGGTTCTAAATGTTTATTTTCAACTTCTATACTATTCTCAGCTTGGTAACAAATGATATGCCAAGTGGCAGTTGTTCACACACAACATTTTTGGAAATTCAGTTTCTCAATCATTCTGGATGACATGGCTTGACTGAGAAATAGACACTTTTGACTTTTTTTTTTTTTTTTTTGCTGTTATAAGTGACATTTAAACAAGTATTTAGTGAGGAAATATTGTACCTTCACTATTGTGTTTAGAAAATGTAAAAATATGGGAAGAGCAAAGGCTAACATTTTAACTGAGAATGATAGTGCAGGGTTATATGCCAAGTTATGTGGCACAAAATATAAGTGCTATGGAAGTTCAGACAAGAAGAGAATCACCAAGACCCATAGTAGTTAGGGATGATTCACATAGGTATTGGAAATATGATGGCCAAGTGGAGATTGAAAAGAATTTGATTAATAAAATGTGTGGTGTGCTCTTTAGTAGCTGTGGAAAATCATTGATTTTTATGAAATATTGGTGAGAATATTCTAGCTAGAAAAACAGACTATTTGTTGGAGTATAATGAAGATCGCAGTTATACATTTTGAATAGATTTTTAAAATTTCTTTCTTTTTTTTTTTTTTTGCAAAGGCCCTCTTCTCCCGCCAACTCTCAATTACTGCCAAAGGAGGGAACTATCGTGCCAGTCTTAGGAACATGACTGGTAGAGAAGCAGGAAAAATTAAACAATGCAGAACTACTAAAATCAATTTATTTTCAATCACTAGTGACCAGATCAGTAAGGGAACTATATCTACAATATATCTATGAATTTTTAAACTTAAATGCTACATTCTGATCAAAACATCAAACTGTCTTTTATCTTAGTCTTTGACTCAATATACATTTCCAGTAATTCAGTACCTACCTAGGAGTGTCTATATACCACCCTTGGATGAATCCATAATGCTGCCAAAATCAATGCCCAAATTGGCTGTATACATGTTAGATCACTTTATATATTACATACTTATTTATGCCTTTTTAAATAATACTAATACTTATTTATGCCTTTTTAAATAATACTAATACTAATACTAATACTAATTAAATAATACATACTTATTTATGCCTTTTTAAATAATACTAATACTAATACTATGCCTTTTTAAATAATACTAATACTAATACTTATTTTTATTCTCATTGTGTATCTTTCCCTCTCTATCATATATCTACCTATCATCTATCTATAATTTATTTATGTGTGTTCATGTATGTGTATGTGTATTTCACCTTTTTTTATTTTCTCTTTAGTTTTGAATCACCTTTAATAGAGTATACTTTTTTTTTACTATTATGTCTATTTCAAATTGTTCATGTAACAGATTTTTTTCTGTAAAGTGATTGATAGAGGAAGGAAGGCCTGGTAATTGACAAGGCCACAGATTAATATCTTTGTATCATCTGACCATGATTACAATAAGGCAATAAGAATGAATGCACCCTTGGCTTGTCTGGGTGACTCAGTTAGTTAAGCGTCTGATACTTGATTTCCGCTCAGGTCATGATCTCTGGGTCGTGAGCTCGGGGCCTGCTTCAGGCTCTGTGCTGGGCATGGGGCCTGCTTAAGATTCTCTCTCCCTCTTCCCCTCCTCTGTCTCTCTCTAAAATAAATCAATAAATAAAAATGAATGCACTCTCAGAGGAATTTAATGTAAAAGAAATGGAGTAGAAAACCAAAGTGTGAGGTTTACCTTTCCTGAATCATAATTAAGGAACATAATATAATGAAGCCACTATGACAGAATTTCACTAATAGGATTTAAATGATAGGGATATATCTAAGAATGGGATCAACAACATTTTATCCTGCAAAGGTTCAGATAGTAAATATCTTAGGCTTTGCAGTCCACACGATCTTTGTCTACCATTATAGCATGAAAACAGTCATAGACAATATTTAAATGAATGGATTTGGCTTTGTTCCAATAAACTTTTATGTAAATTTTAATCCCATATAATGTTTACATGTCACAAAGTAGTAGTTTGTTTTGTTTTGTTTTGTTTTGTTTTGTTTTCAACCATTAAAAAATGAAAAAAACATTGTCAGTTGTTGGGCCACATACCAGAATAGGAAATGCTATGAATTTGGCCTGGGGCCATTGTTTGCTGATCCTTGCCTTACAAGAATGAAAGACTATTTTAGGAAGAATCAATGTCTGAATTGACAAATGCATCAGAAATTATAAGCAACTTGAGAGCAGGCATTCTCGTGTATTCATGGTTTTATTTCCAAGTATAGTTTTGCATACTTTTACATAGTAAGTACTTAATAAGTGCTTCCCAAGAAGAAATAAAGACAAATGATTGGAAATGTCAAGGCCACTGGTGATCTTTCCTCTATCGAAAGAGAGAGGTTGATGAAAGCCAGTTTGAATTATGAACAATTTACACTGAAAGGTCAGGAAATGGAAACTTTCTAGACAGCTTGTTTAGTGTCTGAAGAGAATTAGATGGATGATTGGAAGGGAAAGAAGATAAAATCCAAGTAATATTTTCTTATTCTTTACTTCTGAAATTATAAGGGAGTGTTTGCCTTTGAATACCTGGATACATAACTACAATGACAAATTAAATATAGGACATATCTTTCTGAAGGCAAAGGACAGTGGACAAATCTATGATTAGAGAGAAGGTTGAGAGGAGGGGATAATGACAGAAACTTACTAAGTTGGATGCAAGGAACATGGAGGTGCTTGTGACAAATAACATTTGTCCTTGCCATGAATGATGGAAGATATGCTCAAAGGGGTACTATGAGGAAGAAGAGGAAAGAGAGATGGAAATTTGGAGATTTGAGGGAAAAGCTTTTTTTTTTTTTTTTTTTTAGGATTTCATTTATTTCTTTATTTGAGAGAGAGAGAGAGAGAGATCGAGTTGAGGGGAAGGGCAGAGGGAGAGAATCTTCTCAAGGAGACTTTGCACTAAGCTTGAGCCTGACTTGGAGCTCAGTCCCACGACCCTGAGATCATGACCTGAGTTGAAACCAAGAGTTGGAGGCTTAACCGACTGAGCCACGCAGGCGCCCTGGGAAATGTGTTTTTAATAGACAGTCAATACAATAAGTAAAAATGGCAAAGTCCTGTAGAAGATGAATGCGTATATCCATCTATTTGGCCTACTTATTTTCAGCAATCAGGTATCATCATTTTAATTGTTAAATCCAAACTTCTATCATCACTAAAAACAGATCTTGTCTGCCTTTAAAATTTTGGAAGGGGATAATGCATACACAGGATATATGTAATTAAATATGGAAATTACCTAAGGGGAAATAGACAATTTATAACTACAAACTAGAATTGCCTTTTTCTTATTGATTCTCACCTTTATTTGTTCTAATATCTTATTAATTCCTTTTACTCTAAATGGTGGTATACATTTCTATAAAAAGTGATTTAATTAAACTTCTTGATATAATTCCTGGCCATTTTCCTCATCAGTATGTATTAATTTTATTTTGCATCTTTGGTTTTTTTGAGCTCTTCTTTTATCTCATTAAATGCCTAATGCCTGTGAAAAACATTCCTCTAAAATTCCCATCCACAGAAATAAATATTAATCTATGTGATCTGAAAAAATAAGAGTGCCATTGTAAAATGGGACCTAATAGGCTATAATCAGAAATAATGGCATAAAGTGAAGCAAAGAAAACTCAGGATGGCTGTCAGGAAACTTTTAATGGCTTTGTAAAAATGATTGTGAGGCTGGTCAGGGACATCTTATAGAGACAGCATACAAATAGGAAATAATTCCCAGCAGAGCAGTTTATTTTACTGTTGAATAGTTTTGTAGCAAACAAAGGGGTGGAAATTGCTCCTGGTTCGCTGACAGGTCACTCACACTTCCTATTATTTTGGCAGATTTTGTTGGTAGCTTTTACACAACAGCAAAGAATTTATACACAATTTCCCTGTGTTCAGAGCCTTTCATCAACCTTAGATCCTGCTTTTTTTCCCCCACATCTTCATGCCTCTCAAGTGCATATTTTATATAGTGCTGGATTCTCACAAAATAGGTTCTTGTCAAAGGTATTTAATATGCTTCTGAAGAAATATGTTTGGCATAGAAAATAATGTTCCAGTGAATCGATGAGTGAAACGGTTGTGCACATGTGCTGAGGACAGAGTTTGGGTTTGTGCTGCCTGCTTGAGGGTGCTGTGGACATGACTCAGGATGACGCCACTGGGAATCATTTTAGAATGATTATGGTACATTCTATGTAACAATTAATTTCATGCCTCCAGAACTCCCAGAACCATACATTAAATGCTTAGTTTTCAATTTGTTCGGTTATGTTCTGCAAGCCTGGGAACCACCTGTACTGTTTAAAGGAAAACACTCTCATTTTATGTTCCTGGTGTTTTGACTGTACCTGGCAACTTCTGGACTGAATCTTAAAAATCAGTGGATACTCCAGGTTGTCCCTGAATCAGATCTGAGACTTGGAGAACAAAAACAGCAGACCGACCACACCCTGAGCTTCCAAAGTGCTCTGGTTTTTACATTATTTTCTAAATTTTATGCAGAGAGAAAAACCACCTACTATGTTTGTGCTCCCTCAAAAGGCGTTACTGTGGTATATCCATTTTAATTACTATATGTCAAATGTGGTTTATTTGCTGTCAATCTTATCTTTAAAAGAAATGCTTAGTGGAGTTGGTTATGAAAACCTTGTTAATTATGTTTCATGATTATTAAATACAAATGGTGAGTGGAATGTCTGCTAAAAAAATGTTTTTATTTGAATTAGAGAAGGAGAGCTTTGCGCCGTGGCAGTATCGTAGCCAATGAGGTTTATCCGAGGGGCGATTATTGCTAATTGAATTAGAGAAGGAGAGCATTCTAATTTAAGAGTTACTAACTGGAGTACACAAATCAATAAATTAGGTATCAGTAATCAGTGATTATACCTAAATAATAAAACAAATGAAATGCTAGAATCACTGCATGCGTATTTTATGTACAGCTCAACAAATCTCTCTTCTTAGTGTTTTCCTAACTATAAGTCACTTGAGAAAGTTACAAAACAAAAAGGCCAGTGAATTAAAAAAATGCCTGAAACAAAAATAATGAACTAAATCACGTTTATTCCATTTGTGATGTGTCTACCAGCATGGATCACAAGGGCCTATATATCCCTTCAACCTTCATTTATTGACAAAATTCAGGAAAGGAGGAAATAGTAGGTATATATATATATATATATTTTTTTTTTTTTTGCCTCATTTATGGCCATCTAGCACAAACTATATAATATTCAACCAGAAAACAGTTGAGGGTGAAGGAGAAGAATAATAATCTGCTTGGGCAGATTAAAAGAGTTTGTAAAATTTCACCTTGATACCAAACTGAAAAATAAAATAAGCATTCTGAATGGCTACCGTTTTATAATTTTTCTAAACTTCTGATTCTCCACAAATTAGAAAACTTTCAATCATTTCCAGAGGATTTATCCAGCAGCTTTTGAAAAGATGAAGGACATGCCTTGGGGGTAGCCACTGACGTGATAAACTCTAAATATACTTTAGTGTGACACTTAATGTCTGGTAAAGAAGCTTAAGATTGGAGGATTTGAGAGAAAACGTTGTATTTATCATCTATGTCTGAAGTTACTGAGTTATGAACAGGTAGTAACATATGACAGGCTATATCCTATTAGAAGTAAGTAAGAGCTTGCTGAAATTAATATCAAAGAGTTATTTACATTGATTTGTACGTACATTTAATGAGCTTAAATGTGCAATATGTATTATTTGATTTAGGACACACACTCTCTGTGTATGTATATATTTAACGTTTGATGCTGAAAGTAGTTAAGCATCAAACATTAATTTTGCTCCTAATATGCCATACCCACATTATAATTTAAGATATTCACATTTCCCCCTGTTTTCTAAATTATAGGATGAAGTCTGTCCCCAAGCTGAAGGAGATGAGGTTCAGAGGTGTGTGTGGGCCTCAGCTGTTAACGTCAAAGACAAGTTCATTTATGCTGCACAGCCAACTCTGGACAGAGTCCTTATCGTTGATGTGCAGTCCCAAAAAGTTGTTCAGGTATGAACAATCCCTGCTTTTTAGGTGATTTGAAAAAAAAAAAAATTACTTTTATTTAATTCTTTACCAGGTCACTTGTACATTGCCATCGGATTGTCATCGATAACTTGTTTCATTACTTGGGTAACTAGAAAGTGTATGCATTTTCTGCAAACTTTCCTCTCATTCTGTTCCTTGAGTTTAATGAGTTAAAAAATGATTTAATTTTTGTTATTTTCAAAAATTAGATTCCATAAACACATCATAATACTAACATGACTAGTTCCACAAAAATCAACCTCAGATTTGCTTATTCTGTTTAGAGCCAGGAGAGTTCCAGTCAGAGGCTAATTAAGGTATTCCTAGTAACTATTCCAGAAACAGTATTATCTCTTTCTTACTTGATTCTTTTTTTTTTTTTTAAGATTTTATTTATTTATTTGACAGAGACAGAGACAGCGAGAGCAGGAACACAAGCAGGGGGAGTGGGAGAGGGAGAAGCAGGCTTCCAGCCAGGCAGGGAGCCCAACGTGGGACTCGATCCCAGGACCCTGGGATCATGACCTGAGCCGAAGGCAGCCGCTTAACCGACTGAGCCACCCAGGCGCCCTATTAATTTATTTTTGAAGATTTTATTTATTTATTTGTTAGAGTACAAGCAAGTGGAAGGGCAGGCAGAGGGAGAAGCAGACTCCCCGCTGAGCAGGGAGCCCCATACGGGACTTGATCCCAGGACCTTGGGGTCATGACCTGAACCGAAGGCAGATGCTTAAAGACTGAGCCACCCAGGCACCCCTGTACTTCTTATTTATTTATTTATTTTTTAAAGATTTTATTTATTTCTTTGACAGAGAGAGCCACAGTGAGAGAGGGAACATAAGCAGGGGGAGTGGGAGAGGGAGAAGCAGGCTCCTGTGGAGCAGGGAGCCCGATGCGGGGCTCGATCCCAGGACCCTGGGATCATGACCTGAGCCGAAGGCAGACGCTTAACGACTGAGCCACCCAGGAGCCCCTATTTTATTTTTTAAAGATTTTATTTGTTTATTTGAGAGAGAGAGAGAGAGAGCATGAGAGGGGGGAGGGTCGGAGGGAGAAGCAGATTCCCTGCTGAGCAAGGAGCCCGATGCGGAGCTCCATCCCAGGACCCTGGGATCATGACCTGAGCCGAAGGCAGTCGCTTAACCAACTGAGCCACCCAGGCGCCCCTCTTACTTGATTCTTAACAAAAGCCAAGATAATAGTAGACTTTGTTAGGTAATAGTAATTTAGTAGGTTTTACTGTAGTAGTAAAACAAGTAATATGCACATAGGTCAATGGCAGAGAAAAAAATCCTAATAAACATTGTTATGGTCATGGCTATAAAAAAACATTCTGGTTTGAGTCCCCAGTTATTTCATTCCCTGCTCTTTCCAAAGTTGTTTAATTTGGGCAATCTATTTGTACTCCATTGCACAACAACAAAGGGGCGGTACAGGATTTGCTTCTAGGCTGTCTGGCTATAGTAACTGGGCCCTTGACTCTTATTAGGATCTCTTGCTTCTCAGCTCAGAGGAAACAAACTTAAAACAGCTTTATTAGATATGCATAATCCACTAAATGGGATTAATAATTGTATATATCTCACAAAGTTGTATTTAGAATTAACTCAATTAATGCATATACAACATTTATAGCAGATCTTGGCATATAGAAGTGCTTTATATTTACTTACTATCAAATTTTCTGAGAGACACTGGAAGCTAACCATTCTTTATATTTACCAAGACTTTTTTTGCATCAATATTGGTTTGAAATCAAATACTGAAGTAGCCCCTCTAATGATTCCTGACTAGAACCACAAAAAGTGGCAATAACTTCAAAGTTAAGAATTTTCAGTTTAAGAGTCCTTCAGAGCTTCACATGATATCATCCAATCATCCATCTATCTATCCATCTACTCTATGTACATTTGTTGATTGCCTACTATGGATATGTTTGCTATTACAAATAAAAGAATGAAAAGCGTTTCTACTGAAAAACTCTGTTATCTCAGTTTTACAAATTTATAGTGAGTAATTAGTCTAATGGTTCAATTTCTGATAAGAGAGTGGCTGGTATAATCATGAGGAAAAGGATCAATAATTGTTCTACTAGAAAACTTATCTAAGGCCTCCAGGGTTACATGGTTCTCATATATATCCAATCTGATGGTTCAGTATCTACCGTGAGGATATATGTTTTTCTATATATTTCACCTCTTATTTCTTTGAAACTGCTGGACGTTGACCAGGTTAATTTTATCTTGATTTCAGCTGTAACATAGGCCATCAAATTATAGGCATTCAGTTTGGCATTATTTAGACTCTATAGCCAGCATGTTAATATTAGAAGAATGCTTCAGAAATAATCAAATTGGCCTTTAAATTTAGTTTTCAAACTAGAAATCTACACTGACTCATTATGTATTGCCGAGTAGATACTCAAAAGTGAGAAAATCTAACATCACTTATCTTCATATCATTTCCAACTTCAGACAACAATGTAAAATTTAAAATTAATAGAAAATATTGATAATGAAATGTTCATCAATGGTAAAAGTCACATAAATTATATTATTTTTCAAAGTGCCTATAATTGCTATGAAATACCAGGAGAATGTAAAAGATAATATATAATGCTAAAATATTTAAAAAATCATATTAGGATATGATGTAATCATGATTATGGAGTTTTCTTAGACAAGAATCTAACATTTACTTTTTTAAGGGCTAGGAAATTGGGCCTCAATCCAAATGAGTTCTCCTTATGATATTGTTATTAAAATAATAATAATGTTTTATTACTCTTCTAGTCGTTAACTGTTCAAAGATAATCATTATGTATATTTATGCCACCATAAATAAACATTGACTAATTTTGAATATTACATCAGTGGAAATATATAGCATTCACTATTTGTATCTGGCTACTTTGCTCTACATTATAATCATAAGATCATTTTGTTTAAATGTAGCCGTAGTGTTAGTCTTTCTTCTTTTGCTGGAGAGAAATCGATTATAGTTAATTATCATTATTTGTTGATTCTGCATTTGAAAATTCACTTAAATTTATTTAGGGCCATAAAATCAATACTCATGGGGCTTTTGTGGTCATTCAAGGACATGAACAGAATGGTTAAAAGTTTGTCCCCCTACATATACGTTTCTAGCTAAGATTGAATAAGAAGAGACTCTGCCTTCTTGTGTCAGTTTTTAGACTGTAAACAAGTGTTCTTTTCATGGTCTATTTAGTACCATGTGTTTTGCATTTTTGTGTTTTTGCTGGCAATTTTGCTGCTTAAAATGGTTCCAAAGCACAGTGTCGAAATGCCTGTTCAAGAGGCTGTGACGTGCCTAATGGTAAGTTTCATTCAGCCGTGAGTCCTGGTGCTGTTTGGCCACGAGTTCTATGTTAATTAATGAACAATATATATTAAATAAAGTGTCTTTGAACAGAAACACATATGAAACAAAGTTATCTATTGATCAGTTGATGAAAATCTTGTGACCAGAGTCTCATAGGAACCTAAGTATGTATTTCCCGTAGGAGCAATGGGTCAGTATTCAGAAATTTAGTGTTAGTGGTTACTTTATGGAAACAACTACTACTAATAATGAGAATCAAATGCGTTTTAATACACAGACATTATTTATCCATTCACAGTAGAAAACATAAATTCCAGAAAGGAGATAATATAAAAGAAAGGGGGTGAAGTTAATATTTAGGTCAAAATGAGTGATAAGAAGTGAGACTGTACTATAGTATAATAAAGAATATTGCATATTATATTTACTCTATAATTTATAAAATAAAATGTAGTAAACCTTCATATTTAGAAAGGACAATGAAACCTAAATGGAAAAAAATTAAATATCTTAGAATGATCATAAAATGGCAGATGAATTACTATGAGAACAACAGCAACTTTCTCAATAGCAATAATGGACACCAAATGAAAGTGAAACATTGCTAAATGGGTTAGTAGAAGTAAAATACATTCTAATGTTATAATATGATCAGTGTAAAAATAATTTTGAAACCACAGCATTGCTTATTGTGTCAGATACACAAAAACATAGATATTATCATCAACATAAATTGAAACCGAACTGAAAACTATCTGCTTCAGGAATAAGGAAAACTAACTGATCAATAAGTTTGATGTGATAGTGAGTAAGTAAATTGGTAAATATATGATCTATTAAAATATTAACTCTCAGTAATAATTAGGATATTCTCTTAGCTTAAGATTGAAATGTTTAGGGACTCCTGGGTGGCTCAGTCGTTAAGCATCTGCCTTTGGCTCAGGTCATGATTTCAGGGTCCTGGGATTGAGCCCCGCATCAGGCTTCCTGCTCATTGGGAAGCTTGCTTCTCCCTCTCCCTCTCCTGCTCCCCCTGCTTGTGCTCTCTCACTCTCTCTCTGTCAAATAAATAAATAAAATCTTTAAAAAAATAAAAAAAATAAAAACCTTTATTAAAAAAAGATTGATGTCTTTAAAAGAGTGAAAACACAAGACAAAAATAGTAACACAAGTGTTTAAGTTTTGTACAACAATATGTAAACAGAGAAAGGGATGATTTATTTGAAATACTTTAAGATTTCTTGTACTATTTTGGAATGGGAATAATTGATTATTCAAAAATATGGTAGGTATGCTTATTAATGTTAAAAAGAATCTGTCTTGAAATACTGTGTCTGGCTATGATAAAATAAAATTCAATGAACAACTTACAAATAAATACAGTGGGGAAAGAAGAAATAAGAAAGACAAATAATAAGAATGGAAAACCCAAAACAAATAGAAACAAATTTAAACAAAATGATAGAATAAAACCAAATACATCCATTTTTTTTTGAGGAACCTGCATACTGTTTTCTATAGTACATAAGGTTCTTTTTTCTTCACATCCTCTTCAACACTTGTTGTTTCTTGTCTTCTGATTTTAGCCATTCTAAGGTGATATCTCAGAAAACAGTATCGAGATTCCTCAAAAAATTAAAAATAGAAATACCATGTGATCCAATAATTCCACTAGTGGGTATCTACCCAGGAAAAGGGAAACACTAACTGAAAAAGGTAATATGTTTATTGCAGCATTGCAACCGAAGTGTCCATTGATAGATGAATGAATAAGGAAAATGTGATACATAATTTAATATTACACAGCCATAAAAAAGGATAATATCGTGCCATTTGAGATAATATGGATGGACCTAGAGGGTATTATGCTAAGTGAAATAAGTCAGACCGAGGAAGACAAATGTACTACATGATTCCAGTCATAAGTGGACTCTAAAAACAGAAAAAAAGAATAAACAAACAAAAAGCAGAATCAAACTATAAATACAGAGAACAAACTGATAGTAGCCAGAGGGGAGGTAAGTGGGGGGTTGGGCAAAATGGGTGAAGGGGAAGAAGGAGATACAAGCCTCCAGTTATAAATGAGTAAGTGACAGGGTTAAAAAGCAGAACATAAGGAATATAGGCAGTGATACAGTAATAGCAATGTAATGGGGCAGATGGTAACTGTACTTACAGTGAACATAGCATAATGTATAAACTTGTCAGATCACTAATTTGTTCACCTGAAACTAATGTAATGTTGTGTATCAGCTGTATTTAAATATTAAAAAATAAAATAAATAGCAATTAAAAAAACAAAGTATGTTCACAATTACAGTAACTGAGGATGGACTAATGTAATTAACTGAAAGACAAAAAGAAAACTGTTGGACTGAATAATGGAAATCGAGCCATATGCACATTATGAGATATACCCCCTGAAAAAGATAAAAGAAAAAGTGACATTTAAGCACAGTACAGATAATGCAGGAATTATAATAACAACAAAACAATAAAGCTGATGTAGCTATATTGACATCAGATTTTAAAATTAACTTTAAGGCACAAAGCATTGAGTTGAAGCAAGTTACTTGATAATGATAAAATGTTTACTTTGTTAAGAAAATATAAGACTAAAAACATATATGATTGCTTACAATTTTACAAGGTGATTATTGCCAAACTACTACTAGAGATTGACATAGGATCAAAGTGAGAAGAACTTGATGCCTCTACACATGATAAATCAACAAAATTAAGAGTATATGTGAATTGAACAACACTGTTGCTATGCTTGAATTAACAGATGTGTGTGTTAGCCTTTGCATTCAGCAATGACTATATCTATATCATCTATATCTATATCTAAAAAGAGATAAAAAAAATATGTATATATATATCTTCACTACCATTTTATCATATCTTATCTTAGTCCATTAGGGCCACTATAACCAAATAGCAGACTGTGTAGCTTATAAACAACAGAAATTTATTTCTCACAGTTCTGAGTCTGGAAAGTCCAAGATCAAGGTGTCAGCATGTTGTGATCTAGTGAGGGTCCTCTTGCTGGTTCATAGCTGGTGCCATCTCACTGTGTCCTCAGACAGTAGAAGGGGTGAGGAATCTCAGAAGGATCTTTCTTTATAAAAGCACAAATTCATGCATGAGAGTTCCATCTTCACAACCTAATCACTTCTCAAAGACCACACTCCCTGATATCATCTTTGAGGGTTAGGATTTCAGAATATGAGTTCTGTGGGGAACACAAACACTCAGACCATAGCATTTCATGCACTTGAAACATTTCACTAAATGCTTCATTTAGTGAAAATGAACACATGATAGGCTATAAATTAAGTCACAAGAAATAGTAATGAAAATTATTTCATACAGATTCTCTGATACAATGTTAAGCTATTAATAGCACTGATGTAAATGTAAAATATTAATATCAGTATCAAGTAATACTGACAATCATGATTAAATATGTTGAATCCAAATAAGGCTGTATTTTCAGGGAATTTTTCTCCTTAATTAAAAAAAAATCAGCAATAGGTTAATTTAACCAGATGATTTTAGAATTTAGCTGAAGAAAATCAGAATCTGAAGGAAAACATAAAGATATGTATATAAAGACACAAAGGAATTAATGTATAAAAGGTAAAACTTAAGTTATTCAAAAAAGACTCCTCAAAAGGAAATTGGGAATTTTTGCAAAAAACAAGGACAAAAGTCATGATTAACACTATTAGAGTTGAGTAAAAGAATATATAACCACACTTCTAGCAGAGAGTAAAAGAAACTAAGAAAGTATTAAGATAAAAGTCATGGTAGTGGATTTTAACAACAAAATGGGAAAGAACAAATTAAAGGGAAAATATGTATATATCATGTAACCCAAATAAGAATAAAAAAGGAATCTTGATTTGAGAGGTCTAAAACAAATCAACAAAAAAAAAAATACCCTGTCCTAGATGGGTTTAGAGGGGAAAGCCAACTTGGTGGTTGATTTCCTGCTTTACTCACTCTACCTGCTCTGGGTAAGCGCCTGTATATTTTCAGACTTTCTATTACCAAAGACAAATCTTAAGCTTCTCTCCATGCATCTTGCCCCACATCACCATTTATCACCCTTATTGCCTCACTTCCTACAGCTCCCTTCTATTTGGAGAACAGTGGGGACCAAGAATAATGTACCAGATACATTCCTATTGTAGGAAGAATGTGAGAACTTAAACCTTGGCGCAAAAAGGCAGAGGCAGTAGAATGTCATGGGACTGCTCACGCAGCTCTGGCGAGATGTGTGATGGCATTGAAGATTATCCTTCTGTCAATGAAAAGAAAAGGTTTTGAATTATAGGGGCTAAGGAATACCTCGCTGGAAAGAAGGGAAGTGAAAGAGCAGCTCCTACGATTTGGCCCATTCTGCAACAAGATGTTGGATAGAAAAGCAGAGATCACCATTGTTTATAAAATGAAAATTTCCATACTGGGTACAGTCAGTCTCGTACTCTTTCTGATAGGAATACTAGTTCTTGAAACCTACTGTTGACTGTAAATATCAACCTAAAATTTTAGATCTATACCACAAAAGATTGTCTTTTTAAAAAACTAAAATTTTCTAGGTTTAAATTTGTCTGTTTTCACTTTCAAAACCATGTATAATTTCAGTCTGTGAGCTCATTAGATAATAAATTCCATATGTCTACTACCTGCAGGGTGAAAGAACACTGCCATATATTTGTCTTAACATTACATTAGGGTATGTAAATTTTAGTCCTCAGAAGTACATGCTTAAAGGTGAATTATAAATATCCTAGTGGTTCTATTTTCATACTTGAAAATACTTCATTTCTTAAAATTATAAATTCCCTCAAGGTTTTCCCAATTTAAAAACAGCATGATAGATTTTGCAGACTTAGATATTGAACCCTCTGTTTTACAAATTAATAATCCAAGGAGTTCAAGTTTTGAAATTAAAGAAAGAACATTTTGGGCGCCTGGGTGGCTCAGTCGTTAAGTGTCTGCCTTCAGCTGAGGTCATGATCCCAGGGTCCTGGGATCAAGCCCCACATCGGGCTCCCTGCTCAGCGGGAAGCCTGCTTCTCCCTCTCCCACTCCCCCTGCTTGTGTTCCCTCTCTCGCTGTGTCTGTGTTAAATAAATAAAATCTTAAAAAAAAAAAAAAAAGAAAGAACATTTCTAGCTACTTAAAAGACTACATTGAAACAACAACAACAATTTTGTGATTTAAAGCTGTATTTATCTCCAAGGACAGAGCACACTCAAAGTCAACTGCCAAGTACGAAGTTAATTACGTAAAAATTAAGCATCCTTTCTCAACTTGACCACTTTTCTCAACTGAGGCTAGGTTTGGAGTCAGTCTTTTTTTTGCATCCAAGTGAAATTATACTTCCTGATTGTGTGCTGTAGGCGTTTTTTTTTATTTCTTTTTTTTTAATGTTTCCTTATTTTTTTTTTTAATTTTATTTATTCATTTGAGACACAGAGATACAGAGAGAGAGAGAGAGAGAAAAAGAGCATGAGCAGGGGGAGAGGCAGAGGGAGAGGGAGAAGCAGGCCTCCCGCCGAGCAGGGAGCCCGATGCGGGGCTCGATCCCAGGACCCTGAGATCATGACCTGAGCCGAAGGCAGACGCTTAATGACTGAGCCACCCAGGCGCCCCGCGTTGTTTTATTTCTTTCAAACCTGAGTTTATTATACAGAAACAGCTAAGAATATTAACTATAACAGAAATATAGTTAATCTTGGGGTGCCTGGGTGGCTCAGTCGGTTAAGCGACTGCCTTCGGCTCAGGTCGTGGTCCCAGGGTCCTGGGATCGAGCCCCACGTCGGGTTTCCTGCTCGGCGGGAAGCCTGCTTCTCCCTCTCCCACCCCGTCTGCTTGTGTTCCCTCTCTTGCTGTGTCTCTCTCTGTGACATAAATAAAATCTTTAAAAAAAAAAAAAAAAGAAATTTAGTTAATCTTCTCCTAAACATGATAGAAAATGCCATGGAATTTTCTCTGGTGTGGATACAGGAATGGAACATTGAAGTCCAAAGTCAATCTTGAAAAAAAGAAAAAAGACAAAAAAAAAGAACACTATTCTTATTTAACTTTAATCTTTCTTTTTTTTTTTTTTAAGATTTTATTTATTTATTTACTTGAGAGAGAATGAGAGACAGAGAGCACGAGAGGGAGGAGGGTCAGAGGGAGAAGCAGACTCCCTGCTGAGCAAGGAGCCCGATGCGGGGCTCGATCCAGGGACTCCAGGATCATGACCTGAGCCGAAGGCAGTCGCTTAACCAACTGAGCCACCCAGGCGCCCAACTTTAATCTTTCAAGCTTTCTTTTTCAATCTAATTAAAGTAGATCCCTAGTGTTTTATACAGACCTTATCTAAGAAATCATATTTCTGACTTTTTCTTTTGCATGCAAATACATGCAGAAGAATACATGCAAAAGATTGTGTGGATTGGTAGTAAATGTATCTTTAAGATTAAAAATAAAAAAAAAAATTGGAACAGCTTTATTACATTTTATTGTTAAAATGACAAATATTTCCTTGACAACACAAGCTTTTATAAAATTCATGATAAAATATTACCATTAGAGTATATTTGTTTTCAGTGGATGCAACAGTATCAGTTTTATCTGCAGCTTAAAAAGTAAAAGGTCCCAGTTTTTTAATGGAACCGGTAAGGTTGCTGTTGCTTAACCATCAAATGTGTATTGCCTTTCTTACTGTGGAATTTTTGTCAGAGTGGCAGGCAGGTGATATTTGGCTGTATTAAAGACTGGCTAGTAAACAACTGACCTCATTTTGTCTTCCGTGGAGCAAAATCAGGTTCTGCTTGGATGCCAAAGTGGCTGGTGACACCTCAGGAGTATTCTTAAGTGTCATCAGCAGTCTCCTCTAGCCATTAACCCATTACCTTGAGAATCGACATCATTAGTTTAAATTAGGTTCACTTAATTAGCCAGCTGGTACTCTCCTTGTCAGGCTGATAAACAAGCTGTGCTTCACTGTTCCTTCATGTCAAGACCAAACCCCAAGTTTTGTGTATCTTTGTTGCTATTACCAGTATTTCCCCCCCATAAAGGCCATCTTTGTAGAAGCTGAGGCAACTGGTCCATGATCAGGATAGCGTATACTTTAAATTTTTTATATTTGTCTCACCTCCTCAACAAGTACTGATAAATTTGTGGAACACTGAGTATGTTGGGATTATGAAGGAGTTAAGGTTTGTAGATCGACAAAGAGGAAAAAAAAAAAACCCTTATAATGTAAGTAAATTATATGCTTAAGCAATGTTTTAAAATATTAAAGAAAAAATATTTTACTGATATCTTTATAAAGCTACAAATAAGACCATTTTGTTATTACATTATATAGTGTATTTTCAACATTTTAATGAAGGACTAGAACAAGTTAATTCAACATGATAATATAACACTCTGAAAATGGTACTTACATGGGAAATTAAGAAATGGATTTTCAGACCTGAATATGTAGATCACTACTATTTTTTTTTTAAGATTTTATTTATTTATTTGAGAGAGAGAGAATGAGAGAGAGCACATGAGAGAGGGGAGGGTCAGAGGGAGAAGCAGACTCCCTGCCGAGCAGGGAGTCCGATGTGGGACTCGATCCCGGGACTCCAGAATCATGACCTGAGCCGAAGGCAGTCGCTTAACCAACTGAGCCACCCAGGCGTCCCAAGTAGATCACTACTATTAATTACTTACAATAACAACACACTGTAATTTGAAAGGTATTTCTGAAAATATTTAAAAGATCAATTCATTTTTGAAAGTAAGATTGTGGCTTAATTATCTGAATATTACCAGGCCAAGCAAATGCCACTGTGTACAGAAAACCATAGTGTTTATGATATGGGAGAAAAATTTCCGACCTATAGTATCAGAACCTTTAATTTAAACAAAATTTTACGGAATCATTCAATAGATCTAAACTGATTCCCTTTGTTCTGTTATGGCCGGGATTTGAATCACCTGCTACAAATAAATCTCATTTCCTTAGGCTTCTCAAGGCAAAGTCTGAAAACAATTTCCTAGCAAAATAATATCAGTAGTTAAATACAAATTTATGCAAAGTAATAAATGAGCAATCTATAAAGGTTAATTCTGAGGTGGGAGATGAATCTATATGGAATGTTTTCTTACAATCACATATTCTTGAATGTTATTATTCAACTTACATCATTTCTTCTTGATAAATGGCTGGTAGGTGCAGGAAAAAAACAAAACAAAAACCTATAGACACTGGTGGTCTCCAAAGTGGAATGAAAGATGCTGAGTTGTCATAAGGAAATACTAGGATGTAATTTATATGTCTTTTTATCTTTAAAAAATCATATTATATTTTATAAATATTTAATATATGGGCCAATGTGGGAAGCTTATAGTCACCTGTATGTTGAATAGTGATGTAATGTACACAGTGGACAGGAGGGCACCTAGACGAAAGTGGCAGTTTTACAATAAGAAGGGATCAATATTGGTACTTTAGTTCACTTTTATCTTTACAAAGGAGATAACAATACTGCACACCTCAACACAAAAGTTGCTGTGAAGATTAAATTAAAATAATTTGTATTTGGAAAACATTAAAAAAACTCCTCTGTTCATAATAAGTATGATACAGAGTGTAATTGTCTTTCTTAAATAAAATAATAATGATGATTTTAATAATAATAAGTTTTGGAACACTGTTTAATTTTGCAATTTGTTTTTCCTAATGATGTAGATTTAGAGTCCCATTAATTGTATGTTGAATGTTGCTATTTACAAGGGATTGTTCTAAGTGCATAGGTTATATTATTGACTTAAACAAACAGAAAAAAAGCTGCTTTCTTGGAACCTAGAATCCATTGGATGAAGATGGACAATGAAAAATAGGAATACTAAAAATGCAAATTATGTGATATGTGGTCAGGTAGTAAGTGCTTTGGAAAAGGTAAAATTGTGGTGTAAGACCAGGTGGGATTGGGAAAGCTAAGGGTGAGGGGATGTGCACCAAGTGAAGGCTGGTTACAGTATTAAGCAGGGTGATCAGACTGGCCTCACTGAGAAGGTGAGTTCTGAGCAGCGAACGTGTTGAGGAAGCAGACACTGGACTATCTAGGGGAAGACCATTCAGGGGAAAAGCCCTCCGAAAGCCCTCCAAAAGGTGTGTGGCTGGCATGCTGGATGAACAGCAGGAGGCCCAGAGCACTCCACCAGAGTAGTAGGTGAAGGGGTCAGAGAAAGAAGACGGAGAGGGCAGGTCAGCTAGGGCCTGGTAGTCATTCAAAGGACTTCTGGCTTTACTGTGAGGGAAATGAGAAAACACTGTAGTGCTTTGAGCAGATTAGTATTATGATCTGTCTAATGCTTACAAAAAAAAAAAAAATCATCCTAACAAATCTGTTGAGAAAGGTGGTGAGTATATATAAAGGTAGAAGTTAGAAACCATGTGATGGATTCTAGAGGATAGAGGCTCTGTTCTTGGTGGGTATCAGGGGAGGTTCTGCCGAGGGCAGTATTTAGAAGTCGGATAGAATCCTGTTTCCTGAGAATGTGAGGTATGGGAGAAAGAGGGCAGTCAAGGATAAGAGAATCTTTACAATCCCTTTCATAAAATGTGGAGAAACATTTAAACTATTTTGTAACACAGAGGCTTACAGGTTTAATTGTGGCAAGAAAAATAATATTTTAAGTATCAAATATAGTGTCTTTCTCTTTTTCAAAAGCTAATGGTCTAAACTTACTCATCATTTAAAGTAATTTCCACAGTATACTAGCAGGTATTTTGTGAAATCCAATAACATACAATTTATTCCTTTCAAAAGTTGACAATGTAAGTAGGAAAATACCTGGGGTTTTTTTGGCTAAAAATTGGGTATGGCAAGATTATCCTGAAGATGGTTGTTTGGAAATATTTCTGTCTTTTTAGATGATCTTGTTGCTGAAATCCATGTAAATGTCCCCTCTGTAAAATGTGTTATATCTGCACTTGAAAAGCTGTAAACAGATTTTTTTTTCCCTAAGAGTTAAACATTTTCCAAATAAAGTATGTCAGATGTTTTTTTCTTCATTTTGATCTGCATATCTTTTTCAGTTCTGGTGAGCTATTATAACCAAACACCAAAATATATTGAATTTAATATTAAGCCTTTGAAATGCTGAGAGACAAAAAATGTTCAAATATTTTGGAGACCACTGAGCAGATATGTTTCAAAATCCGAAGCTCTTTTGAAAATTGGTATTTTTCTCTTTCAAATACGTATATCTTAATTATTTGAAAGCAGTTATTCATGGACTGCTTTTTGACATCTCCTGGAACATTTTCTCACAAATTAACTTTAAAAAATAGTCTCTATCTTCCCATTTATAAAAATATTCATACTTAAAGGCTCAATAAAAGCATCACCTCTCACCCTTATCCTTTAACGTGCTTTGTACCTCTTCCTCTGCACTTTCAGGGCATTTGGTCCTTATTTTTACTTTGTGATAGGCATCTAGTTATTTTAAGTTCTTTCACCCTCTCGCCTATAATTCTTTAAGGACAAAGACTGTGTTTATTTACTTTCTGTTCTAAGTCTCAGATTCTTCATTTGCTAAATAAGGGTACTGGGTACTTTATCTCTAGCTTTAAAACACTATGATGCTAATTGTCATGAAAATACCTCTAGTTCAATTAGCTTTTCTGACAGTAATAGTAGTATTTCCATGGCATACCACAGAAAAGCTTAGTAACTTCCCAAGGTATTATTACTATTCTTTTCACTTAAGTGAGGACACTAAAATGTGCAGTCGGCTTCAGAATGCCTGCTCATAAGCATGGTTTATACTGCTTCTCACTGATGCTTGGCTAGGTCTGTACTGCTTATACAGATGATACTGCGTATATTTGGGCCCGTGGATTTCCTTACACCCTCCAAAAGAGAAAAAGCCCAAAGAATGTTTCTTATACATGAGGCAACAATAGGAGGGCAACATATCCACACATTGTCAGAAATTAAACTATCAGCTAGGAAGGATGATGGTTCATGTTCAGGGAGGCTGTACATTCGGGATAAATAGACTATCAAATCCCAACTCTGCTGATCACCTGCTGGATGGTTACTGGTAAGACTGAGTCTCCATTTCTTGTCTGTTTTATGTAGATATTAACCCATGGCCTGTGGTATGCCCCTTAGGAAAGGGATCAGTGGAAGAAAAGAACCTTATGAGAGCTGGCAAGCTGGAAGTTTTCATTTAAATTGTTCTTTAATATTTAAAGTTATCTAAAGATCCTTGCTCTTTGTGTAACTGTCTCTTAACAATTGAATAACAATGAGGTCTTTGTTACTATTGCTTTTGGATTGAACTATTTTATCTTTAACATCTTAAAGACATAAAGATTATTTCCTTTTAAGCTGCATACAAAATAGGGTAACTGTTATAATCACACACAGATCAAGTTTTACATATAAAGGGGAAAATATGAAAAATCAAAGGAATTTTATTGCTTTGTTATTAGTGTAATGATTAATGATGGCATTTTTGCTATATACATATTGAAATTATCGTTGAGTACATGAAGAATTTAAATGAAACATCTGGCATTCACTGGATTGCAATTAACAAAATACCAGACTATTTCTTAAGCAATTTAATTATCCCAAATAACCTCATCTAGAGACAGTTACTCTAGGTTTGTGCAGCAACTCAAGGTTGTTATGGAGAATTCAGTCTTCTTTCATTTTTCTCCTGCCAAACCTTCAAGGTGTTGTGTGGCTTTTCCTTCTTAAGCTTATTGTTTCATGGCCTCAAAATGACTTTGGAAATTAAGGCTTAATGTTCTTTTTTTTTTTTTTTTTTTTAAGATTTTATTTATTTGACAGAGAGAGAGAGATAGCGAGAGCAGGAACACAAGCAGGGGGAGTGGGAGAAGGAGAAGCAGGCTTCCTGCTGAGCAGGGAGCTCCATGCAGGGCTTGATCCCAGGACCCTGGGATCATGACCTGATCCGAAGGCAGACACTTAATGACTAAGCCACCCAGGCGCCCCAAGGCTTAATGTTCTTATATGATAGCATTCCAAGCAGGAACAAAGTGTGGTGCAATATCATTCTCAAAAATCATTCAGCGTATTAATCCTTACCATGTATAAATGAGACTAGGTCATGTGACCACAGGAGCCTCTAGAGAGGCTGGGAAACTTGGCATTTGTGAAAGCGGGATAGGCTTAAATCTCTGATGCTCGCCAAGTGGGCTACTTTCCCTGAGAACATTGTTGGCCACCTGATCCCAAATCAACATAATGGCCATGTGAGCCAGGAAGAAAGTCATGAGGGGGGCAGAAATCGGAGAGGGAGACAAACCATGAGAGACTATGGACTCTGAAAAACAAACTGAGGGTTCTAGAGGGGAGGGGGGTGGCGGATGGGTTAACCTGGGTGATGGGTATTGAGGAGGGCACATTCTGCATGGAACTCTGGGTGTTATATGCAAACAATGAATCATGGAACACTACATCAAAAACTAATGATGTAATGTATGGTGATTAACATAACATAATAATAATAAAATAAGTAAATAATTTAAAAAAGAAAGTCATGAGGACACTAATATAGAAATGTTTAAGTAGGCCTTTTCAGAAATCAAATAATTAATTCAGTAATCCAAGAATATTGAGAATTTTAAATAGATAAAATTCAGGGCAAGGTTTTAGAAAATAAATATACTAGTAAGACTAAATTGCCAACATGTAAGCTAAAATATGAATCTTCACAAGTTCAACCACAACTGTAGTATACCTTTAACTAACCCACCGTGAAGATTGCATTATGAACTAGGACTTGGGAAATTCTCTAAGGATATTCAACAGAGCTTTAGAAAGAAATGCTTTCAATATTGAATAAAGATTGTTTTATTGAATACACTTTGTTTTATGTTATAAAATTAGAAAAATATACATAAGGAACTACTACAGGAAATTTCTTGAAAAAGGTATTAGCTTGAAATTAAGGTGAGTGAAATAACTTCTGGGCAGCAATTTGTTTTCTGGAAGTTTAGTTTTAAGTAAATGCTAAATATTATAAATATTGGCAGAAAAACACATTTACCATATCAAGGATGGTTAAAAAATGCTTTTACTTCTTTTGGTGATTTTAGATTTCTCATTAAGGAAACTAAATTAGGTAATCTGTCATTAAGGTTACCATGGTCTATCATATGTAGGCATTTTGGCATTATAGACAGCCAAATCCCATGCCCAACATTAGAATGAAAAAAACCTAATAGTATAAACATAGTTCTTACCTGTGTTCAACAATTGAATAAAATACACGTATTAATCATTTATATATCTTAAGTTTCTAAATAGCTTCTCCATGACACCCAAATTGTATAGGTAATGAAGGAACATAAGACTATATAAAATTGTACAAGAACATACTTGGGTAAAGTATCATATTCCCAAATTAAACAAATAAAGGTTTAGAAAAAATCAGAAAGTTGGCAACATAAATTTTTAATCTGACATCTAAACTCTTGTGTTCTCTCATAATTTCTGGCATAGTTTTAAACTAATATTTCAGTCTGAAAACATTTTTTTTCAACTCCCATTTATTACAGGCAGTAAGCACAGACCCTGTACCAGTTAAATTACACTACGACAAATCACATGATCAGGTCTGGGTATTGAGCTGGGGTACCGCGGAAAAGACTTCTCCAACACTGCAGGTAAGCACATTTCGGTATATTTGAGAAAACAGTGATATTTAAACCTTTAGATATCTCATTGGATATTTATAACTATGTAAGAGTGATCGTTTTCCATCTGAGGACTATACTTTAATCACATCTAGATCTGCACAGAAAAGGGGGAACAAGTTAAAACTCAAGTACTTGTTTGGATGGAAAATAATGCAGGTTATACTTATCAAAGGTTAGATTTTTATGCAAAATGAAAAATCAGTGATGACAAAACCAATGCCATTAGGGAAAAACAGTCATAATTTACCTTTCAACAATTACCTGCCTCCCGTCAGTTTTCATGAGAATTTTCTTGTTTCAATCTCTCTTTTCAAAATGGGACATGTGAGCTAGAGACCAAGAGAGTTAGACAGTGTCAAGGCAGATTTCCATTTTTCTCCAAAACAGATAGTATGTTCTTATCTCAGCGCAGGCTCATTTCTAACTGGGGAATAAGTGGTATAGTCTTTGTGGAATTTGCTTATGTTTTAAAGTTGTTTATATAGATCTTGACAGATAGAGGGAAAAAATATATTTGACGATAACTCTCTGGCACAGTTTCAATTGTTGGAGTTAAAAGTTTAACAGAAAACTGAGAGGGAATGAGAAGGAATATTTGGCCCTAAAAATGTGTTTTATCTATGTCTCAAACTACCTCATGATAATAACACTGCCATGAACATTCCTCTCCTTACAAATCATTAATCTTGGCCAGATTCCAGTAAGTCGATTGAGTGCCATGTTTTTAATTTTAATCAGTTGTCACTGTCAATACTTAAAATATTTCTAAAGGATTTTTAGTTTTGCAATATTTAACTTACAAAAGGCAGGTCTATTGAAATGAAATCTTTTGAAGGAACTATTAGAATGACGTTTCCTTTTATATTTCATTGGAAATACGTGTCATTTGAAACATTACCATATAATAGTATTCCAGTTATCTATTGTGGCAAATCAAATCACCCCAAAATTTGATGTGTTAAACAGAATTAAAGAATGACTTACTACCCATAGTTCTGTGGTTCGGCAATCTGGACAGTTTATGGGCCTGATGGGGGAACACTCAGAAGGCTGCACTCCTCTGATTGCAGTAGCTGGATGGTTCAAAAGAGCCTCACCCCCACGTCTGTTATGTATTAGTGGTGAATAGCTGGGTGGCTTGTGTCTCCTGCACGTGCCTGCTCATCCTTTAGACTGGCATCTCAGCATGGTGGTTCCAGGGTATAAGACGGTGGGAGTTGCGAGGCTAATTAAGATCTAGGCACTAGAATTCACACTAAATCACTCCCACCACAACTTCTTGATCAAAGCAAGTCACACTGCCTGCCTAGATTCAAGAGGGTGAAATAACAGAGCTCATCTTTTGCTGGAAAGAGTACAGTCTTCATTGTGGACAGTTGTTTGACTGACCTGGCACAATATGGTAATATTGTCTAGTTAGTTGATATTTTGTACTTAAATCTTGACCAGATAAGAACAGGTCAATATGTATGATTTTTTTTAAATCACTCTTATGAATTATTTTTAATTCTATTACCTTTTAAATAAAATAAAACAGCTTATAAAAGTTAAAAAATATATATTTTTTTCTTTTAAAGTTGTATGAATTTTCAATATATTGTGTTCTTTGGAACTGAATCTTTCCCTTCCCTTTTGGTACTTGCTACTTTTATAGATTAATAACTTTCTCAGTGTTGCAAACCTTCCATAAAGCACAATTAGGCACACTCCTTTAATATCATACAGAAAGGGTAAAATAGTCTTTGAAAAAGTGTTAAGTTAATTCCTACACATTATTCAGCCATTTAAAAATGGGTTCTTTTTCTCTGAATGTCCAGTAAAAAAATATGCTTTTAAGATTTAATGAATTTTTTAAATATTTGCTGAGTGGAGGGAAAGGTAATTCTCACACCTGAAAATGTAAAATAAAACATAAGAATTGAGAAGTACTTTTAAAATAGTACATACAGGCAGATTTATTTGCATAAAGTAACATTTATGCACATGTACATACACATATATATGTGACAGATTAGATAATACATAGATAGGTATATAGACAGGCTGACAGGAAACGCAGGGTCTCTGGATCAGAGAACAGACCATTTCTTACTCAGAAGCATGCTAGTGTTTATACCCCAGCCCCCATCCTAGGGGTGATGTGGTGAGAGACTAATGTAACCTCTTTGTATAGCACAGTTGCACTAACAGGGGAAGGACCCTGGAATCATGTGTTTCAGAGGTTTTTTTTAGACTGTTGGCACATCAGTCCACCCTCTTCCATGACAGAAATTATTACTCTGGAATGCAAATTTTATCAGGTCGGTACCCTGGAATGTCAGTAAGGCGCAAAGGAATTAAGTCTCTACCTCTCTCAGGAGCAATACCCCACCCTTTAGCTTCCAGGCATTTTTGCTATGCCATCATCCTTTCCCCAACTTTGCTGGAGCCCTTTGCTCAGAAAGACCTGACTCAGCAGAAATGTCAGAATAGTCATGGATAATTGTCTCCCAACAAGATTATCAGGAAACATCTGCAAAGGAAATGGAACTTAAGATTTGTTTGAAAAGTGGAACAGACTTTCTTTTGGCAAAATTGAATTCACCAAACCAAAAACATGGGCAAGGTCCCATTTTGGCTAGGGTGTCCCTGTGCCATGTTGAAAGATCAGACTAGAACTAGAGATATTGATGCTAGGTTGTGATGGTTAGCTAGGTAGTGACTTTTTGCCCTAATGCAGTATATCTTATAATAGTGTCCACTGAAAACTTGAAGGTGCAAAAGCATTTTATCAAGGATTTGAAAATCCTATGTATACTTCTACTCTGTGTTTTTATTTTGACTATAATCCAATCTATACATCTTTATCAATTATGGAAGCAAAATATATTATTTTCTGTGATATTTATAATTAATTAATAAAAACCCATAAACTGTCATGTTAGGTATATAAGACAGTGATTTTCCAATTAGTGTTATCTGATGAATTCTCAAAGATTTATTATAGTTATTTTTTTTCTTTTTAAAAGGCATCTATGCCTTATGAAAATTTAAGAAATGCTGTTGTAAAAGTCATGAGACTGTCATCTGCACAGTTTTACAATCCATATGTAATGTCTTTTCAAACGCACAATAACTAGAGATGAAATGTCCCCAAGAAACAACTTGGAATAAAGTCTTTACATCTTGCTGTGGGCCAGGAAGTAGGCCCCAGCCAGAAGGGGTGACAATGGGAGGTGGCAACTGTGGGTTTGTGGAAGGCATCACACATGGAGGAACCAGCAGCATGATGCCATTAGGAATGAACCAAGGATTGTCGCAAGATCGGGCCTATTGATTAAGGTGCATCAGAGATCAATCTGTGTGTCCTTGCAGTTAGTCAGCTCAGTCCTGAATCTGGCAATCCACCACTTCCTGTTTAACTGCAGCAGTGAGAAGGATCTAGAACCATCAGGGAACAAAATCTGGACTGGGAAGAGCTAAGGAAGTGGTATTGTATTTTTTACAACCTAGGACTATGCCAAACACAAATGAGATGCTCAGTTAATATACCTTCATTGGCATAAAACAATTTTGCATCAGTAAGGTTGGGATACATTATAGTGTTGTTTGAATATTAAATTACGTGATGCCTGTAAACTACTGAGAACACATAGTGGCATAAAACAGGCTCTCAGTAAATATTATTCCTGCTGCCATCAGTCTCAGTATTATTATTATTATTTTTTAAAAATATTTTATTTATTTATTTGACAGAGAGCGAGACAGCGAGAGAGGGAACACAAGCAGGGGGAGCAGGAAAGGGAGAAGCAGGCTTCCTGCAGAGCAGGGAGCCTGATGCGGGGCTCGATCCCAGGACCCTGAGATCATGACCTGAGCCGAAGGCAGATCCTTAACAACTGAGCTACCCAGGCGCCCCTCACTATTATTATTAATTTCAAATACATGTACATGCATTTCAGAGCTATGCACCTCTATACGAACTAAGGGGAAGAAAATTCGAGGAGTTCCTTTCCCATTACTTCTGTTAACCTTTATTAAAATCTTGTAGACATTATTATAAATGACTAAAATCCATTGAAAACTTCCTCACTGACATTCATTAATAAAATAGGTATGGTATCTTTAGAGCTTTTATTTAAGACTTTGGTTCTCTCTTCCTCTGGGCACACGATAGGCTCCTTTTGGTTAGGTGGAGACATATGATTAGTTCTGGCAAATGTGGTCTGTTGTAAATGGAAACATTCAAGGTAGTTGGCTGCTCGTTCAGCATGGGATACTAAGTGAAACAGTAGATACCCCACCAAAACCTTCTGGGAAAGTCATGGGTGTGAAATGAAATCTTAATTTCCCAAGCCTCTAAGACTTTAATATATTTTTTTCTTTTTTTTCTTCTAACCACAACGTAACTGAGTCTATCCTGTTATAATAACAATAAGCTATTTTCATTGGAAAGGCAATTTCCAGGGGAACTCAGTGAAAGTATACTCATATGAGTGAAGAAAAATAAGCCATTCAGAAAACAAACAAACAAACAAACAAAAACACAAAGTGCTACTTACTTCTGTCATAAAACCAAAGGAAAAGGCTCTGTGTTGAGGAAGGAAATTTATTTAACTTAAGAGAGTCAGTCAATTATTTAGGAAGTTTAATTTGGTTGTCATATGTAGAAAGGATTTAAAAGGGGAGAAATAAAGGCAGCAAGTGCTTAAGAAGGCTAACACAGAACAATGGTTGACCAGCGGGTTGACCACAGGAAGAAATGGGGAGCTGTGAAATATCTGAAGAAAGAACTGATAGAATTGGTGCATAATGGGATACAAGGAGTAAAAGAATTTAAATGTAGTGATCTTTTCTTTAGTGGACTATAAAGATTTTAAAAATTAATTGATGATGAATAATAAGAAGAAATGTCTTTGATTAAAACTTACTTAAATCTGGGACACCTGGGTGACTCAGTTTGGTTAAGCATCCAGCTCTTGATTTCAGCTCAGGTCAGGATCTCTGAGATGGAGCCCATGTTGGGCTCCATGCTCAGTGGGGAACCTGCTCAGGAATCTCTCTCTCTCTCTCCCTCTCCCCCTACACCTTCTCACTCTCTCCTCTCTAAAAAATTAATAAAAATAACTTACTTAAATCTGTTACTTTCAATTTATAGGAGGAAAAAAATAAATATAATTTCATCAATTCTAAAGTTGCTAAGAAAGAATATTTCATATGATTTGTTTTGGAGTTTTCAGCTTTGTTTCCCGCTCTGTTCTATATTAGCAGTTTTTTGTTTTATCAGTTACACCTCCACAAAGCTGAAGAAAGAAAGAAAGAAAGAAAGAAAGAAAGAAAGAAAGAAAGAAAG
>NW_023270454.1:25140664-25177182 GCF_011800145.1 Mirounga leonina
AAAGAAAGAAAGAAAGAAAGAAAGAAAGAAAGAAAGAAAGAAAGAAAAAAGAAAAGAAAAAAGAAAAGAAAAGGAAAGAAAAGAAAAGAGGAGCAAGAAAACTAATGATCTCATTTACACATTAGTTTGTATAGAGGTGCATAGCTCATATGTACACTTGCTTTAATTTTTTTCATTATAGCGAGACTAATGCTTTTATAATACAGAAGTTGTTTCTACCTATTTTACTATTTAAGCAGAAATTCAAGACAAATCTTTCTCTATTTTTTCTTTATAAAAACAAATTTCTATGTTGAAAATAAGCAAACAATTACCAAAGTCCAATTTGCTTAATGATATATTAATTTTGAGGATGGCAATAAAGAGTCTACTAAACAGCTACTGATTTGTTTCATCTCTAAATAAAACTAATGCTGGTACTATTCAGGAAATGCACTGCCAAGGTCTAACAGTGATACGCTCTGTTTAGGTAATCACCCTGGCCAGTGGGAATGTGCCACACCACACTATTCACACCCAGCCAGTGGGAAAGCAGTTTGACCGAGTGGATGATTTTTTTATTCCTACTACAACACTCATCATCACCCACATAAGGTAAGTGCTAAATGAGTGATCAACTTTTAGATTTCTCTCTGATTTTGATAGGAAGCCGTGGGAAGTCATAAAAAGCAAAACACATTTCTGTTATACAATGGGTACACACACAATTGCATGTAATTTACCTTGTTTCATCTGCTTGATGAAACTTTTATTTATCAACATTAGTAATGAATTTCCCATCTTGTATTTATTTTTATGCCTCATAAAGAAGTGAGTTTTAAAAGATAGGTTGCAGGGGCGCCTGGGTGGCTCAGTCGTTAAGCGTCTGCCTTCAGCTCAGGTCATGGTCCCAGGGTCCTGGGATCGAGCCCCACATTGGGCTCCCTGCTCCGCGGGAAGCCTGCTTCTCCCTCTCCCACTCCCCCTGCTTGTGTTCCCTCTCTCGCTGTCTCTCTCTGTCAAATAAATAAATAAAATCTTTAAAAAAATAAAAAATAAAAAAAAATAAAAGATAGGTTGCATTTTTAAATCAATTTTTATAGTTAATATTTTTGCAAATTGTCATTGGGGTCTTCTCATTAGGCTTTTGGAAAATGCTGACATTTGAACTCAGCATGATGAAAGAACCACTCTCATAGAAATCCATTCAATATATTATAATGACATTCTTTTATCATTTTTGCCCACATAGAAATTAATATAAAACTGTGTTGGAAGCATATAGTAAGTTGAAATGAAATGTTTGAGGCCTACACTTTGAGGAAACGCGTTGATGTGTTCTATCCTTGGATGTATTTAAGAGGTGAAAAGGTAATCACTTCTAATGACATCACTCCGAAGTTCCAAAGAAGTGGTTTAAATGCTTAAAAGAGGGAGACTGAATATACCACAATTCCAAGTACTATATATTTTGATGATTTACTGAAAAACTCTGGAAGTATTACTTAGCAACATTAGGGAATTTGAGCCAAACTAATATTTTATTCTGTTTCTCAAGTCAATTATGTTGAGGGGGAAGTGCTCCAGATATGTTATATGAGTCATTATTTGATTCTTGTGTATATTTGTTTCTCTTATGTTAAATTGGAAATTATCTAAGAGTTGGAGTTATAAGAATTCTGAGAGAGTGGAATTCAACTTCCAAAAGTAAAAAAGGGAGATTAATAAATCAGAATCGTGGCTTATAGTCAGACAATTCATAGAAACTGTTATTTGCACAGCCAAGTATGTTTTCAAAGAGGTTAGTATATTTTTCAAGCAAATGACCGTTACTTTCAGAATGTCTTTTATGTGCTCAGCAATAAAGTGATTGGAAAACATTATGTCCTATTACAATTATTACATGTTTTTATGGAAAATAAGTAGAACTTTCTTTTTTTTTTTTTAAAGATTTTATTTATTTATTTGAGACAGAGAGAATGAGAGACAGAGAGCATGAGAGGGAGGAGGGTCAGAGGGAGAAGCAGACTCCCCGCCGAGCAGGGAGCCCAATGCGGGACTCGATCCCGGGACTCCAGGATCATGACCTGAGCCGAAGGCAGTTGCTTAACCAACTGAGCCACCCAGGCGCCCCATAAGTAGAACTTTCTGAAAATACAGCATATTTTTAAGTATTTGTGTCCACGTAATAATTTTTACATCTGATTGTAAGTGCTATAATAGTTCAGACAGAAAAGAAATCAGCTTATGAACCAAAAATGGTAGCAGTTGAGATGGTACCTAAAAAATGTATGTTTTTATACTTACTCAATAAGGATACAAGTTTATTTAATAGAAAATGAGTACAATAATTAATCCCTTTGTTATTTTCAAGTTGTTGATAAATTATTACTAATCAATAATTTACTATGTAACACTTGCTTTTATTTACCCCATTCTCCTATTATGCATTACTGTATTTAATACACTATTATCAACTTTGCTTTTTTTCTTTCAAATGCACTAGTGATGGGATTATTTGGGGCAAATTTCCTGTGGCTATAATACTAATAGGGTTAATAGTGTATGGTTTGGGCTATTTCTTTTCCCCTGCAACTAGTAAATTATATCATTGTGGTAAAATAGCTACCAGGTCAAGAGTTTAACTTTGTCTAAATGCAGCAAGTGCTATGTGTAATTCTGGGTTTGTATTTATAATTGGTATACAAGATTACATTGCACGATTATAGAATTACTATACATACAGTCAGAACATAGTATCTCTTTAGGGTCAAAATGATTACTACATAGCTAGAGTTGGAGCTAGTAATTAGAAGAATATCTAAATAATGTGAACACATATAAGGCAAAATTTTATTTTAGTTATTTCTCTATATTATGAAAAACACTGAAGAGTATGCTTGAGGATATTTTTAAACATCTTTTTCCTTTTAGGAATGGATAGTGAAATGCAGGGTTGTTTTGCCATACTTATAAAACATCCTAAATTAAATTATAGCAATCCTACTTGCATAGTTTGCATATAGAGTCCCATTTTCATGAATGTGAATGATGGTCATATTTTCTACTGTACTTCAAATTAATTATTCCTATTACTAAAGGAAGAGTGAGAGTAAAAATTAGCATGCATTTCCAAAATCAAAACATTAAATGTAAACTTTTTTTAACATAATGATAATTTTTTTCTACATCAGGAAAATCTGAGGGATAGATATTGTCTTTTCTCCTACCAATTTCATGTAACATATTTTTCTAACCAAATTTGGCATGTGTTTAAATATGTGTTGCAGAGATTGATCTTTTTGTAACTTGTGTTTTTCAGAATTTGAGACTATTTTCTGACTGCTGTGCTTGGTATATATTTCCAGGCCAGGCAGAAGGTCTGACACATAATAACTGTTTAATTAATGAATTTCCTTCCTCTGAACCTTTATCACATTAATCAACTTTTCTTTCAGATTGCTACAGCCTCATTTCAAATAATTTATATCTCCAATGTCTGCAAAGCTCCTGGACAAGTGTCAGGATTTTATATCCTAAGTGCCTAAAAACTGGTAGTCTCTTAATTCATGTTTCTTATGGGAATGGAAATAAAGAAGAAAGCGTTACACTATTTCCTAAACCAGGAATTGGATTGGAATAGGATTGAGGGGATTACATAACATTAAGGGAACTGTATTTCTTATGTACTGAATTTCTCAGCATGTAACACGATATCAGAGATGCAACAAGTACTGCATTAAGTGCACATGGATTATGTGGAAGCAGTAAATACAAGTAATAAGTACTTAATCTCCTGTCAGACTGATCTAAGCCTGAAGGTCCCAGCAATACCATTTGCCATTGGTTATTGTGAATTTAACCAGTTTACTTCATTTCTTTCCAAGGACTGGAATGAAATAATGTTCAGATATTAAGTTGCAGGGTGCCTGGGTGGCTCCGTCGGTTAAGCATCTGCCTTTGGCTCGGGTCATGATCCCAGGGTCCTGGGATCGAGACCCAACTCGGGCTCCCTGCTGAGCGGGGAGGGGAGTCTGCTTCTCCCTGTACCTCTGCCCCTCCCCTGCTTGTGCTCTCTCTCTCTTTCTCTGTCAAATAAACAAATAAAATCTTTAAAAAAATAAATATTAAGTTGCCCATAATCGTTGTTGTTCATACTGCTCATAATCCACACTGTTGCAGGGGCTCTCCTGTGAACAGTGACAATTTTGCTAAAAGCCCCTATTTTTCCCTGCTTGGCTTCTTCTCATTTTTTTTTCCACATTTTTTTTCCTTTTTCAATGCCTCTAATTCTCAGGCTTGTTTAATCTAGTCTGTAAGGTAAATCAAGACTGAGGCATTTAAGAGAACCAAAATTATTTTATGCATCTATATTAAAAAATAAACTTGTAGCTTAAAAAATAATCAATCTTGGGGTGCCTGGGTGGCTCAGTTGGTTAAGCAACTGCCTTCGGCTCAGGTCACTATCCCAGGGTCCTAGGATCGAGCCCCACATGGGGCTCCCTGCTCAGCGGGAAGCCTGCTTCTCCCTCTCCCACTCCCCCTGCTTGTGTTCCCTCTCTCGCTGTCTCTGTCAAATAAATGAAATCTTTAAAAAAATAAAATAAAAAAAATAATCAATCTTCACAAAATTTGGGAAGTTGTTCACTTTATAGGACAGCTTAAAGTTCTCAGCATTTTAAAAATTTGGGGGTCCTTATTTATGTTTTAATTGAATTATAGTTGACATACAACTTGCCATGCTTGCCATGGTAAGTATAGTTACCATCTGTCACCATACATAAATACCACAACATTACTGATGTATTTCCTGTTGGACTTCTTAATCCCCTTCACCTATTTCACTCATCCCCTTCTTCATCCCCTCCCCCCACAACCATGTTTGCTCTTTGTATTTATGATTCTGTTTTTGTTTGTTCATTTTTTTTTTTTTTGCTTTTTAGAGTCCACGTATCATTTGATGTTTGTCCTTGTCCTTGTCTTATTTATTTCACTTAGCATAGTAGCCTCTAGGTCCATCCAAGTTGTCATAAAAGGCTTCGTTTGTTTTTATGGCTGAGTAATATTCCATTGTGTGTGTGTGTATGTGTGTGTGTGTACATGTGCTTCACATTTCTTTATCCATTTTGAATGGCCTGAGGAACTTTAATTTCAGAAAACTCATTTCCATTTAAAAAATATCTGAGGAGGGCGCCTGGGTGGCTCAGATGGTTAAGCGTCTGCCTTCGGCTCAGGTCATGATCCCAGGGTCCTGGGATCGAGTCCCGCATCGGGCTCCCTGCTTGGCAGGGAGCCTGTTTCTCCCTCTGCCTCTCTCTCTCTGTCTCTTATGAATAAATAAATAAAATCTTTAAAAAAAAAATATCTGAGGAGGAAGGCCTGATTCTATACACTCATTCAGTTCCTCAGTGAATTCCTTCCCACTCTTTCAGAGATACAGCCCAGGCCACGTACAGTTATTCCTGTTTTCAGTATATGTGTTGCCTAAGCCAGCACAACGTACAGTTATTCCCATTTTATCCTATGGAGTGAGACTTTGTTAGTAAAAGATCCCCTTTTGGTTTTATGTATTCCTTCCTTCTCCATAGGAATCAGAAGAGTACCTGAGCCCTAGGTTGGGGATACACCAGATACACCGATGCCATATGACCTTTGATCTGAATCAAAATGGTCTTTAACCTGTTGAGTTCTGGTTACTGGACTCAGCTTGTGTCCCTGCCTTACACTCTCTTGAATATGAGTGCTTACCAGGGGATAATAAGGAACTCTAGACCAGCACGCAGTCATTCTTTAAGATATGCATATTGAGCCTCAACTGTGAATTCAGTTTGGTTTAATGAAACCAAACTTCCTGGAAGATAAGAAAAGATGTATTATAACCCTGTCTCCCCAAAGTTCCAACTACTTACTCAGCTTCTGAAAGGGATTGACTAAATACTTATTGACTAAAAGTTTGCTTCTAAAAGGTTATTAAAATTCTAGAATATATATTTTTAACATTGAGTGTGAGGTGGTTAATATCCACTTCCCCAGTTGTTTAGGGAAAACTTAAATTACTTGATAGTTAGTTAATAACACAGATGATATTCTGATGCTTATTGAAATACATTGATTTAAATCACTCTATAATTATAGGTTTTTTTTGTTTTTAAAATAAGAATAAAAAATTATACCTTATATTCCGTTAATCTTCATAAAGACAGTTCCACTGAATATTTAATAAGTGATGTACTTTTCATATTAGTAATTGTTTGCACATTTCGGTGAACTGGCAATATATGTTAACTAGACACTCATTTTTCAGAATTTCAGTTAATAGAGAATTTTCTCTAAAAATCTTAAACTCCAGCAGTAATTAATTAATCATAAATCATAGTCTAAAGTTGAAGAGATTATGCAGTGCAAAAGAATGTGTTTTGTAATGACATAAGAAATATAAATTTCTTATATGAGGAATTTCAATTTGGATTTCTATCTTCTATATACAAATATATCCAGAGAGGAAAAAATGAGACTATTAAAAATGAAAATGCATGTATAATTCTCAGAAGAATCAATTATGTCTATTTAATGTACAAAAACTGAAATAATTCATTTTCTTTTTTAAGCACAAGCGCTCTACAAATGTAAAACAAAATGTTTCATTAGTGTACTCATAACTTGTATCCAAAGTGCTAAGTTATTATAATATCATTACATGCAAATAGATATATTTGAAAGATATTATAGTTCTACTACTCTTAAGTTTTTTATGATATGGCTAATGCATGGGGGATTCAGTGATTTTTGTATCAGTTTTCTTTAATTAGCTAGAGATTAAAAAGTAGTTTCAAAGCAATTTTTTTTTTCAGAAAAATTGTTGTATTGCAATGGTTGTATTATCTTCAAAGCAACTAAATCTCATAAAGGATGGACATATACATAATTGATTGTGTTTCATTTTTCGTACTATTCTGGAGAGAAAAAAATCTAAATGTCAATTTCTTGTTGGGATATAAGTAAAGATTACAACTTACTGTGCAAGTGCTACTATAATTAGCATAGAGAATGAAAACCACGGGTTTGGCAGTGATTTATCACATTATCATGTGTTTACTTTTAAAATATTTCCTTGTAAAAATTAGAGGGGTGAGGAGAATTGAGAAAATGAGAGGAGAAGTTAATGAGATGGCAGTCATTCAAGCAATGAATGACAAAGCATTTCCATGGGACCCTCCCCCTCCCTTGAAAATACTTCAGTAATTCTTCCAAAGGATTTATTTTTGGTAGTGGGGTGATGAAAGGGAGAACTACTTAAGGGCCAATGTGGTTGAGAGCAAGGAAACTTGATAAAGCTTAGTGCAAGATACCAAGGAGGCCAGAAAGTACAAGCTATGACAAATGCAAAAATTAGCAGAAGTCTTTCTGAGAGCTTTTGACTTGTCATGAATAAAATTAGTTGAAAGATAAGGAAGAGGGTAACAGCTAGATATTTTCACCTACATTACAAAGGCACAGCTAATATTCAGGTTCTTTAGGGCTCTAAGAAATTCTTTAAATTTTCACTGATTAAAATAATACCTTTGATACAATTTAAAATAGATGCCACATGAAGAAAAAATATGTTTTATAGCTGACCCTTGTAACATCTACAGATCATGTGTCTCATCTCTTGTCCCCTCTGAAGTTGACTGCAACTAAAGACAAGTTTAATCCCATCTAGTTCACCTGGCACAGAGGAAAACTTTTAGTAAATATGAGAAGGAAGTTATTTCTGATTTATGTGCTACTTCAGGAGTAGTCCTATGAGAGAAAGGGAAGATAGCACCTTCAATGATGCTATATGAGATGCTTTGAAAGGCTTGTCTACACTTGACATCACCCCCAACACCACCATTTGATAATATTGCCTGGAATTTCAAATGACTCCTGTTTCTTTGGGTTATATTTCTCTAGAAATCTACCTTTAAAGTGCTCCTATTTCTTGAAAGGAAAATGGAAGAGCAGTTGGGAAATTTGACATCTTTCTTATTGGCATTTTTCTTTATGGGTTGATTGGTTGATTATGTAGTGTCTTAAAAAATCAACGTATGAACTTGGGAGGATGTGTGTGTGTGTGTGTGTGTGTGTTTATTTCAATCTATGATTACATGATAAGTAATAAGATGAATAGAGTATATATAGTAGAGAACTTGAAAGCCACAAGCACTTGCATAAAAACCGAGAATGCCAGTTCCCACATTTTTCTCCTCCTCTGGACTTGACCTACTAAACGAAACAAACAAACAAACAAACAAACGAACAGTATTCCAAAGTTTCCTTGTAACACTCCTCCCTTCCCTACCACTTACCCCAAGATGATGTCAGTGTCATATAATTATCTCAAATTGGGCAATTCAGGAATTCCATGGAAAGTAGACCTCCGTGTGACTCTTCAGTTTTGGTGGGATGGAAAGGCACTGTTTTAAGACCCTCGAAGGTCGAATGAGTGAGAAGAGTGTAATGTAAGAGGGTTGCAGTCAAATGTGGGATAAGGGGCTCAGGGCTTATCCTGTTTCAGATGGGCCATAATTCCTACAGAGCCAATGGCTGTGGCTCTACTGTAAGAGATGAAGAAAACTGAAATAACAAGCAGCGGGCACCATTCTGGGAGTCTGTAGAGAGGTCTATAGCACTCCTTTTCTGTCATAAATTACAGCAAGGAAATGATTAAGAAGGGGTTGGGTTTGATTTATGCTTCCTTGAAGCTTCTCCAAGGGAAAAATAAACATTCTGCGAAAGCAAAAGTTAAAGTATATCATTCTTCCTCATATCTTATCAAATCCGTTAAAGCAAAAGTATATATATGGCTAGCCATTCATCAAGACAACTCTACACTTGTGACTTGATTCATGGACAGGCCAGGTATATGGAGATACAATTTTGGCAGTAAAATTGTCTGGGTACACTGAAGCCCTGGCACATGAGAAACTGAAAATATCAGTTGTTCAATCCTTTTTAGGAAAAATATAATCTCAGGATGATAAGCAACAACTAAAATTGTTTCGAAAAAATGGTTCATAGATAAAGATCTCACAAAATCCCATCTCAATGAGGTTCTTTTATTTTTTTTTACTCCATTCATCCTTAATGCTAATTCCTCCCACAAAGAAATAAACTAACAAGCTATAAGGATTCTAAATAAACCAGGAGTGGGAGCTCTTTCTGTCTGTATTCTCACACATAGTGAATATCTGAGACATTTATGAACTCTGAAACTATGATCTTCTCTTCCCCCGGTGTCTCTGAGGTTCTTCATTGCCCTCTCCTCTCCACACAAACACAAACTCTAGATTGTCAGGACCCGCAATATCTTGGGATCCTTACATTCCCAGAGCCTAGTGCACTATTTGAAAAACAGAAGACATTCATAAGTTGCTCATTAAACACAGTGCATGTGTATATGTTTGTGAGTGTGTATGCGTATACATATACAAATCATTGTTGGCAAACCTTCCAGTCTTCTTATATGGGTGCGCAACTTCTACATAAGCACTTGATAATTTTTTTCACCTTATTTTTAAAGAAGTAAACACACTATACCCTTCAATTTGCATCTGTAGTGCTATTCTTTTTCATTTTGGTTACTGGATTCGCTTTTTTACTTTCCACCTTCTTTAGCATATTAGTGTAGCTGACACATTGAATATAAAATGCTTAGACAGAGAACGATTGAGTGCTTGCAGCCAACTGGTGTGTGGTGTGTGTGTGTGTGTGTGTGCGCCTGTATGTATGTGTAATCATTTTGTTATCTTCATTATTTCTTGAGTTAGAGAACACTGTCTGCCCTGCTTGGTCTCTGCCTTATATTAACAGGTCTCTGCACTATCTGAGTCCTGTAAAAAAAAAGAATCTAGTGTCCAAAGTGGATGAACGAAGGCCAGCACCTCTTTTGGCAGAATATACACTTAGCCAGATCAGTAGCCCGTATTAGCTATGTAATCTTTTTTTTTTTTTTATTGTATGGGGAAATGAGGTTGGATTTAAAGAGCAAACTGTATTTAAAATATGAGGATCTCATTATGTTTAAAAAGGCAAAGTTTTATACAGGTGTTATTAGTAGACTCCAAGCTCTAGAATTTAATAAAGCCCCTAAATAGATTCATTCTACGGCATTTTTTACTGATGAAATCAATGGAGCACTAATAACATGTAATTTAGAAACACTCTACATTGCAAATCTGCCTCTTGAGTTTTATTATGCAAAGAAAAACAGCTCTTGCTTCTCTCAGAGGTCCTTATGCTAACTCGTCAAAGTGTTCAGTAAAACATAGGGCAATCCACTTGACAGGACCTGGGATTCTTCTTAGGAGACAACTGTGGGGTATACACAGCAAATTTGTATGTTTTGTTTTTTTTTCCTTTGTCACAGATGATTTTGAGTTTTGCTGGAAATGGTAAATCAAACTTATTTTACTTTAAATGAGTAAATGGTATGGTTGCATAGATTACTTCGCTTTCTTTGCTTGGTAGTAAAAACAAACTCAGGTAACAATTAAGGTTAATAAAGAAAAATACCAAAGTTAAAATGCAATGCAATACATCAAGAGAGGGGTAGAGCTCATCCTGAGAACCTAAGTAATTTCTTATGTGAATTTAATATGCACACTGCATGATCTATTTCATACATACATTTAATAGATTATAATATTTTGAATCAAGCATATAAGGCATTAACTAGTTCTCATAAAATGTGTATACAAAAGAATAATGTATATTGGGGTTTCTAATTCTATCTGAAGTGGCTATATTATTATTCTGTTGAAAGAAGGTGATATATTTTACCGTAATATCTTATTTTATGAGTTCATTATTTTTTTGATGAAATGTTTTATTAAAATGCTAAAACTTTACATACACATATCATAACATAACAAAAGCTTTTTTGAGTGAAAAACTCCTACTGTGGCTCAATAGAGCAATACAGTTGAAAATAAATAATTTTATCTTTGAGAACTGTGTAAAGTCAATAGAACTGTAAGTTAATAGAACATTTTTTGAAATTTTCTGTGAATGTGACTAAATACTTATATATATATATATATACACATCACTTCTCACTTTTGTTTAATTATAAAAACAATTTAAATGTAAAATTAGTGGTAGTAGTGGGGGTTATCTTTAGATGGGCAACATGGTGACACTGATATTCTCTCTGTTTACAATGATTTGAGACTGTAAAAAATATTCATTGTGAATCCACCCAAGTTGATATTTTGTACCATTTTTTAAAAGATTTTATGTATTTATTTAGAGGCAGAGAGAGAGAGCGCGCACCTGCACGAGCAAGTGGGGGGAGGGGCAGAGGGGCAGAGAGAGGGAGAGAATCCCAAGCAGACTCCATGTTGAGCATGGAACCTGAGCCGGGGCTCGATCTCATCACCCTGAGATCATGACCTGAGCCGAAATCAAGAGTCGATGCGTAACTGACTGAGCCACCCAGGTGCCCCTGTAACATTTTAATTTAGTTGTAAATCTGTGGATGTGGCCTCACTATGGCTATCCATGTAGGAAAAAGGAATTGGTCAATCAAATATATTTACACAAATATATTTACACAAATGCATTCCTTTTTTTCATTTAGATTAACAATCACTTGTTCTGTAGCAGTGTTCTATCTCTCTCATCTCCTTGTGCAAAAGAAACCTTACAGCGAAATTTCAGGTTTTAAAGTTCTTTGGTTTTAAAGATTTGGTTCAAGCAAAAATGAAATACATGACAAGATGTCAGAGAGCCTTTAAAATGTACTAAAACAGAAACACCCACCGAATTTGTAGATATGTGGAGAAACTGCCTATTAGGTCTCATCTGTCATCAATCATGAGTAGAAATACTCAACATAGCCACATGAATAGATTAAGAACATTAGGCAACACATATCAAACTGCCAGGGTTTTATCCTTTGGTGTATACACTAGTGCCTTGTAGGATACATAAACCTCACAAAATGAATCGAAATAGACAGCTTCAGGGGAAATAAAAATGACAGTTGCCTTAAGTGACTTTTAAAACTGCCAGCTGGGTTAGTTATGGTTAAAATCCCTGTATTGGTTTAGACTGAGATTAGCTGAATTTTTCTATACTATGGGAACTTTTCCTTTTTTACCTTCCCATTTTTCTTTTATTTGGGGGGAGGGATAATGAATATTTATAGATTTTTTTTCTATATTGACAAATGATTTTCAAGGAAAACAGTATGAAATTACAGTAATTCATTTTTTGGTCATAATGTAGAAGGTTATTTTTATGCATATGTAATTTGAATGCATAAAGATAGTTTTTAGTTCTTTGAAACAAAAGGAAATCAGGGTTTGCATGTGCTATGAAAGTAGTGGCTGATTCATGTAAGCCTAGAAAATCCTAAAATAACCTAGATTTTCTCCTCATAATGGAAATCAAGATTCTTCATCAATTTTGAGTGATAGAAAACATTTTTTATGTTTTTAATTAAAGTAGACATTGTTTAAATTCTGCTTAAAAACCTAGCTATACAAATAGAAAAATAATAGAATATTTGGAACATCTGAAGAATTTTTATTAAAAAGCGTGACAAAACTCATTTAATTAATTAATACATGAAAATAATTTGAAAACAGATTATTAGTTTATATAAAAAGATGATTTAAGAAATACTTTTAATAGATCATAGGTACATATATCTTTATGTTGACTAAACATGCTTTCCTAATTCCTTATATGTTTGGTAATTTCTGACATCAAAAACCCCTACTTACATCTAAATTATTATTCGCATTGGGAGATAATGGAATCTAATTCAGAGATTTTGTTGGAAGCAGATGACTTTTGTAAAAATAGAATTAAAGTGGAATAGAAATTATTTAGCAACAGTCTTCTGAGATACACATTTTTTTGATTACTTAATATTTTATGTTTTGTGAATTAAGAGATATACTTCATGGCTATCATCGTTATTAGAGACTTTATGAAAAGAGAGGTCATATTAACTTATCTTACATTTTTCCTTTCCTTAATCCAATCTGTGCCCTGCCAACATCAAAGATATATAATAATCTTTTTGATACTTTTACCACTCACCTAATTTCAGCTTGATGCATTTACCATCTTTAAAAATTTTTAAATACATGAAAACACTTTTGGACAACCATAATATGTGGGCTTATAGAAAGCAGATAAATTATATTTAAGCTTCCAATTCATGAAGTAATTATTAAAATTTCAAATTCATCAAGGAAACATTTTTCTTTATTGTATTTATACAAGTGAAATATATACAATAATATTACATTTAAATGTAAGTTGTTAATGTAAATAATTTAAAGAGAGTCACTTTTTTTATTATGATAAACTCATAATAATTTCCTAAAAGTCATGCACAGGAATAAATCACGAATTTGAATTTTAGCAGGAAATAAAGGAAGGAAAATGTTAAGGAAAAGAGGACCAGTATATGAGAAATTTATTAGAAATACAGGAAAAAGACTACCACATATTCATATTGTCTAACAGTTCCATGAGTAATTTCCAGCTTTCCTCTGGTCCTATGTATAATACTTATTTAAAGCAGTTCCCTATAATTTTATTTTAATATAGAAGCAAAGCCTGATTTTCTGAAGTTAAGTCTGAGTTTACTGTATCATTTACATACCCTCCAGTTGTATTGCTTGGTTATAGTTTTTGTTCTTATTACTATGGTTATTATATAATATGTTAAGAATAATGAGGAAACATTGAGTACTTACTCTATGCCAGAGAGTGAGCTCAGAGTTTTTATGCACTGCCTCATTTAAAACTAGCAGCTACATAATTTTTTTTTATCCCTATTCTACGTATGGTGAATCACTTAACTAATAAGCGTTGGAACCAGCTATAAACTCAGTTCTGTCTAAATTCAGTTTCTTAGCACTTAATACATTTTAGTGTTCAAGTCCTTTTCTCACTTTTAGGGTAAAACCTAATGACTGATATCCTCTACAAATTATTTCACACTTACCTTTAACACATTCCCTCTCTCACTTTTCTGTTACCTCTGCTACAACAAAACTCGCCTCCTCCCAACAAACCTACACCATATTTTCTCACCTATCTGCATTAATTTGCAGAATGCCCTGTTTCTTCATTGTCTGCCTAACAAACCCTTCAGGGCTTATCTCAAAGCCACCTTTTATAAAATTTGTTATATTTTCCCTAATTGGAATCCCCTTGGCATTCTGAATTTTTGTTATTTCTCGTTTGTGTTGAGACTCACGCAGACCTAGGTTGGAAAGTAGCTCTTCAGATCCTTTGGGGCCTTTAGCACAGTATTTAATTGTGCTTAGATCAGTTTGATTTTCCTCTTTCACAAGTAAATGATTTCAGAAGGGATAGAGAAAAAATATGATGTGGGGTCTACAGTCCCTACAGACTCTACAGTAATTGTTTGCTGTCTGCTCATGTCTAACTTCATAATGTCTGTCTATTAATCTGCTCCTTTCCACTCTCATGACACAGACCTAAGCTGAGCTCCCATACGGACCACCTTGCTAATGTAATGAGCTCTTCACTTTTTCTCCATATTTCTTGTTTTCTCCATACTTCAGCTCACTAAACAGAGAACCACTACATTCCTCTTCTAAATTCCTAGCTCTGGTGATACAGTTCTGCATTGGAAAGAAAAACACCTTTAAAATATTTCCTACTGCATATAGGTTGAAGTCAAGCTACACGGAGCCCAATTCCTAAGTGTGTGATCTGCACACACACTAGGGTCCAGCCAGTGTGAACTTGAGTAGCTCCTATACTCCCCTGTTTCCACTTAACCATTCATTTCGTCTAAAGTGCTTTTTATGATTCTGATTTAGATCCTCTTAATTTATGTCAATCTCCTGGCCAAACTCAAATGCACTCTGATTCATGCAACTTTTTCAATTCCTCTGTCTTTTATGAAAGCACTCTCCTCAGAATTTACTTCTCGTTAAAGGCGTCAACCAATTTTTAGTTTATTTCATTTATTCATTCAATACAGCTGAACTGTTCACACGGCAGACACTATTCTAGATACCAATAGGAACTTGAATACAGATTTTGTATTCTGTATTACTTTCCTATAATGCAATATGAGCATCACAACAGTTAATAAAAATTAAAAGAGATATATATATATTAGATTTTATTTATTATTTGAGAGAGAGAGAGAGCACAAGTGTGGGGAGAGGCAGAGGGAGAGGGAGGGAGAATCCCAAGCAGACACTAGGCTGAGCACAGAGCCTGACACAGGGCTTGATCTTGCAACCCTGAGATCATGATCAAAGTCAAGAATTGGGCGCTTAACCAACTGAGACACCCAGATGCCCTAAATATATTTTTAAAAGGAACTTACTTTGGAATGGTAAGAATATAGATTCAAATTCAGATGTTACCACTTACTACAGTGTGATTTCAAGCAAATTAAGCTTTATAAAGGACATTTAAAAAAAATTGCTAGGGATATGTGTCTCATCCAGAAACATTGCTTATTTCAAGTATTTGTTTATCTTTAATTCACTGGAATAATTTTGTTAGCTTATTCCTCCCCCAACTCCCCAATCCTTCTCACCTACAGCTTTACACAGTTTATGTCCATACTCAGGTCAATTGACACCTACTTTCAAAATATTAGTGTTCTTTCTTTTTCTCTTCCTTAGAACAGTGGGACCCTCTGTTGAAGTCTTTATGTAAATTAAATAAATGCCATACTACCCAGGTTAATTAAACGGAGATGGGTGGGGATGGTGGGAGGAGAAATCCTGACCCACTCACCTTCACTTTCATTTCTTCCCTGCTTCTCTATGCAGACTCCAATGACATGTAATTTTTAAAAATCTTTTAAATAAACTCTATCAAGGCAATTTTTTTTTCTAATTGTCTGCTAGGGGTTCACCCTGCCCTCTTATTAAGTCCATGTCTTTTGCCTGCGTTGCTTCACTTACTAACGGAAGAGGAAGAGCACCTGACAGAGGCATTGACAAATAAGTCTCCAAATTCTCTCTGGTCACAATAATTAATGTAGACATGGTATGTAACCCACTCCAAACTCATATGTTATAATGAACACTTTTATTCTGGAACTTTCTGGAAAGAGACTGTTTTTTGTGTAGATTGATCTAGGAGATCTAGAGCTACAGCAGTTACTTTCACACCATGTGAAGCCTAGACCTGAAATCAAGATAGAAGATTGGAGAGCTAATATACTAAGAAAAAATAGGATCTATATTACATTACTGTGGACCAAATTTGAGCTATGCTTGAGCTGGTTCTAGAATTTCCATCTGTATGAATCCCCATATTCTTTTTGGTTTAAAATGTTTGGATTGCATTATCTTATTATTTACACATGAAAGAATCTAAGATTAGGTTTCCTTATGTCTAAAATACGCAAATTACCCACTTCACACTATTTTGGGTTGATTGCAGGATCTTCTGCAATTCCTGGCACACAATAGGTGATTAATAAATGCTATTATCCCATTCCCTGGGTTGATGAATTTCTTGTCTATAGCAGTTATACTAATTAACACTCAGTAAATATTTGTTAAAAAGTAGTGCACTTAGGGGAGCCTGGGTGGCTCAGTCGGTTGAGCATTTATTTGACTCTTGGCTTCAGCTCAGGTTGTGATCTTAGAGGGTCATGGGATCGAGCCCCATGTGGGGCTCCACTCTCAGGGCAGAGTCTGCTAGAGACTCTTTCTCCCTTCTTCTCAGCCCCTTCCTCCCTAAAATAAATAAACAAATCTTTTAAAAAAAGGTAGCACACTTAGTAATGTTTCTCTGATTATCTGTCTGGCATGGTGACTCTGCATAAAAGAAAAAGGGGCAATGAATCAAGACAAGTCCCAGTTTGTATCTTACTGACAACTTCTCCACGGCTTTAGTGCTGTGAAGACAAGGAGTTGTCGTTTATCAACCACTTGTGTAACTCCGTAAGAAGATGGCTCAGTTTGAAGATATTTTGATAACTTGAGGCAGCTCAAGAGTAACACTGAAACCATAGGGTTTCATCTGTAGAGGTTTTCTCAGAGTCCCTTAAATTACAGGTTATAGACAGGACCATTTGTTTACTCAGTCTGGGTATCTATCTCTATGGCTTGCACAAATCCACATTTTCTCTAAGTGCTAAGAAGAGAAAATTCACTAGGACTTTCCTCAAAGGGAAGCTTGTTATTTCATTTAGGATTTGACTGAAACTTGTGATTGAACAAAACCTGAACCCTGGGAATATTACAATTTTCCTAAGGTTTAGAGAATCTATTTTTCCCCTCTCCCAGATGGATTTCATTATAAATCTCCTAGAATGTTTGTTGAAATTGATGTCTTTCATGAAATTCTGAAAATGTTAGAGTTGTTTACTCAGTGTTTTTTGTTTTTTTTTCTGGTTCAAAGCAATGTGTATTGGAGTGGATATTTCGGTAGGTGTCTCAGTTTTAATTTAGTCTCAACCTAATTTAAACAATGTTGAATAATTGGTAAGGTTTATAAGTAAGTTAGAACCGTACCTATCTGATGGCTATTATTTCTCCAAAGAGTGTAATTCTTTTTTAAAATTGAATTTATCAAATTGAAACACTACAAAGAAGAATATCATCTGCAGTTGATGTTCAGTGTATTTATTAAATACCTTATAAAGCTCAGGAAGCTTTGTTTTTTTTTTTGTTCTTTTTAATTTGGAATTTTAATATTGGTGCTATAGAGAAAGCAATTCATACTCTTTTGCAAACAAGATTGAAGAAGTTCAAAACCAAGGATAGTTTTTTTGTTTTTTTTTTCTTTTGTTTTTTTGGCAATCATGAGGACTAATGATTCACATAACTCCAGTGCATAGCTGTATTGAGTACCTTATCTGTGGTGGGAAATATTTCGAGTAAAAACATCCTGTAATAAAGATGACATGGAAGAATTCTGAATAAATACTTGTTAAATGGAATACTGGAGAATTCTTTTAAGTGTCAATATCAGAGTAATCAAATGATAAATCTTCATGCTTATTACCTGAAGAGTATCATGCAGATAAATGTTTGAACACTCTCAAATTTATTACTCCATTTACTAGGAATATCAGTACATACTCAAAATGAATTAATAAAGAATCACTCACAGTTATTTCTATTGTATCCAATATGTGCCACTATAAACATCAATCTTATAGTATAATTCATTAAACCCTTTGAAGTAAAACATCATTAGTGGTTGAAGTCAGAGCCATGATAGAGACCTTCATTTTCACAAAGGTGAAAGGAAAATGTGGTAAAAACAAGAATCTCTAAAATAAAAAATCATGGAGATTTTTTATCTCCACGTTCTGTTTATATGAACAGAACGAACAAACCATCAACATAATAGATGTTGATTAGGAAACTCAGAATAGCATGAGGAAAACAAGATAAAACCCCATTCTGTTGGAAAATGAGGTTGTCAGAGACTTTTTGTAGGTACAGCAGGAAAGAATATAAAATACTTCATCAACAAGTCCAGATATGTGAATACTCTCACTGTGTTAGCTGCAATAAATAGATGACAGATAGATGATAGATAGATAGATAGATAGATAGATAGATAGATGATAGATAGATAGATAAATAGTTAGAAAGACAGATAGATGATTGATAGAGTGGAACAAAGATCTGTATGTCAGTGAATCCCTTACATGTTCAGTGATGATATGTTTATTTTCAGTACTCCTTAGGAACATCATGTCTATTCTTTTTTTCTGCATAAGAAAAGAAAAATAAATAAAATAAAAAGTAGCCTTGTTATTGTGAGATGAACTGCAAAGTCATCTTATTTTCTCCATGACTGTACTAGCAGATGTTGTATTATTTGACATTATCTATTTCTGTCAGGACCTATAGCTTCTGAAAATGGCAATAATCCATCTTCAATCACTTATAGAAAATATGCCAAACCATAACATCAATAAATGCTTCTCTCAGAGCCAGCTCATTTTGGCCATTACTTGGAGAACTTTTCTGATAATCTTTAGATGCACTAAAGGATATCTTGATAACTTGTCACATGCACAACTTAATTTTTGACTAATACCAATTTAAACACGTTAGTTGGTTCCAAATCACTCTGTATGTACATATATTTTACACATGCAGGTGGATACCAGGTTGTCATGCATTCCAATTTGTTGGTGCCCATGACCTATCAGTTGTCAGATATTTTTAATATCACTTCAGAAATAACTGATGTTTATCAAATGCTTAATCTGTGAATGTTTTTTTTTTTTATCTTGTGCATATTTTAGCCTATTATTAATCAGAACAACCATACTAATCCCATTTTATGCATTAAGAAACAGACTCACGGAGAAATTAAATGCCTTACTCAATGTCATGTAAGTTATTACATAGTGGAGCTAAGAGACAAACCTGCATAGTCTGGAGGTTAGAGCATTGCATTTGAGTGTTCTTAAACACTTTCCTCCTGAGAGCACCCAACTGACCCACTCCCCAAACATACATACACACACAACTTACCCCCATTTAAAATGTCCCCTTTTGTTTGTTTTGTGGAGAGATTTTGCACAATCTACTGTTCGGTCAGATACATTTCTGAAATTTGTTTTATGGGACGCTTTTTGAGAAGTGTTCATGGTCAATGCACAAACAATGGCATACCATGTTATAAGACATTGAATCAATTAAATTATATTGATTACAATGTGTGCTTTATAATAATTGGGTAGTGCTATGTTCTGGTGTTTTCAATGCTTAAAAATTCCTTCCAGTAGAAAACAAGGAAGCTCATTCCTTATTTTAGTCATCATCTAAGAACTTCCTGCATAGCTGCCAGTGTGTTAAATACTCCAAAAATAGTCTTTATACTCACTATCCAAATAGTTCTGGGATAAGCTTTAGAAAGGATACAATATATACTTCAATTTCAAGTATATATACTACAATATATACTTTCAATGAGAGACAGGAATTACTATAAAATAGATTTTCATTTCTGATCTATTATATCAGGGTAGATTGCTTGTCTCTTCCAAAACATTGCTTCATATATGAGAAATACTCTGTAAAAATATTTAAGCTTCTGGAATATCATAGTTCATAACATTAGAGTCATCAGTTTAATTTACTTTTTTTTTTAAAGATTATATTTATTTATTTGAGACAGAGAATGAGAGAGAGAGAGCACATGAGAGGGGGGAGGGCCAGAGGCAGAAGCAGGCTCCCTGCAGAGCAGGGAGCCCGATGCGGGACTCGATCCAGGGACTCCAGGATCATGACCCGAGCCGAAGGCAGTCGCTTAACCAACTGAGCCACCCAGGCGCCCAGTTTAATTTACTTTTGAACCCTTGTCCAGTAATGATATACCTTAATTCAATTCAGTTATCTTTTGTTCATTTAGATTTATGAATTGTAGAGCTGGAAAATAATTCCTGGTGTTCTTTAGACTTTTATAATTTTTTTTTTAATGGGACATTGGAAAAATACTGTTTTGTAGCCATATAAGATGATAATTGGGCAGCCTATTTTTTTTTAAAATCATCAGCAAGAGATAAAAGGGTAATTAAAAAGCAACATAGGAAAGATTTTAGATAAAATACTTTTATTGAATGGTATATTCTATTTTCACCATTAATACATCCAGTACAATAAGCTGCCCACTTATTTCTAAGTAGCAGTTGTTATTTTCTCCCCGGTACATTGTGAACATAAAAGAAAAAAAAAAAAAAAAAAAGCAACTAAGTACAGACTTTGGCCCACTTAAAGATAAATGTGAAAAACCTCAAACAGACAGATGGGGCTCATAGGCAGAGAATCACTTCAGATGTCTCAACATTATCTTATTTTTATAGACAACTATTTGAGTTAAATTTCCTTACATCCACAGACTGTTAAAAGCATTTTTCTTCACCCTCCTTGCCTTTAATGAAACTCCATTCTCCTTCTTGGAGGCTATTTTTGCACATATGCCTGAGTATTCTTACTCTAAACAGCCTTGATGTGTGTGGGGCTGAGAGCCTGAGTTGTTTGCCTCCGCCATTTTTGCCCACAGGGTCATCTACAGATCATTAGTCCTTCATCACTATGAGAAAAAGACACATGGTCCACTTTAGAAATATATAATTCTTCATCTCAATTGTATCACTTTCACCCTCTATTTGTTGCTAACCAACAGCACCTAAGCCACCCCTTAGCAACAATTTCTTATTAAATACCTCAGTGGGTAACTTCCTCTCCTTGTCATGTCCTGCCGTGGGACTTCTGCATCAGTGTGGACTGCTCACCCCCATCTATCTCACTTCATGCTTTCATAAGATCAACCAGTGCTATTGATTCTCATATTGCAAGTCCTTGCTTCAAACACGACGATGGTACCTGTTATCTTTACAAGAAATACCATAATATTTTCCATGGGATTAAAGACATTTGTGACCTAGATTTTTCAATTTTTCTTCATCCTCACCATCCGCTACTTCCTAATATTTATACTGGGCTTCAGACAAACTGCTCTCAGTGCCTCTATTGTGGTAGGCTCTCTTATGCTGCGATGTCTCTACGCCTCATCTCGTCTGTGGAAACTATTCCATCCCCTGAAAAAAACGATTTGTTTACGTACTTGTCTTCCCTATGAGAATAAGGTCCCTAGTAACAGAATCATAAAGAGGGTATCGTTATCCCTAACATATAGCTCATTGCCTGGCACATGAATGCTCAGTAAGGGAAGGATTGAATATAAGTAGTAGAAGCTACTTGTACAGACTTCAAAAATTTTCCTCTGCTATCTTGAAACTCCTTGGGGAAAGACTTTACTTGTCTCTATCTCAATAAGAGCTATAATTCTGGGCGCCTGGGTGGCTCAGTCGGTTAAGCGACTGCCTTCGGCTCAGGTCATCATCCTGGAGTCCCGGGATCGAGTCCCGCATCGGGCTCCCTGCTCAGCAGGGAGTCTGCTTCTCCCTCTGACCCTCCCCCCTCTCATGTGCTCTGTCTCTCATTCTCTCTCTCACAAATAAATAAAATCTTAAAAAAAAAAAAAAGAAATATTCATGAGGCAAAATTCTGGCCCATTCCAGTAAACACATAATATTTTGATACTGATCTGATGTTAAGGAATTCCTCTTACCTCTCACAAAGAAAGGTTTTATTCCACTTTAACCATATCACACCATCTCGAATACAGCACCATGGGCACTCAGCAGTAGCAAAGGCAAAGTTTTATATAGTGAGCAAAATTTGTCAGTGGAGCTCTGAAGGGTAGGCTAGGGCACACCTGTTAGCCATTGTTAACTTAGATTGTGACAGGGACGCCCGGGTGGCTCGGTCGGTTAAGCGTCTGCCTTCGGCTCAGGTCATGATCCTGGAGTCCCGGGATCAAGTCCCGCATCGGGCTCCCTGCTCAGCAGGAGTCTGCTTCTCCCTCTGACCCTCCTCCCTCTCATGCTCTCTGTCTCTCATTCTCTCTCTCGCAAATAAATAATAATAAAAAAATCTTAAAAAAAAAAGAGCTATAATTCTTACTATTCTTAGTGAAGAAAATGTCCCAATTTTTTGATGGGTTTATTCTGACCATTTGCAGATAAACCTAGGCATAGATGGAGGAGTTTGATACAGAAATCATTAACACATATGTTTTCATCAAGTTCTTCATAACCAAGTAAAATAGTTTAATATGTAACATAGCTTAATGCATTATGGTAAGTACTGTCATGGAGGTAATGTCAAGACCTTTCTAATAGAAGGTGAGGACACAATCATTTCAGACAGGTCAGAGAAGAGCCAATAGTACTGATATGTACAGTTGGTTTTAAGGAAATAAAGAAAGCAAAGCTTGGAACCTGAAAATGCTAGCACATAGTTTGCACATTAGCTCACCCCTTCGTAAACATTTAGGAATGTTTTTAGGAATGTTATTAAACCAGGCAAGTGGGTGGCAATAGCCAAAATCCCCCCAAAGAGTTGGAAGAATCTAGGAGGGTTTATAGATCACTTGAGAATCAAAGGAATAAACAGAAGGGACTTGTCTAGACCTTTATTCTGTCTTCAGAGTTATCAACGGTTACATCCTTTTACGGGAACTGGTGGTCTGATAAAATTATTCCTCCAACTGAGAGCATTCTGTTGTATCTTCTGCATGAAGTGCTGACCAATCCAGACATGTTCTTAAATCTTTGACTTCATTAAAAAATAAGTGTCTTTTTGCTTGCATCTGATGGAGAATTTCTATCAATCATTGTTACTCTGAGACAGCTACAAAAAGTTGCCTAGCTTGTCATACTAAACAAGGGGAAACACATGAGGAAATTTATTACAGGTAGAAGAAATACCATGTAAATTAAAAAAAAATTTAAAAATAGCATGCTTACTTTTATAATCAGAAAAAATACACTTAAAAACCGGTTTCGATTCCTCTGGGGAAGTCCCATTGTTTCTGTATGGTAGAAGCATAAAGTGTTGCATTCATTGACCAGTTTCAATAGCTTTTTTGAGAGTTGCCAAGGAACAGTCTAGTTTTGACTGTATACTATGAGGACTGAACTTCTGGTTTAATAATAATTTATTACTTCTATTGAAAGTTTGTCACATTCGTGATATGGCTTATTGTAATTAGACATTATTTTTACATATCATCTACATGCGCTTGTCTTCTTCTGGGGCAAATTGTAAAGCAAACACCAAGCAGAAATTTATTGTACCTATCTGATCCTGAGGGAAGAAGGATGAAAAGAAAGGAAGTGAGTCTGGGTGAAACATCCTAGACTGCCAGAGTCTGCGGAAGATTGAACAGTGCTGTTGGAAGTCCTACAGCCAAAATCCCCATTCAGAGAAGCCTCCCAACTAGTAGAAATGGGCCTGATTCCTTATCAGTACAGGCCTCAAGCATTGGCTCAGAGCAGCCTGTACAAAACATGGTCAGGTCACAAATACAGCTATAGATTTCCAAGCACAACAGCTGAGACCCTCAGTCAATTAGGGTCCCCACAGGAGAAGAACTGATGATCTTATTTTCATGGCTGACACAGCATGAGACATGGATCCTACAGAAATGAATAGTCAGCAAGGGCTTAATAAAATTAGTTGAATTAAGTTAAATTAAAAGTAACAATAAAAATGAGGGGGCTATCTTTCTAAGGAAGCATATTGAAATCTGGGCAAAATTTTAAAGTTAACTTCTACTATTGGACATTTAGTAACCAATTGAGGAGTTTCCTAATTTCCAACTAATCTCTATTTTGTGTATTTACAATGCCTTCGTATTAGTGATGCTTGGTTTTCTCTTGTAGATAATACATTATTTGTATTTTAATCAACAATAGATGTAGACTTTTAAATCTATTGTCTGAATCTTTGACATAATTTATATTTAACATGATCTTTGCTAGAGAATGTAAATCCTTTCAAAAACCATTAGAATTCAATGAGACAGTTGACAAATATTTTAAGTGTGGTTAGAGACCATTAGGTAACTAGGTAAATTTTATATAAAATTATTTTCAAGTCACTCATAGCTAGAGATCAGAGAAAGTATGGTTGTTTTGCTCCTCTTGATAAGTAAAATAAAAAATTACCTTCTTCTATTGAAAGATTTGTGCCCTCAAGCTTGGAAAGGGAAAGGGACATGTGGTAGAAGTAAACTTGGAATAATTCCTGTACTAAAAATGCCTACCTTCATATACCTGCCTACAAGTTTCTGTCTTTTGTTTAAAACTCACATCAAATTCTGTCTATTAGTTTTAAGGATTTTTTTTCCCAGATGTTTTCAGTACCATTCTGTAGCTATGTCTATATTACTCTGTCCATTTCCTGTGTTCTCAAAGCTCATTATGATTACAGCTACTGTAGCATTTACCATATTGTATTTTATATCAGAGGATTTATCTTTGCATTTTAGAGATTAAACTTCTGGAGTTTAATAGAATTTGTTAAATGTTTCACTTACTGCAGTACCTAACTGACAATGGTTGTTAAGTATTATTTGGGTAGAATTACTATATATGTATGTTAATCGAATTTGGTAAATTTAATATCCACATATAGTAAAGAATATGTAGATACAAAAATGTTTATAAGTTACACAAGACAATATTATGCAAATAGTATAGATTGAGATACTACCTAGAAGATGGTAGATTTTTCCCTTAAGTATTTTTTCTGTCACTTTTTGTTGGTTTAGAATTTTCAATCACTCCTAAATAATGAATCTTTCTTATTCTCTATGCATTAATTTAAATATATATGTGCATATATATATATGTATATATATGCACATATATCTATCTATATCTATATCATCTCTATCTATATCTATAGACTTTTTTATCTTTTAAACTCTACTCATGACCATCTCACTCCTGAGAGGGGAATAAAATAGAATTTAAGAACATAGGATCTAATCCAAGCTCTTCAGTAACTGAGCTGTGTGACTTCAGGTATATCCTTTAATCTCACTGGGTTTCAAGATTTTCATCTGTAAAATGAAAGGATTGAACCAAATCATCCTTAAAGTCCCTCCAGTTCCAAAGCAACTCCAAGGTCTTAAGATTGCCTCAGACCAGAACATCTGGCTCTCTGCTCTTCTTCTCTCTAATGCCTTGTGATATTATATAAGAATTACAAAGTATTAATCATTCTCTCAAAGGAGGCAAACATTCTTTGGAATAGGAACTTCCTGGGCAATTAATACCTATTAAAATACAATACATCATTATTCAAAAATCAATGATATCTATAGCACAGCAGAGCTCACCATATTGTCAAGTACAGTCTTAACCACAAATAAATCCTAGCTAGGCTCAACTTATTCCTGTGACATTCCACACACCCCAGATTATTTGGATTGGTATTTGACATACTTTAATGTAGTTAATACATAATTATGGAAAACTTGAACAAGGTAACAACATTTTATGATATAAAAATGGTTTTCCTTCCTAGCTATAGTTTCTCTCTAGCTTTACTGTCTGCTTCTAAAAAATCTTCCAACATTATACAATCTTTTTGTCTTTTTAAATTTCTTAAAATTGAAGCTCATTTGCAGAGTGTGTATCTGCAAAGATTCAAAGTCATGTTCTGCTACTTTCTGACTTAAATTCCAATCTCTACACTTAGAGACTGGATATTTACAAAATCTTATCACCATACTGAGTCTTAGAGACAGAAACAAGAAAGAAGATTTCATATATATAATATATGAAAAAAGAGATAGAATGGGAAAACAATACAATACAAAGGAAAACCAATAATTTTTTAAAATTTAGATAAGGAAGAAGAAAGAGGTATAAACTTTTCTTTAAATAAATGAAAATGCAAGTTAGACTTCTACAGATACTACTTAGGAAATTTTCTCCTTGCCCCTCAAAAATTAAAAACTTATGCAGGATAAACTATTTGCCTTCAGGACATTGTATCATTAACTGCCATCCCTTATATCCCAGTAAAAAATCAGTAAATATTTTGATTAACACTATATTTCCAGTAACAAAATAATTATATTAAAACTACTTTAAGAATTACTCTTACTGCATGGATAATCTGGGCAATCTTTCAACATCACCATAAGCATTATCTCCTCTCCACCCTCCATCTGATGATAAATCATATAAAATACTAGAAAAGATAAGCCCTGTCCACTGCCTCAAGTCACCTTCAAGTTGACTTTGGTTCAACTGATGATGTGTCCGTGCTCAGGACTAAGGCATCATATTTGGAAACGAGTGTCTTTTCATCTTGGCCTATCCTTGTCCAATTATCCCAATGATAGGAAGTCCATTTCAGTGATATCTTAGTCTTGGTAAATTCAAGCTAATAGTGGGGCATCTGGGTTGCTCAGTCAGTTGAGTGTCCAACTCTTGATTTCAGTTCAGGTCATGATCTCAGGGTCCTGGGATCAACCCCTGCGTTGGGCTCCACACTTAGTGGGGAGTCTGCTTGAGGAGTCTCTCTCTCTCTCTCCCTCTCCCTCTGCTACTTCCCCTGCTCTCTTTCTCTCTCCCTAAAATAAATAAATCTTCAAAAGAAATTGAAGCTAATAGCGAATGAAAAATATAGTAGAAAGAATATGGCTACTTCAAAAACAGTAGATATAAAAATCCAAACGTATAAGGCCAATGAAAGCAATGAAGGGGATTATTCACATTATGGAAAGACTCAGTTAATTGTTTCTTAAGGTACACAGCATTTCTGAGATAAATCATGATATATTTTACTAGAAATTATTCTTTACATCATTTTTCAGGGGAATATTTTCAGGAAGTACTTAACACAATATTTTATTTCATACTGAATTCAAACCTTAACTCTGTTTATTTATTTATTTTTTACTAGCCAAGACATGATCTTGGAAAGAACTTTCCATATGAGGGAAGTGGTGATTGCCCCATATACCTTTGAAATCTGTTTCATGTAAAGAAATGGAGTTTTGAGCCTCATCAAATTTTAAACCCAAAGAAGTACTTGACATACTGTAGTGAAAAAAAGTTATAGTCCCTCATTATTAATTCACAGATCAGCTGTTCAAGCAAAATTGTTTCTGAATTTATAGCAAACTAAAAGGAGCATAAAAATTATTTCTTCCTTGTGGCCTCCATAAACAGCTTTAACAGGGACTAGGTAATAAGTGCAATATAAATGCCTTTCCAAATAGATAAGCGAAGCTGTGATCGGATTGTCATCTGCTGTAAATGTGTTTTCAGACCATAGGTCCTTTCCAACACACTCTCCTTTTCTAAGAAGTGTGTTGCATTACGGTTTGATTTATTTTTGAAAAATAAAATACATTCCCTAGGGCATTTTGAAGAGTAGCATTTAGACATCCTGTAAGGAATGCTCAAATCACTTCCCTTCTTTGTTTTTTGTTTTTTGGTTACATGGTCAGCCAGGGGAAATCAAGGGAAGGGAGTATAGGCGGTCCTAAGGCGCAGTCTAGATGCTCAGATTCCCTCAGCTGGGCTGCTACCTCCACACTTGAGTACCTATACACTTTTATGTTCACCCCCTTGGATTCCTCGCTTTACTTTCTGTGGGATAATTCCAAACCTAACTAATTTCAGGATTAGCCCAGGCAATCTAAATAAGAAAATTGGTTCTGGACTCCTAATAAAATTCTCATTAGCTCAGGGGGTAAAATAGTTTTCCTGTTCAGAAACTCATGCACTGAGCTTATTAGAACAGCAATCGCAGTAATAGTAGACCCTCTTCGTTATTTTGTGCCAGGCAGTCTATTAGGTATTTTATGTAGAACATTTACAGTGTTCTCAATAACCCTTCAAACGAGGACTTTGTAGATATTAATAGAGAATGACATGTGGAATCATATAATGCCAACCAAAAAGCTGCCTGCTGAACAGAACCTTATGAAGTAGTTCTTGGATTAGATCACAGAATTCAGGGTTTAGACTCTAATTTCAAGGCCTAGAGACTTTTAGAACTACCCAGGGATGACCAGAATCTCAGCAACTGACTCTACCCCACTAACATACATAAAAGGTCAAGGAAGAGATTAAAATGTAAATTTATTGACAATAAGAATTGTAGCAGGGTATGTTTGTGGAAAGACTATATACTGAAAAAAAAATAAATAAATAAGTGCTCTCAATCAAGCCAAGTATTTTAGGTAGAGGTAACTGAGTACAAAGTTCCTGAACAGAAATCCTACAGCATGTTTGAGAAGCAGCGTAGAGACCTCTACAGTGCCAGAGGTAGGAAATGAGTTTGGAGGCAAACAGCCTCCAACATATACAACATATTACTCTGAGTGTGATTACAGGTTTTGACCGAAGATTAGTTGGAATCTGATTTTCACTGGGAAAGTGTGTGGTTGTGGAGATTATGTTCTAAGAAGACAGGTGTGTAGCTAATATAGAAGTCCAAATCCAAGACCAGGACCTTCAGGACAGTGAATCCTCAAGGACATGGTCCCAAGAATTGATTGGTATTCAGGAAATCTCTTTCCATTAAGAGTATTTTGTTTTTTGTTTTCTGCTGTTTTCCCTGCTTTTCCCCACTTCATTTTTATAAACTTCTAGATTTGGAGGTGCCTGGGTGGCTCAGTCAGTTAAGCATCTAACTCTTGATTTTGGCTCAGGTCATGATCCCAGAGTCCTGGGATTGAGCCCCATGTAGGGCTCCCTGCTCAATGGAGAGTTTGCTTCTCCCTCTCCCTCTGTCCCTCTCCCTGCTTGTGCTCTCTCTTTTTCTCTCTCTTAAATAAATAAATAAAATCTTTAAAAAATTAAAAAAAAATAAACTCCGAGATTTAAAGTATGCTATACAAAAATAGATATGTTATGGTTAAAAATTATTTTTCTTCATATGTATAGGTAAATATATATGATTGAGACAGAAGAACAGAGCAGGCTGAATAAAGAGCTAAGAGGCCATAAAGTGTGAAAAATATGTCTAGTGCTAGAATAGGAATGTGTCTTTAATGTCATTGGTAATAAGCAGCAACTAATGCTTTTCAGCCTACTCTTCTTTTGAGGGCTTATGTGTATACTGTAGGTTATCCTGGAAGCACTACCTGAAGTAGATTGAAATGTGATTGAGAACATGTTTGAGAGAAGTTTAGGGAGCTATCACAGGAATAATGCATGAGATGATGAGTGTCTTTTGTGTAAAGCTCTGGGTTAGAGACTAAGAGTACACACATATGGTAGCGCAAGATTTCCCTCTCAGGGAGCTTAGAAACAGAATGAAATAAATACCTCTGCTTTACACATTTCAATTGTGTGAAGCAAGGCAGCTTACTACTTGCTGTTTTAGACTATGTTGCTTATTTTGTTCCCTGTATTTGAAATGCGTTTTCCCCCTCCTTCATTTGACCACCATTTTCAACATTTACTTTATTTCCTCTAGTAAGGCATTCATAATCTCTATCAGTTTGTGTAAATTTCTCATTTTCTAATGGAATTTAATGTCTAATTATAACACTTACTACATTGTATTAATTTCTGTATTCATTAGTGTCTCTGTTTAAATATTCACTGAACAAACATATATGGGAGTATGTGCAAGGTACCATTTTGTTTGTGTTACATAAATTAATTCAGTCCTCACAAAACCCTTATAAATAGATGTTATTGCTAGTCTCATCTTACAGGTGAAAAAAACTAGATCACTAAGGGCTACATAGTCATGATGAGATGGTGGGATTTGAAGCTAGAAAGCCTAGTGTCCAGGCCCACATTATTAATCCTAGACTATATACTCCTCAGGAACAGTGACTATTCCACATTCTGTGTTGTATTTCTAGTACCCAGGTCACTTTCTGAATGGGACGTCATGAGAAGAGGGGATCAGAAAGTTGGGGGGGGATGCCTGGGTGGCTCAGTTGGTTGGGCATCCAACTCTTAATCTCAGCTCAGGTCTTGATCTCAGGGTCGTGAGTTCAAGCCCTGTGTTGCGTAAACCCGGTGTGGAGCCTACTTAAGAAAAAAAAAAAAAAAGTTGAAAAATGATGAAATGTATTAGACAAATTAATAACTATAAATTAGCTGGAGTATAGGATGGCATTATTAAAAATTAGTAGGAAATAAGGCACACATTACTTTCTGAATGGTTTTGATTATAAGAGAGAGAGAAAAGCGCTCACTTTGAATGACCATTAAGAGTTGTGGATTTTTGAACAAAATTTGCTATAGTTAAAACAAACCGACAAATCTACTAGATACACTGCTTCAAAATTAGGCTATTGTTGGAATTTAAAATGGCAATAGTTCTGTTTGTTGAAATAGACCACATATAAAGAGATGCTGTCCAATGCACAGATTTTAGTATAATGTACTGAGTATTGAAAATTAGCATGGGATTCCTCTGGGAAATGGGCAATTTACACAGACCAGAAAGGATACCAATGTTGGGTATGATTTCATGCAGGATATTTTTTAAAACTTGCAGAAATTAATGTAGATGTGCTGATGAATCCACACTTTGTGTGTAACTAAAGCTATGACATGGTGAGAGAGCAAGAAATGATTTCAATCATATTTAAAATAAAGTTACCATGGGCTCCTGGGTGGCTCAGTCATTAAGCGTCTGCCTTCAGCTCAGGTCATGATCCCAGGGTCTTGGGATGGAGCCCCACATCGGGCTCCTTGCTCAGCGGGGACTCTGCTTCTCCATCTGCTCCTTCTCCTGCTAGTGTTCTCTCTTTCTCTCTCAAATAAATAAATAAAATCTTAAAAAAAATAAAAAAAAATACACGTTCTGCATGGAGCCCTGGGTGTTACACACAAACAATGAATCGTGGAATACTACATCAAAAACTAATGATGTAATGTATGGTGATTAACATAACATAATAAATAAATAAATAAATAAATAAATAAATAAATAAATAAATAATAAAAAATAAAACAAAATGACCAAATAATGAGGGAATAAAATCCTCAGTAGGAACAAAGAGAAAAAGCTGGTGTGAAATATATTATAACAATTTAAACATTGTTAGTTACACCAATAAATTAAAAGAGTTAAATGAAAGGTCACTGGCTCTGTCAATTCTCTAAACCAAATTGTTTATTCTAATTAGACATGACAACTGGAAAATATCCTTAAACTTTCATAGTCATTAGAAGAAAAGAGCAGGATTCAATGACCCATCTCTCAGATGAACCTTTTACATTTTCTCTTGGAAGAATAATAATACAATTATGTGTTACACTAGATCATTGTACTTTAGGGAAAATCATTTGTTATTCCATATTTTAATGTTGATGGATTGGCATTTAAAAGCTCATCAATAAAAAAAAAATACATATAGAATCAGGCTTAATGTAAGCATAAGCTCATATGCTTGAATGTGCTAAACAGAAATATTTCTCCATATGGTGTTTTTAGTATCAGAGCACCAAGTTCTCTGGATAAAGAAATGTGCAGGCCACCCATCACTCACCCACTCATTGTAGCTGTAAATTAAAGAATAACATCAAAGCAAATTAGGGGCTGTTGTTCTGAAATGCTAGATAGTTAACCCTCATAATGCAACACGTATCTTTTTGAGTAGGTAAAAGGTGAGAAATTATTTTAAAGCCAAAGTAGCTAAGTGAACCTCCAAAGAGAGCAGACAAGGAAACCTGCTGAGGGGAAAAAATTCAGAGCTCTTTAATGTACTTATCTTCCCTGTTCAGGGCAATGATCTAAATTCTTGAAAAGAAACTGGTGACTTATTTTTTGCATTATTTGTAGTTTTAATATATGTTCTCGATATTTTGCAATTATCATTAATGATAATAGCTGTAATTACTAAGCGTCTGCAATATATCAGATTTTGTACATGTATTTTCTCTAATATTCACTGGTTTGCATTGTTAAAGTATATAACAAAGTGAACCAAAGCTGAAATAAAGTAACTTATTCAAAATTACACAAGAACAGTACTCAAATTCACATGACTCCAAAACACACCTTTTCACTATATAATCATCAGGAACTTGAACTGGAATATTGTTCCACATTAGAACAAGTATCAGTATTCAAAGGAAGGAAATAATAGGTCTGAATTATTTTTCAATATTATTTTCAATATTATTTTTCAATCATATTTTTTCCACATGCAGAAAAAATGTTCAGTTAATATTCTTCTGGGATTGTTTGGTGTGGTGTTATTTTTGTACTATTTTATTAGTTTTCTGAATTTTTTCTTGCTTTTGTTGCTTCCCTCCCTTTCATATTGTTTTTCTCCTTTTTTGAGGAGTTTAACTAATAAATCTTAGACAAATATCTAGGTTTTCTTCCTATATAAAATATAAGGGATGAAAAGATTCAAGGTACCTGACTGAAATTCCCATGATAAGTAAATGACCCCTTTGAACTAAATACTAAAATTATACCAAAGGTTCTAGAAACATGGTGGACTCAGAGAATCTCTAAATGCAAATGTTAAAAATGTATTTTTTTTTTTTTACTTCTTTCAGGTGAATAAGCTAAATCACATAGATATTGTTTTCTTTTGTTTCTATATTTAATGACTATTATGGTCTTCTACAGGATATTTATGTTTTTATTGTTTGCTTCTTCTTCCCCAACCATTAACTGAAAATAAGAATGGGACCAAGGATGTAAAAAACTGCTATTTGATTCAAATGTGCCACAAAGGAGGGACAGCATTGTTTCATATCATCAATGTTGTCCTGAGTTAGACTTAGGCAACACTTCCTACAAAACACTCCTGTTTTGCTGTTAGTTTTAGTTTAGCCATCAATTAACATTTGGATTTAGATTGTTTGTTTGTTTTTTAACATTTTAGGTGAAATTCACATAACACAAAATTAAACATTTCAAAATGTACATTTCATAGTATTAGTATATTCAGAATGTTGTGCCACCATCACCTCTAGTTTAAAAATATTCCAAAAATTTTTCATCACCTCTAAAAGAGAACCTGTAACTACTAAGCGATCACTTCCCATTTTCCCTTGCCTCAACTCTTAAAAACCACTAATATGCTTTCTGTTTGTATGGATTTACCTGTTTATATTACCTATAAATGGAATATATTTCATATTGATTATATCATATACTATGGAACATTTTGTATCTTGTTTATTTAGCATAGCTTGATGTTTTCTAGGTTCATTCACATGTAGCAGGTATCAGTACTTCATTCATGTTTTGGCTGAATATTCCATTACATGAATATACCACTTTTGTTTATCCATTTATTTGTCATGGACACGAGTTATTGCTACATTTTGGTTATTGAGAATTGTGCTGCTATGAATACTTTTGTACAGGTTTTTGTTGGAATACCTGTCTACAGTTTTGGAGGGATATATATCTAGAACTAGAACTCCTGGATCCTATGATAATTCCATGCTTAACTTTTTGAGAAACAGCCAAACTGTTTTCTTTAGTGTTGCACCATCTTACATTCCCACCAGGAATGGCTGAGTTCCAATTTTTCCACATCCTCATTAACATTTGCTATTATTCATCTCTTTGATGATAGCCATCCTAGTGGGTATTAAATGGTATTTCATTGTGGGTTGATTTGCAATTCCTAATGACTAATGGCGTTGAACATCTTTTCAGTGCTTGTTGGTCATTTGTATATCTTCGTTGGAGAAATTTCTGTTTAAATCTTTTGTCCATTTTTTAATTGGGTTGTTTGTCTTTCTTGCTCTTAAATTCTCAGAGTATTTTATTTATTCTGGATACTAGACAACATCAGATATATGATTTGCAAAAATTTTCTCTCATACTGTGGGAGGTCTTTTCACTTTTTAATGGTATCTTGGTGGTGTGTGATACACAAAATTTTTATTTATTTTATTTTTTTAAGTTTTTTTTGTTATTTATTAATCGAGATACAGAGATACAGAGAGAGAGAGAATATGAGGAGGGGGAGAAGCAGAGGGAAGGGGAGAAGCAGGCCCCCCGCTGAACAGGGAGCCCGATGCAGGGCTCGATCCCAGGACCCTGGGATCATGACCTGAGCCGAAGGCAGATGCTTAACCATCTGAGCCACCCAGGTGTCCCCACAAAATTTTTAATATTGATAAAGCCCAAATTATCTTTTTTCCCCTTGTTATTTGTACTTTTGGGGTCATATCCAAGAATCCATCACCAAATCTGAGATCATGAAGATTTATACCTAAGTTCCCTTCTAAGAGTTTTATGGTTATATATCTTACTTATATCTTTATTCCATTTTTAGTTACCTCTTATATATGACATGAAAAAGGGAACCAACTTCATTCTTTTGCATGTGGATATTAATTTGTCACAGCACCATTTGTTGAAGAGACTATCCTACCAATTGAATAATCTTAGTATCCTTGACAAAAATAAATTAGCCATAGATGTATTGCCTTAGTTCTTGACTCACAATACCCTTCTATTGGTTTATAACTTTATCCTTATGATGAAACCACATAGTAGTATATAAAGTAGATTTTTAGTAAGTTTTGAAATCAGGAAATGTGAGTCTGACATACTAGTTCTTTTACAAGGTTGATCGCCTATTTTGGAAACCTTGCAATCTCACATGAATATTAGGTTTGCCTCTTCCATTCCTGCAAAAAAAAAAAAAAAAAAAAAAAAGGCTATTGGGATTTTGCTAGGGATTGTATTGAATCTCTGGATCACTTTGAGGAGTACTGCCATTTTAGCAATATGATGTATTTCATGCTCTGTACAAAAAATGACTTTCCATTTATTTAACGTTCTTTAATATCTTTGAGTAATGCTTTGTGGTTTTCAATGTGAAAATCTTTCAATGTTGAAACTCTTATTCTTAGGCATTTTATTATTTTTATACAATTGTAAATGAAAAAAATAATTCCATTTTCAGATTGTTTATTGCTAGCATATAGAATACAACAGAGGTTTGAATTTTGATCTTGTATCCTGCAACTTTGCTGAATTTTTTTTATTAGTATTAATAGTGTGTGTGTGTACATGTGTGTATTCTTTAGGATTTTTTTATGTATAATATCAAGTCATCTTTGAATTAAGATAGTTTTACTTCTTTTTCAATCTGAATGCCTTTCATTTTTTTTAAAGGATGCCTAATTGTTCTGGCTAGAAATTCCTGTATAATGTTGAATAGAAGTGATAAAAGTAGGCATCCTTGGGGCCCCTGGGTGGCTCTTTAGTTAAGCCTCTGGCTCTTGGATTTGGCTCAGGTCATGATCTCATGGGTAGTGAGATTGAACCCCATATTGGGCTCTATGTTCAGTGGGGAGTCTGCTTGAAGATTCTCTCCCTCTACCCCTCCCAGCCCTCTCTCTCTTCCTAATAAAATAAATCTTAAAAAAAGTAGACATCCGGGGCACCTGGGTGGCTCAGTCATTAAGCGTCTGCCTTTGGCTCTGGTCGTGATCCCAGGGTCCTGGGATCGAGCTCCACATCGGGCTCCCTGCTAGGTGGGAAGCCTGCTTCTCCCTCTCCCTTTCCCCCTGCTTGTGTTCCCTCTCTCACTGTGTCTCTCTCTGTCAAATAAATAAATAAAATCTTAAAAAAAAAAAATTAAAAAAAATAGTAGGCATCCTTGTTTTGTCCCTGATCTTAGAGAGAAGGTTTTTGTTGACAATGAGTATGATGTTAGCTGCTGGTTTTTCATAAATGTCCTTTATCAAATTAAAAAGATTCCTTTCTCTTCCTAATTTTCTAAGTGTTTTTATCATGAAAGAGTGTTGGATTTTATGAAATTTTTTTTTCTGTATCAATTTTGATGACCATGACCTCCTTTATTCCATTAATGTAGATAATTATATTGAATGAGTTTTTCATAATGAACTACACTTTCATTCTTGAGATTAATCTCACCTGCTCATGGGGTATAGTCCTTTTACTATGCTTCTGGATTTGGTGTGGTAGTATTTCATTGAGGATTTTTCCATCTATACTTAAAGAGATATTGGTTTGTAATTTTCTTCCTCCCCTCCCTCCCTCCTTCCCTTCTTCTCCCTCCCCTCCCTCCCTCCATTTCCCTTTCTCCCTTCCATCTTTCCTCCCTTCCTCCCTCTTTCTTTCTTCCTTTCTTTCTCTTTCTTTCTTTCTCCCTTCCTTCCTTCCTTCCTTCCTTCCTTCCTTCCTTCCTTCCTTCCTTCCTTCCTTCCTTCCTTCCTT